>NC_063333.1:3442556-3472983 GCF_021869965.1 Rhincodon typus
GTCGGAGGGTCAGTGCTGAGGGAGTGCCGCACTGTCGGAGGGTCAGTACGGAGGGAGTGCCGCACTGTCGGAGGGTCAGGGCTGAGGGAGCGCCGCACTGTCGGAGGGTCAGGGCTGAGGGAGCGCCGCACTGTCGGAGGGTCAGTACAGAGGGAGTGCCGCACTGTCGGAGGGTCAGGGCTGAGGGAGCGCCGCACTGTGGGAGGGTCAGCGCTGAGGGAGCGCTGCACTGTCGAAGGGTCAATGCTGAGGGAGCGCCGCACTGTCGGATTTAATACTGTGCTTAAAATTTCTTCTGTGTTCCACTTTACCCTAAACCTTTCCTGATGCTCTTTTCTCCCCTGCTCTTTTCTTCCCCGTATGTATGTTTTCACTGTCATATCTCTAACATTTTTTCCAGTTCTGATTCAAGGTCATCAATCTGAAATGTCGACTTTATTTCTCCCTCCACAGGTACTGCCAGGCCAATTGAGTATTTTGAGAATTGCTTGATTTTAATTAAGATGTAACTTCACAATAAGGCAAGTAATACTTTATTTAATACATCATACAATAATTGGACATGTAAAATTATATTAATGGTTGGACATACAATACAGTACTAGAAATATTATATTGTACAGGGATAAATTATACAACAAATACAAGATGTAATATAGAATTTAAATACATCATAACAGTACTAAGATTTATTATATATTATTTGGACATGACATATTGGCTTCAACATTGTATTTACCTAAAGCAGATGATGTTGGTTGAAATCAGGCAGTACCAGGGTGCACCTCTCACATATCTCAAAGTAGTTGGATGGATCAGACAATTCTCAGCTTTTTCAGACAGTACTTGCGTATGTCAGATAATACTCAGTTATGTCATACAGAACTCGGGGTTGTCGGACAGTATCCGGGTATGTCAGACAGAATTTGGGTATGTGAGATAGTAAGGTTGTTGACTTGCTCACCGAGCTGGCTTGTTCTCGTTCAGACGTTTTGTCACCATGTTAGGTGACATCATCTGTGGAGCCTCCGATGAAGCGATGTTATTCTACTCCGCTTGGAATTTATACTGTCTTGGTCCATTATGGTGAGTAGTGTCATTTCGGCTTTTGATCTGTATGGGTTTGTATTTGTGGACCAATTCTATATGTTTTTTGACTGCGTTACAGGTGGAGAACCATGCCTCTAGGAATTCCCGTGCATGTCTATGTTTGGTTTGGGCTACTTGTCCCAGTTAAATTGATTGCCTTCATTGTCTGAGTGTATCGATATTAAGGAGAGTTCGTTGTGCTGTTTTGCTGCTAGTTGATGTTCATGTATTCTAATGGCTAGTTTCCTTCTTGTCTGTATGATGTAATGTTTGTGGCAGTCATTGCATGGTATTTTGTAAACCACGTTGGTTCTGCATGTTGTGGGAATGGGGTCTTTAACCTTGTAAATGTTTGTCATAGAGTGGCTGTGGGCTGGTGTGCTACCATGATTCCTAGTGGTCTTGGGAGTCTTGTTGTTAGTTCCAATATGCTCTTGATGTAGGGCAGTATGGCCAGTGTGTTAGGGCATATTGTGTCCTCCTGTTGTTGTCTGTTTAGTAGGCATCTGCAGATGAAATTGTGGGGATATCCGTTAATAGCAAGGATTTTGTATAGGTGCTCTTCCTCATTCCTGTGTAGTTCCGGGGTGTTACAGTGTGTCCTGGCCTGTTTAAATAGTGTCTTAATGCAGCTTTGTTTGTGGACGTTGGGGTGGTTGCAGTGGAAGTTGAGGATTTGATCAGTGTGGGTTGCTTTTCTGTATACTGAGGGTTGGAACTCCCTGTTGGTCATACGCTCAACTTTAATATCCAGAAACAGAAGTTGATTGTTGTTTTCTTCTTCCCTTGTGAATTTAATCCCTGTGAATGGCTATTGATGAATGGTGGGTCTTTTCTAATTTGTTGCATTTAATAATGACAAATGTGTCATCTACAGACCGGATCCACAGTTTAGGTTGAACGCGGGGGAGGTTAGTGTGTTCTAGTCTTTGCATGACTGCTTCTGCAATGAATCCTGAGGTGGGTGACCCCATTGGTGTACCATTGATCTATTTGTATACTTGACCATTAAAAACAAAGTGTGTGGTGAGGCAGAGATCTAGTAGTTTAAGTATGTTGTCATTGCAGATGGAGCTGCTGGTCTGCGTTGCTGCAGATACAACCACTTACAAACAGGTGGCGATAGACCCAATACTGCAGCTGGGTAATAGGATCAGCCAGATACTGAAGAGACCAAAGGATGCAGGGCAGATAACCAGTATGGACTACATGAGAATGAAACCAGAAAGCATGAACACACCCCGCTTCTATGGACTTTCTAAAGTACACAAACCAGACACCTCCCTCAGACCCATTGTTTCCCTACCAGGCACAGCTTCACACAAACTGGCCAAGGATCTACAACAGAGATTGAAACACCTAGTCGACAGATCACCCCATTCCATCCATTCAACCCAAGATTTCCTTAATACCCTCAAGAACATAAAAATCATTGACAACGGGATTATGGTATTCTTTGACGTCACAGCTTTATTCACATCAAATCGATATCCAACAAAGAAACAGTGGCCATATTAGTAGAGGAAGCAGCAACGCAGACCAGCAGCTCCATCAGCAATGACAATATACTTAAACTACTAGACCTCTGCCTCACCACACACTTTGTCTTTAATGGTCAAGTATACAAGCAGATCAACAATACACCAATGGGGTCACCCATCTCAGGACTCATGCAGAAGCAGTCATGCAAAGGCTAGAACACACCACCCTCTCCCGCATTCAACCTAAAATGTGCATCTGGTACATAGATGAGACATTTGTCATTATTAAACGCAACAAATTAGAAAAGACCCACCAGCTCATCAACAGCGTATTCGCAGGGATTAAATTCACAAGGGAAGAAGAAAACAACAATAAACTTCTGTTTCTGGATGTTAAAGTTGAGCATATGACCAACAGGAGTTCCAAACCTCAGTATACAGAAAAGCAACCCACACTGATCAAATCCTCAACTTCCACTGCAACCACCCCAATGTCCTCAAACAAAGCTGCATTAGGACACTATTTAATCGGGCCAGGACACACTGCAACACCCCGGAACTACACAGGAAAGAGGAAGAGCACCTATATAAAATCTTCACTTTCAACGGATATCCCCGCAACTTCATCCTCAGATGCCTGCTAAACAGACGACAACAAGAGGACACAGTATGCCCTAACACACTGGCCACACTGCCCTACATCAAGAACATATCGGAACTGACAACAAGACTCCTAAGACCACTTGGAATCATGGTAGCCCACAAGCCCACAGCCATTCTATGACAAACACTCACAAGGATTAAAGACCCCATTCCCACAACATGCAGAACCAACGTGGTTTACAAAATACCATGCAACAACTGCCACAAACATTACATCAGACAGACAAGAAGGAAACTAGCCATTAGAATACATGAACATCAACTAGTAGCAAAACGGCACAACGAACTCTCCTTAATATCGGTACACTGAGACAATGAAGGCCACCAGTTTCACTGGGACCAGGTAACCATAGTAGCCCAAGCCAAACATAGACATGCACGGGAATTCCTAGAGGCATGGTTCTCCACCTGTAATGCAATCAACAAACATGTAGAATTGGACCACATATACAAACCCATATAGATCAAAAACGGAAATGACACTACTCACCATAATGGACCAGACAGTATAAATTCCGAGCGGAGTAGAATAACACCGCTTTATCGGAGGCTCCACTGATGATGTCACCTAGCAGTGAAAAAACGTCTGAACGAGAACAAGCCAACTCGGTGAGCAAGTCAACAACCTCACCCACAACCCAAGCTACAGATCTTTGCCAAAACTTTAAATGTGAGATGATACTCTGGTGTCGGATAATACCCAGTTACATCAGATATTATCTGGATATGTCAGACAGTGATCAGAAAAGATATCAGTTTTTGAACAAGTCACTTAATTCTAAGGTAGATCTTGCAATTCTCAAATCTATCATACAGCAGTCCATATATAACTCCAGAATATCATTGAAAAAGATTACCATTTTAAAGAATTGGAACACTAGCAAACATGTTTTAAAAAGGTTTGGTTTCTCCATTTTCCATTCATAAAGCCAGTCATGTCATTAACCTTTTTAATGGACATCTTCATACAACAGTGGACGTGGTCTGCAAGCCTACTAGCTACTTCCTTCAATAAGATCACAATAGATTTTAATTTTAATAATGAACATTTTTATAAAGAACTGTTGATTTATGTTGACTAAACAATGCATTTGTTTTTCTTCTGTCAAAATTTATTGTGAATTCCAACAAACTTTAAACATCCAATATTATAAATCAAGAGAATAATCATAGTTTGGCACTAACATTGGCAGTTTTCTTCAGTCGCTGGCTGGTATATGAAATATAAATGCTGCACTGCTTTAGTAAGAGTTTGCTGTTTTGTTTTTGATCAAGGCGTAATATAACAGAGGAATACAAAAATGTTTTAACTGCATCTGTCCATGGTAGTTCTGGTCTTTGAGTATTGGATGCTGACATTGGGAGCTTTACAGACGACTTTAGACATGGAAATGTAATAAGCAATATGAAGGATAATGATAGATGAAAGAAAACATTCAAATCTGGTGGAATGGGTAGACAAATGGCAGATGAAATTTAGTAGCCCATAAGATATAGGAGCAGAAATTAGCCATTCAGCTTGTCAAGTCTGCTCCATCATTTAGTGAGATCATGGTTGATCTGATAATCCACAACTCAACTTTCCTGTCTTTTCCCTATAACTGTTGATTTCCTTACTGATTAAAAAATCTGTCTGTCAGCCTTGAATTTACTTAATGACCCAGACTCAACAGTTCTCTGCGATAAAAGAATTCCATAGATTCACTAGCTTCTGAGGGAAGAAATTCCTCCCAATCTTTGTCTTAAATGCGTGACCCATTATTCTGAGATTATGCCCTGTGATCCTGCACTGTCCCAAAAGGCGAAACAACCTTTCCACATCTAACCTGTCAAGTCCCCTAAGAATCTTAAACAAAAACAGAAATTACTGGAGAAACGTCAGCAGATATGACAATATCTGTGGAGAGAAAGCAGAGTCCAGTGACCCTTCTTCTCTAAGAACCTGGTATGTTTCAATAAGGTTGTCTCTCATTCTTCTACAATTCAACAGATATGGGCCCAATCTACTCAAGCTGTCCTCACAAGACAGTTCCTCCATACATGGTATCAGCCTAGTGAACCTTCTCTGGACTGCCTCCAGAGAGTACAAGATGGCGGCAGTGGAGTAGGCAGCGTCCGGGCTCGTTTGCCTGGGTCTCGTCCAACGCATCCACTATTTCTCTTTTCTCCATTTAAAAAATAATTTTTAGTATTTTTCTCACTTACCTTCTGGAGAGAATTTGGACATGGAGACCATGGCAGTGGCAGAGCATGGCAATAGCTGGGGAGCTCAGAGCAGGACTTTGACAGTCAGCATGAGCCCAGATGGTGATTAGCGGCAAAGTGGCGGTCAACATGAAACCTGGTGATCCCAGATAGTGATCTGCAGCGAAGTGGCGGCCATCGGTGAAGCCTGGGAAGCCCAGATAGCAGTCAGCAGCAAAGCGGCTGGCGAGCCTGACTGGCGATCGGTGGCATAGCAGCTGGCAAGCCTGGGCAGAACTTAGCCCAGCACAGGGAAAGGCATGCCCAGCGTGGAGAGAGCAAGCCTTAATGGGAAAAACCCAGTGTGGAACGCCTGCAGACCCACAGTTTAAGAATGACTGTAATGTTTAACTTTTAGCTCTATTCCTTTATTTTTCTGCTTTACACTAAGAAGAGCTGTAATGTTAAAGTTTTTAACTTACTTGTTTATTTTTCTAAGATTTTGAACCTACGTACCTTTGTACCTAAGTTGGCGCCAGGAATGGCGACTTTGTACACTTTTCACTGTACTGAGTACATGTGACAATAAAACCTAATCCTAATCTAATGGCAGTATATTTTTCCTTGGAGCAGGGGACCAAAGCTGCACAGTATTCCAGCTGTGGTCTGTCAGTGCCTTATATAGTTTTAGCACAACCTCTTTACTTTTATACTCCATTTATTTTGAAATAAAGACCAACATTTAATTTACTTTTCCTATTAGCAGCTGAACTTGGGTGCTAACTTCTGGTGGTTCATGGACGAAGACTCCCAAATCCCTCTGTTCTGTAGCTTTCTGCAGTCTTTCTCCACTTAAATGATATGCAGCTCCTCTATTGCTGCCAACATTTTCCCACATTATATTCCATCTGTCAAGTTTTTGTCCACCAATTTAACTTGTCTATATAAGAGTTAATATCTGCCCCCGCTATTCTGTTGCTGTAGATTAGGTCCAAAGTTAGAGGAACACAGATATTTCAGAAGGTTATAGGGCTGCGAAGGTGACAGCAGTAGGAAGGGACATAGCCATGGTGGGATTTTTAAACATGAAATGAGAATTTTAAAACCAAAGTGTTACTTGACTGAGAGCCATTTTAGTTTACTGAGCACGAGAATAGGACTTTGTACAAGTTAAGACTCTGACAGCAAAGCTTAAAATGAACTCACGCTTACAGATGCTAGAATGTGGAAGAGCAGCCAGAAGTGTGTTAGAATATTGTTGCGAAGTTGGGTAGAGCACTTGTGGTTTGGAAGGCAGGAAGTTAGAATTTGGTGTTTGTAAAATGCTGGTGGGTGGGAGTGCTGAGCATTGTGTGGTCCTTTTAAAAGATGATGTGCTTTTATATGTTTGGAGATTTAAAACAAAATGTCTGTGAGCAGCAGTCAGCTGGCCAAGCAGCAGTTTTTACCAATACAGCAAGTTTTTACCAATACTGCAAGTTTTGAATTTAGCCAATCAATTTGAACCAGGCACTTAGATACCAAAATCCAATTAAATTTAAATCTGATGGTTTTTACAACATAGGACCTTTCCTACTGTAAGAAATTGATATGTCATCAAGAGTGTAAAAGAAGAGACAGTTGGACAAAAACAGGAGAGCTAACTGCCATCTGCCAGAGTTAACAGCCATCAGCTCTCAAGAGAGAATTTCTGACTCTCAAAGACTCTTCTATATCTTGGAGAAAGCACCATCTAAAGAACAAAGGTACCCATGGCACAACTAGTGAATATTCCTGAAGAAGAATCAACAGAGAAGACCTTCCTGACAGAAGAATTGATGGAGAAGGCACAGAACATTCTGGAAGACATGTAACCTGGCTGTAATTTTGAAAGACTAAATTCTATTTATTTTGTTTTATATAAGTGGGATTTGTATTATTAGAATCTTGTTTTATTCAGGAATAGTTAGTAGTTAGAAGGGATTTATTTGGTTTGTTAATAATTTAGTTATTTTGTTCACTATTAGAGTTAAATAAATAAATTGTTACTTGTTGATTGTAAAGTGAGTGTCAGGGTTTTATTTTGTTTAACCACTAGAAGTTGCTGAAAGGCAGGTTACATCACTTTTCACATCCCTTTTACAGATTATAGGGCGAGGCGCTCCTCTTTGGGTGTTTCAGTTTTAGTTCTGAGGGGGATCAACCTCCGCTTTATAACAATGGATGTGCCTATAGGTAAGAATGACATGAAGTAACTAGCATTCCACTCCAAAATGGCAAACAAACACCTATCCACAGCAAAAACAGTTAATAATTGATGCCAAACTACATCAAATGATTAACAATTGATATGAAGCAACACCAAAACTGTTAACAATCCACACCAAAAGAACCCCAAAATAGCTAGCAACCTGTACAAAACACCACCAAGATGGCTAAAGAGATCCATACCAATAAATATCAAATAGCTAACAATTGATCATAAACAGCAAAACAGCTAACAATCAAAGGCAAACAACACCAAATGGTTAGCAATCCATACCAAATAGCACCACATCATTAACACTTGACACCAAACACTGAAGCACTGAATCAATAACTATCAAATGTCAAAATGCTTAATACCACTCAATACCAAAGTAATCAATGGATATCATGTGATAACCCTAATAATTAGATCACTGAAAAGTAAAACTTACTCTGTCACTTGACGAAGATTTTTTTTAAACAGGACAGATGATTAATATTTTATAAATTAATTTCACTCCGTAGGAAGTAATTCTAAGCTTGATTTCTTACCGGAGAGCGTAATTAAGGTGAAAAGAGTAGAATTTGCATGAACATTATGCCTGAGAAAAACACAATTTGGAAAGTGGAACGGTAAACGAGGGTATCACCCCCTCAGCGGTTAAATTAACGTCTGTTCGTTGTGGATAAAATAAAAGACTTTGACAAACACTTCCCTCCGATCAACATCAACGCTGCACAGAGAGGCCATCCAGTACGGGTCTTCAGAAGGAGCTATGAAAGGCAGGTAGGACTGAACTTTTTTATTATTTTGGATGTCATAGGTAATAGGGCGTCTCCCAATACATACTTTGCCTTCAAAGTAAGCATCTATGGTACCATGTAATGGAAGAGAGCTCCTCACCCTGGGACTCTTAGGGTCCCTGTTAAACGCCTCCTGAAAAGCCTCCCTGACAGCTATTGACAGGGTGTCTCTGGTCCAAATGTTAGCTTCCGTGAGGGTCTTGGGTTCATACTCCTCTGACGCGGCGCTCGGCGGCCTGGTTGGTCTTCTGGGGTTTCCGAGCATCGCGCGGGTGTCCCTCTGCGTCACCTTATATTGGACGTGGACCACACCCATGGGCAAGTGTCTTCTGTCGGAAGTCATGGCTCCCACCACTACCTTTCCGCTCTGGACTAGCTCTGTGAAGCGGTAAATGTTGTGGCAACCCTTGACCAACCGGCCGCGCACACTGTACCCATCGTAGTGTTGGAAAGCGCTCTCCAAAATGACCAACCTCCATGGACGACTGGACATAGGGCTGAGGAAAGAAGCAGGCAAGTTACTGGAGCCTGTTAGAGCGACATCACGCCAAGTATATGGGAACCAGTCCTTTGGGCTTCTCCTTGGTTACCCGATCTAAATGTCTGGTGACGAAATGTCCCAGCAATGTCCAGTTTAGACAGATTCGTTATTTCCTACCCCTCCTAGCACACCTTTTATTATTGCGTTCGATTAAGCGAAATATATAGACAAACTGAAAATGTATTGGGTCATCGAAATAACAGTGTATAAATACATATATAAATGAGAGAAATAACACATTAAATCACCCGATCAATATGGAATCCTGCTGTACGAGCGCGGTGGATGGAGTATCTTGGGTAATGTAAATGTCTATATATATCAAAGATACGAAACACTTTAAATCGCCAAATCAAAACCCTGGTATTCCGACTTCAGTCAGATCATAAAGAAATAAAATGCGTAAGTAGTTTCCTTTTAATTACCAATACTTCTGCGCAATGAAAATAGCCGTACTGCCGCTCGTCTTTGTAAATTGACAACTTACAAAAATGAAATTGCATTTGGACGGAAAGTTCACCTGACGCAGTTCTGACGCATCCAAAGGCGTTCCCTCACCAAAAACCGCTGAGCATCCCTAGATGAGTCTGCATTGCGGATGGTGGCCCTGTATTTGTATGTGACGGTTCCAATCCCTTTGATAGCCTACTATTTATAAAGCCGGCCCTGATCACTACCTTTGGTTTCAATATGCGTTTGGAACGATTGACTCCCCAGTTCAGCTGGGAAGATGATGGGAAAGTGGATTTGGGGGAATATTGGTCAGAACTCCCTTTCCCCATTAGTGCTTTTCTTAGGCGCCTGGATGACCAAGTGACCCCTCACTATATCGACTGTCTCCTGAGCAACAGGCCCTTCTCATTCGGTGATGGCGCTGGCGTTGAGTTTTGTGGTGATGAATATCTGTATGGATCAGAGGAACCGGGATCGAATGAGGTCCAATTCTACGTGGCTTACGGCGAGATAAGTATGAGAATGAGGAAGAAGGCGCTTTTAAATTTATTGAAACTGATCTTGGAATCGAGACCCCGACCGTTTCTCAAAAGCACTCAGGAGTGCTTAAAAGGTCTAGATCATCATCTAAAGAGGCTGGAGAGGCAGGGTATGTCTTTTTTTTGTCTAGGCGTTTCCCAATCTATCTATTGTGCCTATTTCCTAGCTGAATTAACTTTCTAATCCCTGATCCCATTCTAAACATCGCATTTGCCATCATTTGCTGTCAGCTTTGCTTGTCTCCGTTCGCCTTTCCATTTCACTGCCCATTCTTTTCAATCTTTCTGTTGCCGTTTTAACTACAGTACCTTTCTAGCGAACATTAACTCTTATGCTTAATATATCAATTTTTTTTATCGACGCACCTCTCTTCCTTTTTGTCTGTTTTCCAAGCTCTCATTTTTTTTCGCCAGCTCCCTTCCCTTTTATCTGTCTCTGTCTCTCATCTTTCTGTATCTCTTCCCCTTTATTTACCCTATTCCCCTTTAATCTCTAACAAAAAAGAAAAATAGCGAAAAAAAACTCAGCAGGTCTGGCGGGATCTGTGGAGAGTAAGCAGAATTAATCTTTCAGGTCCAGTGACTCTCCTTCAGAATAAGTATTTTTGTTTGTTTCTCTTTTCAGATTTCCAAACATTCGCTGTTCTCTTTTGTTCCCTGTTTAATTTCTTGTGTATTCCTTATAATCTACCTCTGTTACTCTTTAGGTACCCTTTTCTCTTATTCCTTTATGATTTACGTATTCATTCCCCTCATCCACTTCACCCACGTCTCTTCACCATCCTTTCTCATTTCCTCTTTAACGATCTTTTGTTTTCTCTTCCCTTTTCTTACATTCCCATTTAATTTTTGTGTATCGGACCTATTTATCCTCATGTTAATAATCAGATTGTTTTTCTTTTTCTAATTCTAGCCGTTCCTCGTTTTCTGTTAAACTTCTGCCGTCTGCGCCGATTAATATTTGTAAATGGAACATCAGCCTACGCGTAATTAAAACTGAAATCGTCTCTTTAGTTCCTTTCTAAAATGAAAATGATTTATAATATCTAGGCTTGCTTAATTAACCAACAAATAGATCACTGTTTCAGATTCTGTTTGTAACCCAAAGAGATTTATTCCCTTGGATTATATACTCGGTATCTGTCTCCGTCTTGTAAGTGCAACGCAATCAAATATTTGGTCCATTTTTATTTCGCAGATGTAAAATGCTGAGGAAGATCGAAGCTTTGTTTTTACGAAAAATAAAGATCAAATGGCGTTTAATCTTTTAAGAAATCGTAATTTCAATGTGTTTAGCAGTCCTAGTTGCTCCTGACTGGATCCTTTCGATTTGAGAGGGATAAAATATCTTTTAAGTAATTTGCAATGTTTCAAATAATTGCTCCTATTACAAAATTCAGCGCAGTCTTAACTTTATAATGATACGATGATTGGAAAATACACAGCGATGCATGGTGAATCACTTTACATCGGAGGTTGTATTATTTATATCTGAGAGCTGGAGTAAAACCTAGAGATATAAAGTTATTTGGAACGTTCATATTTATATT
The DNA here is from genome assembly GCF_021869965.1 of Rhincodon typus. NCBI lineage: Eukaryota > Metazoa > Chordata > Chondrichthyes > Orectolobiformes > Rhincodontidae > Rhincodon > Rhincodon typus. Next base: position 3,454,087 of record NC_063333.1, read on the forward strand.
TTTGAAATAATATTTTATTTCAGTTAAAACACTCTCAATGTAAGTGATTGTGGAGTGTCGTTTGCGGCTAATTTGTTTGCATTACCGTGTTTCGGGATTGGAGTTGAAGCCAGGGCTGCTCGGCTTCAAACTGAAATCTACACCCTGTCTGCGGTTCAAACCTACAAAGCGACCTCTTAGACACCGGTAGGGGGCGCGTTCAGAATGGAACAGAATTCACAAGCAGGCGACGGAAGATTGGAAAAAATGCGAAATGTCTGTCGTTGCAAACCACTTTGAGAGCTGGGAAAAAGCAGCATCAATAATTCAAAGTTAAGGATTCGTGAGGTAGCAGACAACACTGATCACTCCCCTGCCTTTCTTTACAGTTCTGTTGTTTCCTTTTCACGAATGTAATCAATTCTCCCTTAAAAGTTATTCTTAAACCACCTTCCAAAATCTCTATTTTTGTTCAGTTATTTTGCCAACTGTCAACAAGAGAACAATATACCTCATATACCAGAAATATAATTAATATAGCCAGAAATACTACACACAAAATAGGAAAGAAGAGCAAGAATAGACTATTCCATTCCTCAAGCTCACCCCACCGTCCAACAAGATCTATTATAGTCTCAACTCTTCTTTCATGCCAGCTCATCATAGCTCTGATTTCCCTTTTTTAAAATCTACTTTCTCTTCAAATATTTTTCATGATCTAGCATTCATAACTCTCTGGGGTAGAGGATTTCAGACATTTGCTGCCCTGTGGGCATTTCAGTTTAAAATGATTGTCTCCCAATTCTACAACTATGTTTACGAGTTCAAGATTCCTACACAAGTGGAAGCATCTTCTCAACATTTACTCTGTCAAGCCCCCTCAGAATCATGTATGTTTCAATAAGATCACCCTTTACATTTTAAAGATTCTAGTGAGTAAAGACCTAACCTGATTATCCATTCTTGATAAGCCAAACCCTTCATCCCAGAAATCAGCCTAGTGAATCTCTTTTGAACTGCCTCCAACACCAGCACATCCTTTCATAAATACAGCAACCAGAACTCTACACAATACTCTAGGTGTAGCCTCACTAACAACCTGTACGGTTGTAATAAGACTTCCCTATATTTACACTTCAAACCTCTAGCCATAAAGTCCAAAATTCCATTTGCCTCAATGATTACTTCTTGCGCCTGCATGCTAACTTGTGTTTTTTGCACAAAAACCCACTTTGCTGACCTTTTTGAAACCTTTCTCCAATTATAATGGTTCACCTATTGATTCTTCCTATCTAAGTGTTTGATCTTACATTTTCCTACATTAAAACTCCATCTTTCAAGTTTTTCCCATTCACTCAATCTGTCTACATCCCCTTGCAGATTCCTTATGTTCTCATCATAGTGTGCCCTCCCATCTATTTCTGTATCATCAGCAAATTTGGATACATTACACTTTACTTACTTTTTCAAATCATTAACATAGACAGTAAGTAATTGAGGCCCTGGGACAGATTCTTGTGGTACTTCATTAATTACGTCTTTCCAACTGACAAAATGCCTAGTAATCCCAACTGTCTATCATCTGTGTGTTAATTGATCCTCAATCCATGTTAATACGTTACACCCCATACTGTGGGCTCCTATCTTGTGCATTAACCTTTCATGCAGCACCTTACCAAATATCTTCTGAAATCCAGATGCACTACATCTCACGTTTTGACTTCCCAAAGCCCCTGTCCGCCATTTAGAAAGCACAAGTCAGGAATGTGATTGAATATTCCTTACTTTCCTGGGTGGTTGCAGCTCCATCAACACTCAAGAAGCTTGACATCACCAGGACAAGGCAGTCCGCTTAATTGGTGCAACACCTAGAAGCATACACTCCCTCCACCGTATGTGCTCAGTAGCAGCTACAAGATGCAATGCGACAATTCACCAAAGATCCTCACATAACATCTTCAAACCAGCGATCACTTCCATCTGGAAGGGCAAGGGCAGGAACGCCACCACAGGGTTCAGTGCTGGGTCCACTTTTGTTTGTTGTTTATGTAAATGATTTAGATGAGAATATAGTAAGTCTGATTAGTATGTTTGCTGATCGCACCAAGATTAGTGGTATAGTTTACAATGAGGAAGGTTATCTAAGATTACATAGAGATCTTGATCAATTTGGGGTCAATGGGCTGAAAAGTGGCAGACGGAGATATTGCATTTTGGTAAAACAAACCAAGGCAGGACTTATACATTTAAAAGTAGAGACCTAAGAATTCAGGTACATAATTCTTTGAAGTTTGCATCACATATAGATAGGGTGGTTAAGATGCCATTTAGAATGCTTGCCTTCATTGCTCAGACCTTTGAGCATAGGAGTTGGGATGTTATGTTGAGGTTGCACAGGACATTGGTGAGGCCTCTTCTGGAGGAATATCTTCAGTTCTGATCTCCCTATTAAAGAAATTTTATTATTAACCTGGAGAGGGTTCAGAAGAGGTTCACCAGGACATTGTCAGGACTGAGGGATTTGAGTAATCTGGATAGGCTGGGACTTCTTTCACTGAAGCCTAGGAGGTTCAGAGGTCACCTTATAGAGGTTCACAAAATAATGAAGGGTATGGATACGAGGAATTTCAGGTGTCTTTTCCCTAGGGTGGAGGATTTCAAGATGAGGGAGAGGAGAAACATTTAAAGAAGAAATGAGAGGTAGTTTTTCTACACAGAGAGTGGTTTGTGTGTGGAATGAACTTCCAGAGGAAGTGGTGAATGCTGATACAGATACAACATTTAAAAGGCATTTAGATAAGTACACGAATAAGAAATAATTGGAGAGATATGGTCCAAGCACAGGCAGAAGGGATTAGTTTAGGATTACGGTTGGCATGGACTGGCTGGACCGAAGGGTCTGTTTCCATGTTGTATGATTCTATGACTCTACAAGTTACCCTCCAAGCCACTCACCATTCTGACTTGGAAATATATTACTGTTGCTTCATTGTCACTAGGTCAAAATCTTGGAATTCCCTCCCTAACAAGACTGTGGGTCGATCTCCAGTACATAGACTGCAGCAGTTCAAGAAGACAGCTCATCACCACCCACTCAAGGACAACTAGAGATGGGCAATAAATGCTGACCACCCAGTGATGTCCAGCCCTCAAGTGAATAAAAGAACTGCCAGCTCCATTTCATCTGCTCTGCATGTTATATCTTCAAAGGAGTTTAACATATTTGTCGAAAGTCATTTCTCTTTCACAACACCATGCTAGCTCTACTGAGGTTATGCTTTTCTAAATGTCTTGTTATTTCTTCATTAATAGTGGACTTTGTCAATGCTAACTTTCCCAATGACAGATGTTAGGCTAACTGGCCTATAGTTTCTTGCATCTGTCTCTCTATTTTGAACAAGGGCATTACATTTGGAGTTTTCGAATCCACTGGAACTCTCCCAGACTCCAATAAGTTCTGCAGTATTTCAACCAATGATTCTTCAAACTATGCGGCCAATTCCTTTAAAACCCATGGATGCAGGCCATCAGGTCCTGGCACCTAGTCTGCCGTTAGACCCATTAGTTTGGCAAATGGTTTGTTCCTTGTTATAAAGATTGTTAGATGCTGTTTACTCCCATGAGCACCTTGCTTCTCTGTTACCTTTGGTATATTTGTCTTGGCCACCACTGTGAAGACTAATACAAAGAAACAACTTAAATTGTCTTGCATTTCCTTGTTCCCTATTGTTAATTCCCCAGTTGCATCTTTCTAATGTCACACACTTAATTTAGCTACTCTGTTTATACCCTTAGAAACTCTTGCTGTTTGTTTTTTGTATTTCTTGCCAATTTACTTTCATACTCAATTTTCTCCACCTTTATTAGATTTTTAGTCATCCATTTATGATTTCTAAAACATTCCCAATCCTCTGATCTACCACTCAATTTCATCACTTTGTACATCGTAACTTTTGATTAGATACTCTCCTTGACCACCGTTATTAACTACATTCATCCTTCTCATCAAGTCCTTGTTTTTGACCACAATAAATTTTTGGTGAGTTTTATGAATGTATCTATTTAAATGCCTGCCACTGCTCATCCATTGACTTTTCCCTTAGTCTATTTCCCTAGACCACTTTAGAAAACTATTTCTTCTCACCTCTGTAATTGTTCTTATTTAAGTTCAGGACATTGATTTGAGACCCTCAAACTGAAATTGAAATTCTACCATGTTGTGAGCAGTATTCCCCAGAGGATCTTTAACTTTGAGATGTCTTTTTAGTCCTACGTCATTATACATTGTGGATCTACCTACAGCACATGGGATGCAGCGGTTCAAGAATGCAGCCTATCACCATCTTCTCAGGTACAACCGAAAGAATTGCGGATGCTGTAAGTCAGGAAAAAACCCAGCAGTTGCTGGAAAAGCTCAGCAGGTCTGGCAGCATCTGTGAAGAGAAAATCAGAGTTAATGTTTCGGGTCCAGTTACCCTTCCTCAGAATCGTTTTGAGGAAGGGTCACCGGACCTGAAACATTAACTCTGATTTTTTCTCCACTGATGCTGCCAGACCTGCTGAGCTTTTCCAGTACCATCTTCTCAAGGTCAGATAAAGATGGATAGTAAATGCTGGCCCACCCAGCAATGAATTAAAAATGTTTTAAGAAATGTACCCCAGGAATTAGTGTCTGTGTCTCCCATACCAATCTTTAAGCCTCTCTAATTTTATTCCCCCACATCAATTTGCATGTGGCCTCAGGTAGTAATCCTGAGGTTATTATCTCTGTGGTTCTGCTTTTCACTTATCCCTGAGCTACTCATAATCCCTCAGCAAAAGCTCTTTCCCAGTCCTTCCCGTGTCCTTGGTACCTACATGGAACATGGCAACTGAATTCTAACCTCTCTCACTCCAACTCTGCCTCCAGCCTAGAAGAGTTGCCCTGAATCTTGATACGAGGTAGGCAGCACAGCCTTCAGGAGTCTCTGTTTTTGCTGCAGAGAACAGTATCTATTTCTGTAACTATACAATTCTTTATTACTACTGCATTTCTCTTTTCTCCTTCTACTTAAATGATGCTCTGGATCATGGTGCTTTGGTCAGTTTGCCCAGTGGAATGCCACAGGGACCAGTACCAGGGCCACAATTATTTACAATATATATTAATGCTATTGATCAGAGAAATAAATGTGCTATATTAAATTTGTAAAAACACAAAAATAGGTGGGATGCAAGTAGTGAGGATGATGGCAGGAGTCTACAGCGGATCTAGACAGGTTACATAAATGGGCAAAAACTTGGCAGATGAAATACGATATGGAAAAAATGTGTGTTTGTGCACTTTGACTGAAGACTAGAAGTTGAATATTATTTAAATAGAGAAGGACAGCAGATAGCCACTGAACAGAGGATTTAGGTGTCCTTAAGTTTCAATCACAAAGCATCCACGTTCAGTTGGTAATGTTGGCCTTTATTTCAAAGGGAACAAAGTTTTAAAAAAAGAGGTCTTGCTAAAACTATAAAAAGCACTCATCAAACCGTAGCTGGAATACTGTGAACAGTTTTGACCCCCTTAGGAAAGGGGTACTGGCATTGGAGGCAGTCCAGAGAATGTTCACTGGGTTGATTCCGCATGTGGAAGATTTTCTTATGATGAGTAGTTGAGCAGTCTGGACATTTTTTTCTTAATTCATTCACGGGATGAGGGTGTCACTGGCTAGATGGCATTTATTGCCCATCCCTAATTGCCCAGAGGGTAGTTCAGAGTCAACCACATTGCTGCGCGTCTTGAGTCACATGTAGGCCAAGCCAGGTAAGGATGGTAGTTTCCTTCCCTAAAGGACATTAATGAACCGGATGGGTTTTTCCAACAATTGACAATGGATTCACGGTCATCATTAGATTCTTAATTCTGGATATTTTATTGAATTCAAATTCCACCATCTGCCATGGCAGGATTTGAACCTGGGTCTCCAGAATATTATCTGGGTCCATAGATTAACAGTCCAGCAATAATACCACTAGGCCATCGCCTCCCCATGTACTCAGTAGAGTTCAGAAGAATGAGAGGAGACCTGATTGAAACATGTAAGGTTCTTAAGGGGTTTAACAGTTTAGAGCGGAGAGTTTGTTTTCCCTTGTAGGAGACTCCAGGACCAGAGGGCATAATCTCAGAGTAGTGGGTTCCCATTTAAGACAGGGATGAAGAGTAATCTCTTCTCACAGAAGGTTGTGAACCTGTGGAATTCTTTATCACAGAGAGTTCTTGAGGCTGGGTCATTATGTGATATTAAAGGATGAGGTCGACAAAATTTTAATCAGTAAGGCAATCAAGGATTATGGGTAGAAGGTAAGAAGGTGCAGTTGAGAATTGTCAGATCAGCCATGATCTCACTGAATGGCAGAGTAGATTCAATGGACCAAAAGGCCAACTTCTGCTCCAACATCTTATGGTCTTATGGTCAAATTGGTAACTAGTGTTTAGCTGTAAGGATCAGTGCTGGAGCATCAGCTATTTACAGTCTATAATAATGACTTGGCATGAAGAGATAGGTAGTGATGAAGCTAAAATCTGTGTCTATATGAAAGTAAGTGACAAATTAAACTATGGGGAGGCTACAGTGAGTCTGCAGATATAAACAGGCTAAGTGAGGGGGCAAAAAAATGACAAATGGAATGTAATGTACAAAGTTGTGTGATTATTTGTTTTTTTTTCTAAGAACAGTAAAGTGAAATATTTAATGAAGGACATAAAACTTCTAAATATTGATGTTCAGAGATGCTTGGATATATTTGTATAAAGAATGATTATCTAGAATGCAAAATGCATGTGACCAGTGCAGAAATGGCAAAAGGGTTGAACATTGTTTCTGTGCTGTATGACTCTATAATTTTGGCTTCACAAGAGAGAATACAAATAACCTCCCACAAATGTTGGGGAACCGAAGGTCTAGTGAAAGGGTAGAATTGAAGGAAACCAGTATGGTAAGAAAATAGTGCATGCAAAAGTAATGGAGTTAAAGGCTGACAAATTTACAGGCCCTAATCTAGATCCCAGACCACTAAAGACTACTACCTGTGAAATATTGGATACATTGGTGATCATCTTCCAAAATCTCCCTAGGGGCATTGTGGGTCAACGACAGCAGGTGGACTGTAGCAGTTTAAGATGGCAGCTCAGCACCACCTTCTCAAGGGCAACTAGAGATGGGCAACACACACTGGCCAGCCAGCAACACCCACATCTCACAAAAATGAATTTTAAGAAAACTTCTATAAAGTTTGGAGCGATTTTTACAGATTGGAGGGTGACAAATGTAGCCCCACTATTTAAAAGGGTAGGGAGAGAAATCAAAAAACCCAGAAAAGTACAGGTCAGTCAGCCTGAGATCAGTAGTGATGAAAATGCTGGAGTCCATTATAAAAGGCATGATAAAAGAATATTTGGAAAACATTAACGGTATTGGACAAAGCCAGAATGGGTTTATGAATAACAAATCATGCTTAACAAATCGACTGAAGATTTTTGAGGATCCAACTATAGAATAGATAATGGAGAAGCAGTGGGTGTGGTGTATTTGGATTTTCAGAAGGCATTTGATAAGGTCTTTCATAAGAGGTCAGTTGGCAAAGTTAAAGTAGATGGAACAGGTGCAATATATTGGCATGGACCAATAATTGGTTGACTGGCAAGAAACAGAGAGTGGGAATAGATAGCTCTTTTTCCAAGTGAAAGCCAGCGTGACTAGTTGGGTATTGCAATGATCACTGCTTGAGCTCAACAGCCACTTGTGATATATATAAATGACCTGGATAAAGGAACCAATGAAACACTTCTACATTTGCTAATGACACAAAATTAGGCAGATCATGAGTTGTGAAGAGAATGTAAAGAGGCTGATTTAGGCAAGCTGAATGAGTGAGCAAACACATGGCAGATGCGATACAATGTGGCTGAGTATGTAGTTATACCCTGGTGTGAAAAACAGAAAGGAAGAGTATTATTAAATAGTTATGTATTAGGAAGTGTGGATGTACAACGTGATCTAGATAACCTTGTAAACCAGTCAATGAAAGAAGGAAGGCAGGTGCAGCAAGCAATTAGGGAGGCAAATGATAAGACCTTCATTGCAAGAGGATTTGAGTTCAGAAGTAGGGATGTGTTACTGCAGTTATACTGGGCCTTGGTGAGACCACAGATGGAGTTGCAGTTTTAGTCTCCCTACCTAAGAAAGGATACAGTTGCCATAGAGAGAGTGTAGCAGAGGTCCACTAGGCTCATACCAGGGCTGACAGCACTGTTCTATGGTTTGATTGGGCCTGTATTCATTAGAATTTAGAGGGATGAAAGGGGCACTGATTGAAATGTATAAAATTCTAACAGCCTGGGCACCTAGATGCAGGGAGGACACGTTTGCTGGTTGGAGAGTCTAGAACCAGGGATACAGTCTTGGGAACTGGGATTGACAATTTAAGACTGAGAGGAGAAAAGATTTCCTTATGCAAACGAAAAAGAACTGGTGGAATTCACTTCCACAGAAGATTATGGAGGCTGTGTCACTGAACATATTCAAGAAAAAGATACATATTTTTAGATCTTAAAAACATCAAGGAATATAGGGAAGAAGCAAGAATGTGGCTATGAGTTAGAGAATCAGCCATGATCATATTGAGTGGTGAGCATTCTCAAAGGGCTGAATGGTCTATTCCTGTTTCTGTTTCTATGCTGCAAAGAAGAAACATCAAGTTGAAAATAAACTAATTTTATTTTATCATATAGTTAATCTTTCATCCTGCAGCCCCAACTTTAAACGTACTGTGCTTTCCATCACTTGAGAATTATGTCAGCTTTCTTTCTGTTTTTTCTTGCATCTCCTAGAGGTGGCATTCATAGGGATCTCTACCATTCATATAAAGTATACAGAAATTTAATTAGCAAGTTCAGTGAGCAGTTAGGAAGACAAATGGCATGTTAATCTTTATTGTAATGGAATTGGAGTACAGGAATAAAGAAGTATTGATACAATTGTTCAAAGTTTTCAGGTGATCACATCTGGGATACTTTATGCAGTTTTGGTCTTCATATTTAAGCAACAATATTACATGTAATATTTTTGATAATCCATTTCAATGCAGTTATGTGGTCACATCAACTCTTGATCATCCTTATAATGGTTATTCTGTTTGCTTATGTTGAATAGATGCCACAATCCAGCAGTTGTTCAAAGCAGTAGCCCAGAATGATTGGAAAACCCTCTTCTGCATTCTCAACAAAGAACACTTTAGTGAGTCAGAGTTCAACCCAGGAGATTGTGAGATACATTTGGATGCATTTGTGAGGAATGAAAATGGCTTCACACTTCTTCACCAGGCAGCCTGTGCAAACAGACCAGAGATGATAGACTTTCTGTGGTATCTTTCTGATGCTTGGGAATATCTGGTGGACTTGACCATTGACTCTCCATGGTGCCCAAAATGGCCTATTGAGATTCTTCAACAAAAACCAGTGGATAATGGATTAGTGGGACATCTTTCTGGTAAGAATGCTATGCAAATGGCAGAGATGCTGGATTACCACAAAGTGGTGGAGGCATTAAATGCCAAAGTAAAGCTTCAGTCATCTTTGTCGGACATTCATTGTGCTGTGAAGTTCAAAGACACTGAATGGCTGAAGAACATCATGTTAGAATCACAATGTACAAAGACAATTGTCAATGACTGCATAGAGAACGTGGTCACTCCACTTTGGTTGGCTTGCACCAAAGGGGATTTACAGACTGTGAAGCTTTTAATAGACTTTGGAGCAGATACCAATATGAATTCCATAAATGAACAGGAGCAAACTATCCTGCACAGAGCAGTGTGCTTTGGAAACACAGCAGTGGTTCAATATCTCATTGAAGGCAATTATCTTGGGATCGATGTCAAAGACAGATATGGTTGCACACCCTTGTATTATGCTTTGCAGCTCAACCTTCCAAGAATGTCCAAACTCCTCCTCATGTGTGGGGCTGATTTGGATTTGCAGTGTGTTAACCCCCACACACTAACAACAGATTCTGCCAGACTTCTACTGGAACGCTTAGAGTTTCAGCACCTGAGACAGGTCCTGCTTGAGAGTCCACAGCTGGAATCAGAAATAGATGATTTCCCTGTAGAAGTGGATGAAAGCACATCCTTTAGTAGAGTGCCTATCAGAATCGTGTCCTGGCCTTTTAGTCTTATAGGATCAGCTGCATTCTGCAGCTCTTTGATGCAAAGGTTCCCCTGTGTTTCCATGAAACCAAGAACTGAGCTGACTGTTCACTATTACTTCAATTTGCCTCATTTCTGATTGTTATTATAGACTCTGCTCTTAAGATAATGGAATCATAAGAACAAGAATAGTCATTCATTTAATCTTGCTTCCTTAGTCTTCAAATTACTTGCTTTTTGCTAACTTTACTTCCTTGACCTTACATTGCTTACTTATATAACTTTATTATATTGACCCCGACTTTCACTTATTCCTTCTTTTCTCAGTTAATCCCTTCTTCCAGAAAATACACTTTTTAAAATCATGATCCAATCAACTCAACACTTCCTTGCGATGTCACTGATATGTTTTTCCTAATCAGCAGTACCCTGATGCTACAGCTATTAACCTATGCGTCCCATCTAGTTGCTGAGTTGAAGCTGAAGTGCTGGCCCCTCAATCCTGGGCTTGCTTGCTGCCTTCCTTGTTACTTTGTGGAAAATGAAGTGCAGTTCACAAATCATTTTGGAAACTGATGAGGGCACTGGTTCCCCAGGGGAGTGCAGCAGAGACACATGACACCACAAGTGGATCACTTGTAATGCAGAAAGGAAGAAGAAGAAGAAAGGGGGAGCAATAGTGATTCATTGATTAGAACATACAGGCGATTTTTCAGCCATCAGCGCGACTCCAGGATGGTATATTGCCTCACTGGTGCCAGCGTTCAGGATGTCACAGAGTATCTGCAGGACAGCTGCAAGATATTCTTGAGGGGAAAGTGAACAGCCATAGGTCATGGTCCATGTTGGTACCAATGATTTAGGTAGGTTGTGATCTCAGGATTATTCTCTGTACCATGTGCTAATGAGGCCAGAAACAAGAAAATAAACAGCTGAAGAGCCATTGTAGGAGGGTGGGATTCAGATATTTGGATCATTGGGTTCTCCTCCAGGGCCTGTACAAAAAGAACATTTTCAAACCAAACTGGATGGGCACCAATATTCTTGCAGGGAGGTTTGCTAGTGCCATGCAGGAGAGTTTAAACTTGTGTGGCTGGGAGGTGGGAACCAGGGCAGTAAGTCAGCATGTGGAACAAAAACAGAAGTTGATGGAAAAGCTCAGCAGGTCTGGCAGCATCTGTGAAGAAAAATCAGAGTTAACGTTTTGGGTCCAGTGACCCTTCCTCAGAACTGATGTTAGCTTGGAAAATGTTGGTTTATATGCAGAAGATAGAGTGGGGGAGGGGGTAAGGAGTAAATGATAGGTGGGGAGAGAGCCCAAAGCAAAAGAAGAACAGTTGGACAGACAAAGGAATCGATAGTGAACTGTTAACGAGACTGTTAGTGGCTAACAATGGGTTGATAATGATCTGGCTAGGAGGGTGAATAGCTGTTAATGGAGACTGTTAGTGGCTATGTGATAATGAGGCCTAGTGCCTGGTGTGGGAGTTAGGTCATGAGAGAGTTCAGGCCCTAAAATTATTGAATTCAATATTGAATCTGGAGGGCTGCAGGGTCCCCAAACGGAAAATGAGATCTTGTTCTTCTAGCTTGCACTGAGCTTCGCTGGAAAATTGAAGCAAGCCTGTGACAGAGATGTTGGCCAAGGAACAGAGTGGTGTGTTAAAGTGGCAGGAAACTGGAAGTTCAGGATCTTTCTTGTGAACAGAACGTAGATGTTCTGTGAAGCAGCCACCCAGTCTGCGTTTCATTTCCCAAAAATAGAGGAGACCACATTGTGACCAGCTAATGCAGTAGACTAGATTGTGGGAAGTGCAGGTGAAGTGCTGTTTCACTCGGAAGGTATATTTGGACCCTTGGATACTGGGAAAGGAGGAGGTAAATGGGCAGGTATTACACTTTTGGTAGTTGCAGGGGAAGTGGTGGGGGGTGTGGTGTTGGGAGTGAAAGAAGGGTGGACCAGGGTGTACTAGAGGGAACAGTCCCTGTGGAAGGCAGACAAGGGAGGGGAGGGGAATATGTGTCTGGTCGTGGCATCTCGCTGAAGGTGGTGGAAACGATGGCTGACGTTATTCTGGATGTGGATGCTGGTGGGATAGTAGGTAAGGACAAAGGGAACACTATCACTGTTGTGGGAGGGGAGAGAATGGGTGAAGGCGGAAATGCAGAAGATGGGTCGGACCCGGTTGAGGGCCCTGCCGAAAACGGTGCTGGGAAATCCTTGGTTGAAGAAGAAGGTGGACATTTCGGAGGGTCCCTTGTTGAAGTTGGCCACATCAGAACATATGTGACAGAGACAGAAGAACTGAGAGAATGGAATGGAGTCTTTACAGGAAGCATGGTACGAGGATGTATACTCCAGCTAGAGGGAGTCGGTGGGTTTATAGTGGATATTAGTGGCCAATCTATCCCCAGAAATGGAAACAGAGATATTGAGGAAGCAAAGGTAGAAGTCAGGGATAGACCAGGTGAAAGTTAGAGCAAGATGGAAATTGGAAGTGAAATTGATGAATCTTTCCAATTCTGGATGAGAGAGGGAAGCAGCACCAATGATATCATCGAAATACTGGAGAAAGAGTTGTGAGTGTGACTGGAACAAGGAATATTCCACATACTCCACGAAGAGACAGGCATAACTGGGGTCCGTGCAGGTACCCATGGCCAACCCTCTGACCTGAAGAAATTGAAAGGAGTTAAAAGAAAAGTTGTTGAGGGTGAGGACTAGCTCGGCCAAGTGGAGGAGGGTGGTGGTGGGTAAGGACGGTTCAGGTCCTTCCTCCAGGAAGAAGTGGAGAGGCCTGAGATCATCCCAGTGGGGAATGGACATGTAAGGGGATTGCATGTTCATGGTAAAGAGGAGGCGGCTAGAGCTTGCAAACTGGAAGTTCTGTAACTGACGTAAAGCGTCATTGGAATAACAAATCTACAAAGGCACGGACTGGACCGGGGAGATAAGACTGACTCAATGTAGAAAGATATCAGTTCTGTGGGGCAGGAGCAGGCTGAAACAACAGGTCTGCCCAGGCAGTCCTGTTTGTAGATTTTTGGAAAGAGGTAGAAGCAAGCTATGTGGGACTGGGGCCCATGAGCTTGGAGGCAGTGTTGGGGGAGATCACCAGATGAAATGAGATCAATTACCATAGTAGATGCAGTGGCCTGATGTGCCATGGTGGTGGTGTCATGGCCCAGTGGAATATAGGAGGAGGTATCTGAGAACTGGCACTCAGCCTCTGCAGTGGTCAGTACACCAGAATACAATAGCACAACCCTTATTGGCAGGGTTGGATCTAAGCGCACAGAGTGCAGTCAGTTCAGAGGGAGATAGGTTGGATTGTGTGAGGGAGGCAGAGAAATGGAGGCGACCCAGAGATCCCCATGGACCTATGGAACCTTCCTCCCCATCCCCAACCCCACCTCCTGTTGGGTATTTACCATCCCTACTAACCTTCCACTCTCCGATACAGAACATTCTGTACTCATCAAAGGTCTCAGCTATATTCCTCTGCGTCTCCAACTTAATGAATTTCAGACGCAACATGACGTTGAGCTCTTCTTTTGCTGTCTTCGCCTCTGTGCCCATTCTTTGGACAGAGTCCTCTCCCTGTCTCACAGACATCTTCACCCAATTCCAACACTCTCCTTCTGCCTGGGCCCCTCCCTCTGGCCTTTTACCTTCACTTGATCTGTTCATTGAGAACTATCAACGTGACATTGGTCGCCTCCATTTCTCTGCTCCCCTCACCAAATCCAACCTATCTCCTTCCAAACTGATTGCACTTCATGCGCTTAGATCCAACCCTAACTTTGTCATTAAGCCTGCCAATAAGGGTGGTGCTATTGTAGTCTGGCCCACTGACCTCTACATTGCAGAGGCTGAATGCCACCTCTCAGATATCTCCTCCTATCTTCTCCTGGACCATGACACCACCATGGCACATCAGCCCATTGTATTAGCTACAGTAACTGACCTCATTTCATCTAGTGATCTCCCCCACACAGCCTCCAAGCTGATAGTTCGCAAGCCCAACATAGCTCGCTTCTACCTCCTTCCAAAAGTCCACATATGGGACTGTCTGGGCAGACCCATTGTTTCAGCCTGCGCCTGCCCCACAGAACTGATCTCTTCCTACCTTGACTCAATCTTTTCTCCCCTGGTCCAGTCCCTGCCCATGTACATCCGTGATTCCTCTGACGCTTTATGCTAGTTTCAGAATTTACAATTTCTAGGCTCTAGCTGCCTCGTCTTTACCATGGACATGCAATCCCCTTACATGTCTATTTCCCACTAGGATGGTTCAGGGCTCTCCGCTTCTTCCTGGAGGAAAGGCCTGAACTGTCCCCACCGACCACCACCATCGTCCGCTTGGCTAAGTTCGTCCTCACCCTCAACAACTTTTCTTTTAACTCCTCTCATTTTCTTCAGGTCAGAGGGGTGGCCATGCGGACCAGCAGAGGCTCCTGTTATGCCTGTCTCTTTGTGGGCTACGTGGAACATTCCTTGTTCCAGTCCTATTCTGGCCTCCACCCACAACTCTTTCTCCAGCATATCAATGATATCTTCAGTGCTGCTTCCCTCTCTCGTCCGAAATTGGAAAAGTTCTTCGATTTCATTTCCAATTTCCACCCTTCCTTTACTTTCACCTGGTCTATTTCTGACTCTCCCTTCCCTTCCTCGACATCTCTGTTTCCATTTCTGGGGATAGAGTGGCTACTAATATCCACTACAAACCCACTGACTCTCATAGCTACCTGGACTATACATCCTTGCAGCCTGATTCCTGAAAGGCTCCATTCCATTCTCTCAGTTCCTCCGTCTCCGTTGCATGTGTTCAACAAGGGAGCCCCCAAAATGTCCACCTTCTTCCTCACCCAAGGATTCCCCAGCACAATTGTCGACAGGGCCCTCAACCAGGTCCGACCATCTCCCACACTTCTACCTCACCCACTCTCTCCCCTCCCGCAAGAGCTATAGTGTTCACTTTGTCCTTACCTACCATCCCACCAGCATCCACGTCCAGAATATCATCAGCCATCACGTCCTCCACCTCCAGGGAGATGCCACCACCAGACACATATTCCCCTCCTCTCCCTTGTCCACCTTCCACAGGGACTGTTCCCTCCAGGACATCCTGGTCCACTCTTCCTTCACTCACAATACAAACCCCCTTCCCCCTGTCCCACCACAGCCACATGGCACCTTCCCCTGCAACTGCCAAAGGTGTAACAATTGCCCTTTTACCTCCTCCTTCCCCAGTATCCAAGGGCTTAGACATACCTTCCAAGTGAAACACACTTCCCAGAACCTAGTCTATTACATTCACTGCTCACAATGTTGTCTCCTCTACATTGGGGAAATGAAGCGTGGACTGTGTAACCGCTTTGCAGAACATCTACGTTCTGCCCACAAGAAAGATCCTGAACTTCCAGTTTCCTGCCACTTTAACACCACTCTGTTCCCTGGACAACATCTCTGTCACAGGCTTGCTGCAATTTTCCAGCGAAGCTCAGCGCAAGCTAGAAGAACAAGACCTCATTTTCTGCTTGGGGACCCTGCAGCCCTCCAGATTCAATATTGAGTTCAATAATTTTAAGGCCTGAACTCTCCCATGTCCTAGCTCCCTACTCCAGGCACCAGGCCTTGTTATCACATAGCTACTAACAGTCTCCATTAACAGCTATTCACCCTCCTAGCCAGATCATTATCAACTCCTTTGTCTGTTCAACTGTCCTTCTCTCTGGGCTGTATCCCCACTTATCGTTTACTCCTTATTCCCTGCCCCCCACCTTATCTTCTGCATATAAACCGACATTTTCCAAGCTAACATTAGTTCTGAGGAAGGGTCACCGGATCCAAAACAATAACTCTGATTTTTCTTCACAGATGCTGCCAGACCTGCTAAGCTTTTCCAGCAACTTCTGTTTTTTTCACCTGATTTACAGTTTCTGCAGTTCTTTCAGTTTTTATTTAGGTCAGCATGTGGAGTGTTTGAGCTGACGAGAGTGTAGTAAGTGTAGGAAGAACAGGCAGAACCAGAGTAATGAACACTGTGGTATTGCGGTTGGAAGTGTTTTAATGCAAGGAGTATAACACGTAAGGAAGATGAGCTTAGTACCTAAACTACGATGTTTTAGTCATTACAGAAGCCTCATTGAGAGAAGGTCAGGTCTGGCAACATAATGTTCCAGGGTTTAGGTGTTTCAGGTGTGATAAAGAGAGATATAAAAATGTTGCATTACTGACGAAGGAGAATATCACAGCTATACTAAAAGCGGATAACTTTGAGGGCTCATCCAATGAAGCAATATGGATAGAATTTAGGAATACGAAAGATGCAATCACTATGATGGGGTTATACTAGATGCCTCCCAACAGCTAGTGGGAATTAGAAGAACAGAAGTATAAACAGATCATGGAAAATAAAAAGAACATAGTTCTGGTAGTGGCTGATATTAATTCCCCTAATGTTCACTGGGACTTCCTTAGTGCCAGGGACTTAGATGGGGCAGAATCTTAGGTGCATCCAGGTGGGATTCTTGAAACAATATGTAGTTAGTCCAACTAGTGGAAGGGCTGTATTAGACTTTGTATTGGAGAATAAGCCTAGCCAGGAGATCAAAATTTCAGTGAGGAAGCATTTTGGGAACAGTTACCATAATTCTATATGTTTTAAGGTAGTTGCAGAAAAGGATAAGACTGGTCCTTGGGTGAAAGTGCTAAATTGGTGGAATACTAATTACAAAAGTATTAGGTAGGAACTGGAAAATTTGGATTGGGTTAGCTATTTGAAGGAAAATTCACATCTGACACGTGGGAGGTTTTTAAAAGTCAGTTGACCAGATTTCAGGACCAGCATGTTCCTCTGAGGATGAAAGATAAGAATCATAAAATCCCAACAGTGTGGGAACAGGCCACTCAGCCCAACAAGTTCACGCCAACTCTCAGAAGTGCATTCCACCTAGTTTCACACCCCCTACCCTCTTCCTGTAACCTTACATTTCCCACAGCCAGTCCACCCAACTTAAATATCCTGGGACTCTATGAACAATTTAACATTGCCAATCCAACTAACCTGCACATCTTTGGACTGTAGGAGGAAACCAGAGCATCTGGAGGAAACCCTTGCAGCCACAGAGGGAATGTGCAAACTCCACATAGACAGTCACCTGAGGCTGGAATTAAACCTGAGTCCCTAGTGCTGAGAGGCAGGAGTGCTAACCACTGAGCCACTAAGGATGGTGAGGTTTGGGAATCTTGGATGATGAGAGATGATGTAAGTTCAGTTAAAAAGAAAAAGGAAGCAGGAGTATAAAGGTAGCAGAAAAGAACTTAAAAAATAAATTAGGAGGTCTGGAAGGGGCAATGGAATGTCCTTGGAAAGTAGGATTAAAGAAAATTCAACAGCATTTTATACATATATTAGGAGCCAGTGGGTAACTAGGGAGAGAATAGGACTAAAGGACAAGGGAAAGAATTTAAGTGTGGAACCAGAGAAAATGGCTGAGGTCCTTAATGAGTACATCAAATTTGTAAGTTTAGAGAGGGGTTTGTTGATACTCAAAGGCATGTTGATATTAAGAAGGAGAGGTGATGGGTGTCTTGAAAAACATTAATGTAGCTAAGTCCCAGTGCCTGATGGGATCTATCCCAGGATACTGAAGGAGGCAGGGGAAGAGATTGCTGAGGCCTTGACAGAGATCTTTGTATCCTCTTTAACCACAGGCATGGTCCCAGAAGACTGGAGAATAGCCTCAAGAAGAACAACAGGGATAATCACCTTTCAACCCCTGACCACTTCCATCTAGAAGGACAAGGGCAGCAGATACATGGGAATACCACCACCTTCACATTCCCCTCCAAACCACTTATCGTCCTGACCTGAAAATATATCACTGTTCCTTCAATATCACTGGGTCAAAATTCTGGAATTCCCTCCCTAATGGCATCGTGGGTGAACCCACAGCAGGTGGACTGCAGCAGTTCAGGAAGGCAGCTCACAACCACCTCCCCAAGAGCTACTAGTGACGGATAATAAATGCTGGCAGCCAACGAAGCCCACATCCCACAAGTGAATTTAAAAAAATCAGCAAGGCTGAGATCTTCATAGATAGCACACATAATGATGTGAGAGATAGTAGGAACTGCAGATGCTGGAGAATCCGAGACAACAAGGTGCAGGGCTGGATGAACACAGCAGGCCAAGCAGCATCATAGGAGCAGAAAGGCTGACGTTTCGGGCTTAGACCCTTCATCAGAAAAGGGGGAGGAGAAGGGGGTTCTTCTTCTATCTGTCTCCCACTCTCTCCCTATTTATTTCAGAACCACCTTCCCCTCCCCCTTTTCTGATGAAGGGTCTAGGCCCGAAACGTCAGCCTTTCTGCTCCTATGATGCTGCTTGGCCTGCTGTGTTCATCCAGCCCTGCACCTTGTTGTCACATATAATGATGTGGTCACATCGTGGGTAAAGAATGCACAAGTAGAAAGAGAAGGCGACACAAGTGGATAACGTGATAAAGAAGGTATACAGCATGCTTGTCTTCATCGGTCAGGGCATTGAGTATAAAAGTTAGCAAGTCACATTGCAACTGTATAGGAGTTTGGTCAGGCCACATTTGAAGTACTGTACACATTCCTGGCTGCCGCACTAGAGGAAGGATGTAGAGGACATAGTAGGAACTGCAGATGCTGGAGAATCTGAGATAACAAGGTGTAGAGCTGGATGAACACAGCAGGCCAAGCAGCAT
>NC_063333.1:3473383-3515107 GCF_021869965.1 Rhincodon typus
ATGCTGCTTGGCCTGCTGTGTTCATCCAGCTCTACACCTTGTTATCTTGAAGGATGTAGAGGGTTTGGAAAGGATGCAGGAGAGGTTTACCAGGAAGTTGACTGGATTAGATTATTATCTATAGGAGAGATTGGACAAATTTGGATTGTTTTCACAACAGTGTTGGAGGCTGAGGGACGACCTGGTAGAAATTTTTAAATTTATGAAGGGCATGGATAGGGTGGATAGTCAGGGTTTCTTTTCCCCAGGGTGGAAATGTGAAATACTAGGGGTCATGGGTTTTAGGTGAGAGAGGAAAAGTTTAAAGGAGATATGAAGGAAAATTTTTTACACAAAGGGAAGTAGGCGTCTGGAATGTGCTGCCAGGGAAAGTGGTAGAAACAGATACAATAGCAAAGTTTAGGAGGCATTAACACAGACACAGGAAAAGACAGTGAACAGAAGTTGCAGACCATGTGCAGGCAGATGGGATTAGTTTAGAATGGCATCATGGTTGGCACAGACATGGTTGCCTGAAGGGCCTGTTCCTGTACTGTGCTGTTCTTTGTTCTATGAAGGAGAAAGTGGTCTAGTAATCACAATATAATGAGGTAAGATAGCAAGCTAGACCCCACATATAGTAATATCTGGATTACTCCCAGTTCCACTTGCAAGTGAGTACAGAAATAGGAGAAGGCTTTAAAGTTTACTTGGCAGGTGTGTGGGAATCAAGGAGGAATAGTTGAGAAGACCAGGGTTCACAAAATTTTTGAAAGTACAACTGGCAGTAGAGGATTCAATAGCAAGTTGGTAAGTGATGTCAGATGAAGAAAGAAGAAAATGAAGTCTAAATCAGGATTATAGTGCATATATATAAATGTATAGAATATAGTTTTAATAACTCAGGATGCCTGACTGGAAAGGAACACCATTTATTGTTAAACACCAAAATAAAGCCACTACTCATTGGTACTGATATCCCTGGCTCTGCTTTAATGAAGGCCTCGGGTAGTGATTTCTACCCAGACAGGCCATTGCCTGTTACCAAGGGAACTCATAATCAACAAGTTCTATGTGAAGATTAATTAGTGATTCCCCTTGGGCCTTATAGGTGTTATCACAATAGTAAATAAGATTGGGGAGTTACAGGTGCAGATTGCAATTTTAATGTTGTGGTGATAACAAAAACCTGGCTCAAGAAAGGGCAAAACTGGGTGTTAAATATTTCTGGGTACAAGTTATTCAGAAAATATGAAAAAAGGGAGGAAAGGAGGAGGGCTAGCAGTACTACTTAAGCATACATTGCAATGCTGGAGGAAGAGTATGTCTCAGAGATCCAAGAACAAAACCAATTTGGCTAGAACTAAAGAATAAAAAGAGTACTATTACATTGCTAGGTATAATCTATACTCCACCAACTTGTGGAAAGGATGTAGAAGAATTAAAATGCAAGGAAATTACAGAGAAATGCCAACATTATAGAGTAGTTATAATTGGAGACTTTAATTTTCCAAACATAAACTGGGATACTTGTAGTGTACAGGGCAGTGAGGGGCAAGTGTTACTGGATTGCGAGCAGGAGAGCTTCCTAAAGTAGTGTGTTCCCATTCCAGCAAAAAAGGATGCACTATTGGACCTGATTCTTAGAAATGAGATGAGCCAAGTAGATCAAGTATCAGTAGGGCAACATTTAGGAATTAGCGATCGTTGTATCATAAAGCTCAGAATGATGGTGGAGAATGAGATGCAACAATCTAGAGTGGAAAATATCAATTGTTAGAGAATGGACAGCAATAGGGCAAGAACAGAGTTGGGCAAGAATGATCAGAACAAGAAATTGGCAGGAGAAACAATCACCAAATGATGGTCTACCTTCAAATGGGAGATGGTGCAGCTACAGTCAAGATATATTCTGTCAAATAGGAACTGTAGAACAAACAAATCCAGAGTTCCCTGGAAGACACAGAAGACAGATTTTAAGATAAAGAAGAAAAAGTGTGCTTATGGCAATTGTCAGGTAGAAAATAAAATTGACAACCAAAGAGGAATATCAAATGTTCAGAGGGTCAGTGAAAAGCAATTAAGAGAAACAAAGGGGAATTATGAGGAAAAACTGTCAGCCAATATGAAGGGATGTTCCAAAGTCTCCTATGACCATATAAATTGTAAAAGAGTGGTAAAAAGAGGAGCAGGGCCAATTATGGACCAACAGGCGGACTTGTTCTTGGAGGAAGGCTGGTGGGGGCGGGGGCAAGGCCAAGGAGCTAAATGAATACTTTGTATCTATTTTTACCAAAGAGAGAGATGTTACTGAGGCCATGGTGACAGAAGAGGGAACCCAGTCACTGGAAGAGTTCAAAATTGACGGGGCCAACTGTTGGCACTTAAAGTTGACAAGGCACTGAGACTGGATGAGATGCATCCAAGGATTTTAAAGGAGGTGAGAATGGAAATTGCAGGCATATTGACCACAATCTTTCAAGTGTTCCCTAGACTTGGGAAGGTACCAGAAAACTTGAAGACTGCAAGCATTACAGCCTTATTCAAGAAAGGTTGTAAGGATAAACTCAGCAATTACAGACTAGCAGTTTAACTTCAATCGTGGGGAAGCTTCTGGAGACTATTATTTGGGGATAGAATTAATGATTATATGGAAAAAAATACGTTAATTTGCAAGAGTCAACTTGGATTTCTAAAGGGGAAATCATGTTTATCTAACCTTGAAGTTTTTGAAGGGGTATTAGAAAGGCCCAATGGGAGTAACACTGTTGGTTTGGTATGCATAAACTTTCAGGAGACATTTGATAGAGTGCCACACAACAGATTTGTGGGGAAAGTTATAGATCATGGGGTAAAAAGGCCAGAAGCAACATGGAGCAAAGTTGGGTCAGTGTAAAAATTGGTTGAATAATAGGAAACAAAATAATGGTCAATGGATATTTTTTGGGATGGAGGAGAGTTTTTGGTGGAATTCCCCCGGGATTGGTAATGGGATCCTTGCTTTTCCTGATATATAAATGAATGATCTAGATCTTAGTACACAGAGAATAATTTCAAAGTTCACAGATAGTACAAAACTTGGAAGAACTATGAGGAGTTTAGTGTAGAACTCCAGAAGAACATAGAAAAGTTGTTGGAGTGAGTAGTTAGGCAGCAGTTGAGTTTCAGTGAAGAGAAGTGTGATATGATGCATTGAAAGACAACATAAAATAGTGGGTACAATTCATTGGAAGTGGCAGGTAGAGAGAGAAGTTAATAAAGGATAGAGCATCCTCAATTTTATTAATGGGGCGTAGAGCACAAAAGCAAGGAGGTGATGTTGAATTTGTATGAGATGCTTGTTTTAGACCTCAGTTAGAGCATTGTGCACAGTTCTGGGTGCCACATTATAGGAAGGATATAATTGCATTGCAGAGAGTGCAGAAGCAGTTTACAAGAATGGTTTAGGGATGAGGAACTTCAGTTATGAGGATAGATTGAAGAAATTGGGACTGCTTCTGGAGAGAAGAAGGCTGAGAGGAGATCTGATAGAGGTTGGGCCGAGGACACTATTCTGTGGAACTCTCAAAATGAAATTCTGAGGCTGAGATGATTGGCTCTCCAACAACTGTACTTATTGTCCTTTGTGCTAGTTATAACACTGTGGTGAGTTTTTCCGGATTCCTATTAGTATTAATCAAGGCCATTGATGTCATGAAGAATTATTTTAATTATTCCATATATTCTTCCTATTGGTCATAATTGAGATGCAGAGCAGACTAGATGGGCCAGACGACCTAATTCTGCTCCTGTATCTCATGTTCTTAAGCTGTATCTGTGGGTTTCCCCTTCCTGGTGGTCTACCTATATTTCTTGCTATTTGCAATGTAGAGTAATATACCATATATGATGGAAACTAGCTTAACATCTTACATGACCATCTTAAAGGCAAACTACCATACCTCATTCGACTCACACTGACTTTTGTCACTGCTGATCACATCCTCCTTCTCCAACATTTCTCTGCTGTTGTTGAACTGAGTAAGACTGCACTTGTCCCATTCACATCTATTCGATTGCAACTGAATCATTGTTATCATTTCTTCCCATTCCTGCACAGTTATCTCTGGAATCCCAAAAGATCTAGTATTGTTCCGTCCCACTTCTCATCCAGTCCTTCCTGACATCCAGTGTTGGTTGAGGAGAAATTTCTTCCAAATAAATATTGGGAGGACTGAAGTCTTTGTTTTTGGTCTACTCCATAAAACTCTGCTTTTTTGCCATCGTCTCCACCCCAACTGTTTGAGTTTGCACTAAACTGTTGGCAACCTATTCATCATGTTGACCCTGACGTAAGATCTCAAGCACATATCTGTTTGATAACTAAGACCACCTAGTTCCACCTCTGTAATATCATTCATCTCTAGAACTGCGTCAACTGTTAGGACATAGGAACAGGTGAAGGCCATTCTTCTCTTCAAGTCTTTCCAATTAAACACAAATTTTAATTACTCCACAACTTTCTTTTGCATTTGTTCATGAGATGGCTTGCTAGGCCATTCGGAAGGGAGTTAAGAGTCAACCACATTGCTATGGATCTGGAGTCACATGCAGGCTAGATAGTGAAGACAGACTTCATTCCCTAAAGGACACTAGTGAACCAGATGCATTTTTTAAAAGACAACTAACAATAGATACATAGTCACCACAAGACAGCTGTTAATTACAAACGTATATTCAAATTCAAATCTGCCAGGGTGGGATTCAGAACATTGTCCCCAAAACATTCTGAAGCTCAGGATTATTAGTCAAGGAACATTACTGTTAGATGGAAGAACTGCAGATGCTGGAGTCAGAATCAATACAGTGTGGAGCTAGAAGAACACAATAGGTCAGGCAGCATCAGAGGGGCAGGACAGTTGATGTTTTGGGTTTACACCCTTCATCAGGACTAGGGAGGAGGATGGGAGCCCAGAAATAAATGGAGGCCTGGGGCTGGGGTAAGGTAGGTGGGATGGTGATAGGTGGATGCTGGTAGGGGGTAGTGGAGATTGGTCAGTGGGAAGGGTGGAGCAGGTAGGTGGAAAAAAAGGTGGATAGGTTACGTCAGATCAAGGAGGCAGTGATGAGAGGAAGGGTTGGACATGGAATGAAGCCTGGGTGGGGAGATTTTGAAACTGGTGAATTCTATGTTGAGGCTATTGAACTGTAGGCTCCCAACGCGGAATATGAGGTGTTGTTCCTCCAACTTGCATGTGGCATCATTGTGACACTGGAGGAAGCCCGGGATGGCTGTAGTAATGGGTTTTTATCAGTATGTGGTCAAAGAGCTTCAGGGTGGAGGAGATCACCAGTGGGTTGCAATGGGAGAGAGATCCACTGAGATCTTTTCGGAGGGAGGAGGACAATTTCTTCAAGATCGGCATCCTTGGAAGAGGCTTTGCAGTAGGGTTTTCAGTCACTCGGAGATAGCAAGAACTGCAGATGCTGGAGTCAGAGTCAATACAGTGTGGAGCTGGAGGAACACAGCAGGTCAGACAGCATCAGGGGAGCAAGAAAGTTGATGTTTTGGGTTTACATCCGTCATCAGAACTGGGGAGGGAATAGGAAGCTCGGAAATAAATGGGGGAGTGGAGCTGGGGAGAGGTAGGTGTGATGGTGATAGGTGGTTGCAGGTAGGGGGTAGTGGAGATTGATCAGTGGGAAGGGTGGCGGCGGATAGGTGGAGGGAAGATGGACAGGTTGTGTCAGGTCAAGGAAGCAGGGATGGAATGAGGCTGGGGGTGGGGAGATTTTGAAACTGGTGAGTTCTATGTTGAGGCCATTGGGCTGTAAGCTCCTGAGGTGGAATATGAGGTGTTGCTCCTCCAGTTTGCGGGTGGTGTCATTGTGATACTGGACCACTGCATCCCCTGTAGACAGACTTACTTGGGGCCTTGCCTTCAGCTGCCTAGGCCTGAAACTTCCTTTCCTAAACCATTCTGACTCTGGATGCTTTCTTCCTGTAAAAGTACTCCTTAAAACTCACATCCATGATCAAACATTTGGTCATCTGACCCAGTATTTCCCATGAATTTTTGTGTCATACCTTGTTTTACAGTCTCTTTGTAAAATGCCTTGAGATGTGTTACATTAAGGTTCTATATAAATAGGTGTTGTTGGTTTTGATGATTAGCAGTTGGCAGAAATGTGTAGAATTGGACAGAATGACAAGGGTGTACCCGACGCCTGCGTGCATGCCACAATGCAATTTCACATGCAGCAGGACACCAGGGGCAACTCCCCACACACATGCAGCTCCACTGGCACGTCTTTCCCAGTTGGGGAGTAGGGAGTGGTTGGCGACATGCGGGATATCTGACAATTTTAACTGCTTGGGGTGTTGGTGGGAATTTGGATGTTGGGGATGGGGAGGGAGGTGCTACATCTACTACACATCCTCTTGGCCAATAGAACTCCCACCTCAAGGTCTTCTCTTCACCTGTGTTTTCCCTCCATGTTCCTGTCCAACACGGCCCACACCCCTTTCACCATGGCTTACTGTTGAATAAGGTAATTGTTCTAAAAGGGTTAAAAGTGGAGACTGCATTAAGCTTCATTCAATCTAATGATTTTATGTGGGCTTGTAATGTCCGTGCTTTGGACACTTCAACCAGTTGATGTATTAAAAACACTGTACCCAAATATTATTGTCAGTGAGACAAAGAGATACAAAATTCAGTTTGAGATTCGACTTGATTTTATTAACAAAATATTCCTTATTAAAAACGCTGTGTGAGCATTTCCCAAATTCACATAATATTAACTCTCTTGTCCAACTCTATCTGCCTGAGAAGTAACATTACCTGTAAAGATCCATGTGTTTGAGCTGGGCTGTTGAAATCTCCTTCCTTTCCAAAGTAGGCTTGGCTGTCTTCCATGAAGGTGGGTCTTATAGGTCAGGGTGGATCTTCTCCTGGGTCTTCTTCGGTTGCCGCACGGCCTTCTGCCATGAGTCTTGCTGGAAGTCTTCCCTGTGAGTTTTTGCTGAGGGGATGGCTTCCAGGTGTGTGATTTTATCCCCCACTTGCTGCAGATCTTCCAGAATGTTCTGTGTCCTTTGGCCAAGGGGGCATGAGCAGAATTTAAATCATCCAATAGAGTCACGCCGACACCCTTCACTGTCACCATGCCAGGGAATTGTACAGTGCACATCCTCAGGCAGTCAAGTGTCAGAAAGTCTGATTGATACTTCTCCAATAGACAATCCTCGGGTTGGTTATAACTGGTTCTCCTTGAACCTTTCCAATCTCTTTGACCTTGGTTTCCACTCATTTCTGTAACTGATAACTGCTGGCTGCTGATTAATTCACTTTGGCCAATTTTCTGTCAGCGCCTTATTTCTCTGTCTGTTGGTTAGTTTAGGATGTCCAATTTTGGACATGTGGTAGCTTGAACACAATTGAGTGTGAAATGCAGAACATCTTAGATCTCAATGAGGATATGCTTATGGTCTAGGTCTCCTGCCTGATTTACCATTGTAATTTGTACCTGATTTCTATCATGCCATGAACTGCATCTTGTTTAAGACAATAGCCTCTTCTCATTCACACTCACTGTGCTTTTCCTCTGCCCTTGTAAACATAGTAGGTTGTTAGACCTAATCAAGGAAAGATGATGGTGGAAGCAAACCACAATCTTTTGTGGTTGGAATTGCAACACGTGCAACACCTGCCAGCTTGGCCTTGGCAATACCTCCCCTCACTTACATCAGTGATCAACTCCAGCGATGGTCTGGATGTAGTCTCGACAGTGATCTTCACTCCCAGTTCAGCTGCTGAGATCAGAGAGCAGTAGCGATTTGATTGGTTACTATCTCTTGATTCAGAATTGCCTCCACAGATGGGGGAGGGAACCTCATACTAAGCCAATTAACATTTCCCTGAACATTGAAGTATTGTGAAATAAAATGTCAGAGGACAGGCAGGCAAATGGGAGTGATTATTCCAGCACAACTGAACGTAAGGAGAGATTTTTAGATTCTGTTCTGTTGGAGATGATCAATACTTGGCACGTGTAGTGTGAATGTTGCTGCTCACCTATCCACCAAGCCTGAATATTTCCAGGCATTGCCACATAGAGTAACTGAGAAGCCCCAGGCTAATATTCTGGGGACATGGATCAAATCCCACCATAGCAAATGGTGAAAATTGCATTCAATAACAATTTGGAATTGCATAAAAACTAGTCTAATGATGACCATGTAACCATTGTTGAATTGTCATAAAAGCCCATCTAATGCACTGATGTTCTTTAGAGAAGGAAATCTGTTGTCTTTACCTGGTCTGGACTATATGTGACTCCAGGCCACAGCAATTTGATTGGCTCTTAACTAGACCATACAACCATAAGAAATAGGAACAGGAGTAGGTTGTTTGGCCCCTTGAGCCTCCTCCATCATTCAATAGGATCATGGCTGTTCTGACACTTCTCATGTCAACTTTCCTGTCTTTTCCCCATAGCTCTTGATTCCCCTACTGATCAAGAATCTATCTATCTATCTCAGCCTTAATATACACATGGCCTCTGCCACCACCGCTCTCTGTGGCAAGTAGGTCCAAATACCACCCTCAGAGAAGAAATTTCTCCTTGTTTTAGTCTTAAACTCATGCCCCTTTATTCTGAGACTGTGCCCTCTGGTTTTGAAGTTCCCATGAGGGGAAACATCCTCTCAACACTTACCCCGTTAACCCCCTTAAGAATCCTATATGTTTCAATGAGATCACCTCATTCTTCTAAATTGCAATGAGTAAAGTCCCAATTTATTCAGCCTTTGCTCATAAGACAAACCATCCATACTCGGGATCATCCTAGTGGGCCTTCGCTAAATTGCCTCTAATGAATGGTACTGGTGAGACTATGTTTGGAATACTGTGAACAGTTTTTAAAAAAAATTTAATCCCTTATGTAAGGGAAGATATTCTTGTTCCACTAGTCAGACACCCACCAGAGGTAGTGGTGCTGGCAAATGGGACTAGACCAATTTAGAATATCTGGTCGGTGTGGATGAGTTGGACTGAAGGGTCTGTTTCTATGCTGTAGAATTCTATGACTTTATAGTGAAGGAACCAACAAGAGCGAAAAGCTTACTTGACCTCGTTCTTTCCAATATACCTTTTGTAATGCAACTGTCTGTGGAAATATCAGTAGGATTTATCACAAATTCATTGTGGAGAAGAAGTCTCCATCTTGCTGTGTAGCACTACCAACAGGCTAAATGGACAGACTTTGAAAGAATATAACAACTCAAAATTGGGGATCCAAGAAGTGATGTAGGCCTTCAGCAATAGTAGTCACCAAACTTCCAGAGGGCCATACAGCTGCTCCCTTATTAGAGATAGACACACAACTGGTGGTGAGTTTAACCTGAGGGTCACCACACCACAGACAAAGGATTAGTTCAAGAAGGTGACATACTCATAGTGATGTCAGCCAGTGTGGGAACTGAATGCACATTGTTGGTGTCACTCTGTAGTACAAAACAGCTGGCTTCCCAATTGAGCTAACCTACTCCTCTACTATCAGCAACAGCTGAATGATATTCAACCTAAATCTGTAACCTCATGGCCCAGCATTTCCCCCATTCTACCATTATCATTAAGTCAGTATATCAACCCTGGTTTGTTGAAGAGTGTAGGAGGGCATGCCAGGACCAGCACCAGGCATACTTAAAAAGTTACTACATAGGACTATTTTGCATGCAAAACAATGGAATAGACAGAGCTAAGTGATCCCACACCAATGGCTCAGGTCTCAGCTCTGCAACACTGCCACATTCAGTCATGAGAAATGGACAATAAAACCACTTAGAGAAGGAAGCTCCACAAGTATCCTCAATGATAGTAGAGCCCAGCACATCAGTGCAAAAGGCAAAGCTGAAGTATTTGTATCAATCTTCAGCCAAACAATTCAACATGATATCAGGAAACAGCTGATGCCATGGATACTGCAATTGCTACGGCCTGACAACATTCTGGTAAAAGTGCGACAATTTTGTGCTCCAGAACAAGCTAAACCACTAGCCAAGCATCTCCAGTACAGCTACAACATTGGCATCTACTGAAAAATATGGAAAATTGCTCAGGTATATCCTGTCCACAAAATGTCAGAAAAATATAACCTGGCCAAGTACTACACTATCAGACTACTCTCAATTATTAGCAAAGTGATAGAAGGAGTCACCAACAATGATATCAAGGGATAATTGAAAATGAACAATTCTTACTGAAGCTAAGTTTGTGTTTTGCTGGGGCCACTCAGTTCCCGACTTTAATACAGCTTTGGTGCAAATATGGATAAAACAGCTGAACTCCAGCAGTGATGTGAGGTGAGAATGATTGCGTTTGACCTCAATAAAGACAACACTCTCTTCATCAATGTCAACAAGTGAAGGAGCTGGTCGTTGACTTTAGGAAGCGGAGTGGAGGGCATGCCCTTGTCTGAATCAATGGTGTTGAGGTGGAGATGGTCAAGAGCATCAAGGTACAGAGTGTGATGATCACCAGCAATCTGTCCTGGTCCACCCATGTTGATGTGACAGTCAAG
The DNA here is from genome assembly GCF_021869965.1 of Rhincodon typus. Taxonomy (NCBI): domain Eukaryota; kingdom Metazoa; phylum Chordata; class Chondrichthyes; order Orectolobiformes; family Rhincodontidae; genus Rhincodon; species Rhincodon typus. The sequence goes on from NC_063333.1 coordinate 3,483,926, forward strand.
AAAGTACAACAACATCTCTAATTCGTCAGGAGGCTAAGGAGATTTGGCGTGCCCACAAGGACTCTTACCAATTTTTGTAGATGCACCATTGAAAGCATCCTGTCTGGCTGCATCACAGCTAGGTATGACAACTGCTCTGCCCGAGATCAAATGAAACTACAGAGAGTCGTGCACACAGCCCAGCCCAAAATGCAAACCAGCCTTTTATCTATTGACTCCATCTATACTACCTTCTACCTCGGGAAAGCAACCCCGGCTATACTCTTCCACCCTCTTCTGTCAGGCAGAAGATATAAAAGTTTGAATACATGTACGAACAGATTCAAGAACAGCTTCGTTCCCACTGAAATCAGACTTTTGAACAGACCTCTCAAATGTTAATTCCAATCTCTCTCTTTTCACTTTCTCTGTGGCTTTAACACTGCATTTTGCACTCTGATCTGCTACCCTGATGCACATTGTATGAACAATCTGCCTGTATAGCACCCAACAACACTTTATGCTGTATCTTGGTACATGTGGCAACAATAAATTGTATTTGACTGAGTAGGGTATCAAGGAGTTTGAGCAAAATTGAACTCATTGGAAATTGGGAGAAAATTCCCACATAGTGGTGGTGGGATAAGGACCTTCTTGGCAACCAAAGGAATTTGGCTGGTTTCCTGACAGGAAGGCCATCTTCAAGTCTTCCTTGGCTCCTAACTTAATAGGAGCAAAGTAGGAAGCGTTCTGCCTCACACTGTCCTGCCTGATCACTTCTGTTCCCTTGCCTTCCAGCACGGGGTGTAAGCATTATATCCCACCCAATGTTTCTCGTGTGGGAGAGACCAAAACTAGACAATAAATATAAGGTAGTCACTAATAAATCCAATTGGAAGTAGTTGGTGTGAATAATATAAAGGCATTAAAGAATATCAGCGAAGAGAAATATAAGGATATGCTGATAAGCATAAACCACATGGAGTTATGGCACAGTGGCTCAGTGGTTAGCACAGCTACTTTCAATTCCAGCCTCAGGTGATGTCTGTACGGAGTTTGCACATTCTCCCCATGTCTGCATGGGTTTCCTCCCCCAGTCCAAAGATGTGCAAGTGAGGTGGAGTAGCTTTGTTAAATTGCCCATAGTGTCTCGGGTGGGAAATCCAGGGATAGGATAAGGGGTGGGATGCTCTTTGGAGGGTTGGTGTGGACTTGCTGGGCCAAAAGGCTTGCTTCCATGCTGTAGCGATTCTGTGATTGTTTGTGTTGTAAATTATGTAATTCTATAATAATATTGGACCTCAAACGTATGTGAGGCAATGTCTCCATCTACTGGCACAGTAGTATATAATGGGTAACAAATAAAGATGACAAAAATCTCGGAAGGAATTAATTTGACATTGATTTTATTACACTGGATGAAGTTACCATTAAGGACTCTCTTTCTAAACCCTTTGCCTCGCCTGAGGCCTAGTGACCCTCATGTTAAATCATTATCAGTTGTTTCTCTCTCTAACGAGAGAGTTGCCTTCTGGTCTGGTAAGACTATAGCAACTTATCTTTTTATACCGTGGTAGACAATCTCAGGAATTCATTAGTGTTACATACTAGGAACTTGCCAAGATTGTCTATTTTTTTATCACCGCTGGATCAAAGATAGAACACGAGTTGATAGAATAAAACAAAGTACTACGCATGCTGGATATCTGAAAGAAAAACATGAATTGCTGGAGAAACTCACCAGGTCTGGCAGCTAATGTGGAGACAGAAACAGAATTAATGTTTCACGTCCATTAACCCTAGAACATAGCCCAACAGGAAATGCTCGTCTGGGAATGTTTGCTACTCAGTTGTGTCAAGGTGGAGATATCATGATTAACCTGAGAATGACAGGAATTCAGCAAGACACCTTCAAAAGACCATAAGATTTAGGAGCATATGAAGGCCATTCAGCCCATTAAGTTAACTCCACCATTCAATGAGATCATTGCTGATCTGGTAAAAGGATCTTCAAGCCAGCAAATACATGCAATTGCCTTCCAGGTCACATATTGTCATCCTTTAAACATTTATCCATTTCTCACTGTCATTGCATACAAATCTTGGAGGTGCCTAACAGCCTTGTGAGTGTACCTAATCTCCATGAAATGTAGCAATTAAAGTAGGCAGCTCATGACTGCTTTTGAAAGGCAGTTAGGGATCGTCAATAATGAAGTCCAGTTTCTGTGTTGTTAATTGAAATAAAACACATTACACCATACGAAGCAATTACTGATATTTTATTTGAATATAGTTTTCAGATTGATTAGTTTACAATCATGGACAGATCTTCAATCATCAGACCCAAACATGTCAGTTGCACAAAACTGTAGGGATTCTATGATTCTATGAAAACATGGCACATAGAGCTATAGGAATAATTCCCCAATTGATGGGCTATTTATAATTCTGAATTCAACTAAATTGGAAAGATGTGCTAGATTAACTTTCCTTTTGCACACTCTGTAATCTAACATAATTGATTTTGATATTTAGATCAACCTTTCAGATGCTTAACACCAAGATCCCAAAGTCAGACTGAATTAGACAGGGAGTGAAGTGGTTACTTAATCACAACCTCTGAATAGAAAGTTTAAGAAGATGCATTCATGAACCTTACCAGACTCTGTCCTCATTAATCAGAGAATCCTATAAGAGCTAGAATTGTCCATATTAACAGAGATGTCCTTAAAAACTCTAGAAGAAATGATGACAGATTTCCAACTGCAGATAATTAAGTCACAGCACCGGGCCCTAAAAGAAAAGCAAGATATCAATATGTTATGAAATACTCCACACTTGCCTGGATGATTCCAGCTCCAACAACACTCAAGAAGCTTGACACCATTCAAAACAAAGCAGCCCGCTTGATTGCCACCACATCCACAAACATTTACTCCCTCCATCACCATTGCTCGGTGCCAGTGGTGTGTGCCATCTAGAAGGTGCACTGCAGAAATTCACCAACATTCCTCACAAGACATATTGGAAATCCATGACTGCAACTGTTTAGAAACTGTTTATTCCCTCGTGGGATGTGGTCATCACTGACTGGCCTATTGCCTTTCCCTAGTTGCCCTTTACAAGGTGGTGGTGAGCTGACTTCTTGAATCACTGCAGCCCACATGCTGTAGGTTGACTCATAATGTCCTTAGGGAGGGAATTCCATGATTTTGACCCATGACTCTGGAGGAATGGCAATATATTTCCAAGTCTAGATGATGAATGGTTTGGAGGCAGCTTGGAGGTGGTGGTGTTCCCATGTAGCTGCTGTCCTTACTCTTCTAGGTGAAAGTGGTTGTGGGTTTGGAAGGTGCTGTCGGAAGATCTTTGGTGAATTTCTGCAATGCATCTTGTAAATAGTACACACTGCTGCTACTGAGCGTCAGTGGTAGAGGGAATTGATGCTTGCAGATGTGGTGCCAATAAAGTGGGCTGCCTTGTCTTGGATGGTTTCAAGTTTTGACTATTGTTAGAGCTGCACTCATCCAGGCAAATGGGCAGTATTCCATTAAAGTCCTGACATGTGCCTTGTAGATGGTAGACTGACTTTGGGGAGTCAGGAGGTGAGTTACTCGCTGCAGTATTCCTAGCCATACTATTATGTTTATTTGGTCAGTCCAGTTGACTTTCTGGTCAATGGTAACTCCAAGGATGCTGACAGTGGTGGATTCGGTATGGTGATATCATTGAATGCCAAAGGGCGGTGATTAGATTGTCTCTTTTTGGAGATGGTCATTGCTGGCGCTTATGTGGTACGAATGTTACTTGCCACTTGTCAGCCCAAGCCTGGATATTATTCAGATCTTGTTGCATTTGGACATGGACTGCTTCAGTATCTGAGGGTAGACTGGTGCTGAACATTGTGCAATCATTAGTGAACATCCCCACTTCTGACCTCATGATGGAGAGAAGTTTATCAATGAACACGCCCTGGCAGATTTGTACCACATAATCCCAATTTCATTTCCTCCTTCTACACTGTTTATACCTCTTTGCTTTCTAGGAATTTCTCCAGAATCACAAACAGAAATTGCCTCCACAATATTACCTGATTCCACACTTTGGATCTATAAATCTATTCAAGTGGGAAAATGGGCCTTTAGTTTAACTCTTCATCTGAGAGATGATTCCAACAGTACAGAGCTCCCTCACCAATACGCTGCTTGTTGGCACAGATGTAGTGTTCAATTTTCTGAAGTAGAACTTGAAGCCACAATGTTTTCACTCAAATGTGACAACAATACAACTCAACACAGTTAAATATTTGAGATAACAAGGTGTACAGCTGGATGAACACAGCAGCTGTGGCCTGCTGTGTTCATCCAGCTCTACACCTTGTTATCTCAGATTTTCCAGCATCTGCAGTTCCTACTATCTCTGATACAGTTACATATTTGATGCCGCATTGCTTATACTTGTAGCTTTCTGGTTTAAACCTCCAAATCACTGTTTCAAATCCAGAATTGTCATTACTGCATAATTTCAACCAAATAACAAAGATGCATGCAATAATTTAGTTATTGAAGAAACATAACATTGAAAATTGGCTTTTGCAGTCAATGAACTTACCAGGAAGGACCAAGATAGTCAATGCTTCTGCTACTTGGAGCTATTAGGGCCAGTCGCACACTTTTGTTTGTGGGTTGAAAACCAAAGAAGTAGGACATGACATATAGAATGTTATTTCTGATGCACACTGAAGAAAGCTAGACTCATCCTTTGGATTTGGATATAACCCATCATCTTTCCCACAGCAGAGGTTTGGCCTTCTAGTGGTGGTTGTCATTTTGGATCCTACATGAGAATCACAACATTGTAAAGTGGAGATAAAACATCTAAACATAGTTAGGACAATGAGATTTGCATCAGAAACACTAAATGATCAGAAATTACACACTAATTGTACTACATTACAGACAAATTTAGAAACTTGATATATCTGATCTTAAATGAATGAAGCAAATTATTCAATGTTAAGAGCACCAAAGAAGTTCATCCCACCTGTGCCTCTTCTTGGAAAGATCTGTATAATTGGTCCCATTTCTGTTCCCCATTCTCCATAGCCTTACAATTCTTTCACTTTTGAAACTTACTGATGAATCCTCTCAGTGACCCATGGCAACTCATTGTGTAAAAAGAAAAATCTCATTCCTTCTTCAATTCTTTTCTAAATATCTTAAATTTTCTTCAGTTGGATGTTGAGCCTTTCACTAATGGATGCTGTTTCTCCTTTTTTTAAACTGTATAAAGCACGTAGTACCTGAAAGGATTAACTAATAGCACAAGTTAAGGTCTACCCAACAGGATATAATGGACTGTACCTGGGATGAGCTATCCAGTGTCTTAACTGATTCTGCTCTGGTCTGTTCATCTTACCATTGCAGTGTGAAAATGTTTAATAGTTGTAATGTGAACTTACTGTTATATTCAGCCTGATGTCTCGTTAGAGACATTCATATATTTTGTTTGTAATAAACCTATTTACTGTTCATCAAAATTAAGTCTTTCGTCTGTTTAACATATTGTGTGGGCACCCTTCCCTACATGCATCAGAAATCTAGACTAATACCAGCAAGTGACGCCACTGTTTAAAAAAGGAAGTAGACAAAAAGCAGGTAACTATAGGCCAGTTAGCTTAACTTCGGTAGTGGGGAAAATGCTTGAATCTATCATTAAGGAAGAAATAGCAAGACATCTGGATGTAAATTGTCCCATTGGGAACATGCAGCATGGGTTCATGAAGGGTAGGTCATGTTTAACTAATTTGGTGGAATTCTTTCAGGACATTACTTGCATGGTGGACAATGGGGAACCTGTGGACGTAGTGTATCTGGATTTCCAGAAAGCATTTGATAAAGTGCCACACCAAAGGCTGCTACATAAGATAAAGTTGCACGGTATTACAGGTAATGTATTGGCATGGGTAGAGGATTGGTTGACCAGTAGAAAGCAAAGAGTAGGGGTAAATAGGTGTTTTTCTGGTTGGCGGTCAGTGGCTAGTGGTGTGCCTCAGGGATCAGTGTTGGGACCTCAATTGTTTACAATTTACACAGATGATTTGGAGTTGGGGACTAAGTGTGGTGTGTCAAAATTTGCAGATGACACTAAGGTGAGTGGTAGAGCAAAGTGTGCAGAAGACACTGAAAGTCTGCAGAGGGACATAGATAGTCTAAATGAGTGGGCAAAGGTCTGGCAGATGGAGTACAATGTTGATAAGTGTGAGGTCATCTATTTTGGTAGGAATAACAGCAAAATGGACTATGTTTTAAATGGTAAAAAATTGCAGCACGCTGCTGCGCAGAGCGACTTGGGTGTCCTTGTGCATGAATCACTAAAAGTAGGATTGCAGGTGCAGCAGGTGATTAAAAAGGCAAATGGAATTTTGTCTGCCATTGCTCGAGGGATGGAGTTTAAAAGAGGGAGGCTATGCTGCAGCTGTATAGGGTCCTGGTGAGGCCACACCTGGAGTACTGTGTGCAGTTTTGGTCTCCTTACTTGAGAAGAGATATATTAGCACTGGAGGGGGTGCAGAGGAGATTCACTCGGTTGATTCCAGAGTTGAGAGGTTGGATTATGAGGAGAGACTGAGTAGATTGGGATTATACTCATTGGAATTCAGAAGAATGAGGGGAGATCTTATAGAAACATATAAGATTACAAAGGGAATAGATAAGGTGGAGGCAGAGAGGTTGTTCCGCTAGCAGGTGAAACTAGGACTAGGGGGCATAGCCTCAAAATAAAGGGAAGCAGATGTAGGACTGAGGTCAGGAGGAACTTCTTCACCCAAAGGGTTGTGAATCTGTGGAATTCCCTGCCCAGTGAAGCAGTTGAAGCTACCTTGGTGAATGTTTTTACGGCAAGATAAATTTTTGAACAGTAAAGGAATTAAGGGTTATGGTGAGTGGGCGGGTAAGTGGAGCTGAGTCTCAAAGATCAGCCATGATCTTATTAAATGACGGGGCAGGCTCAAGGGGCCAGATGGCCTACTCCTGCTCCTAGTTCTTATGTTCTTATGTTCTAAGAAAAATTGGTCACAATGAATCTATTCAAAATATTCCTGGTTGTATCTGACATCTGAGATATACCTGGTTCTGCAAATTGTCTTGTTCACTTTCAGTTAATAACAGTGTTCTTTATTAATCCATTATTTTCTGTCTCATTATATGTCTCTTTGGAATTGACGATTCTTCAATAATAGGGCAGTCATTAAGATCGATTATCAAAGCTTATAAATGCTTAGCCTACTCTGACATTCAATTTGGTGATATCTGATTTGATCTCAGTGCCATTATTCAGAACCAGTATCACTCATTAACGTAGAGAGGAAGTCAGATGCAGAAAAAAATGAAGAAATAGCTCCAAGAACAGAATTCGGATAACGGGGCTAGTAGGAACTGCAGATGTTGGAGAATCTGAGATAACAAGGTGTAGAGCTAGATGAACACAGCAGGCCCAGCAGGAAAGCTGATGTTTCGGGCCTAGACCCTTCAGATAATTTTCTGAAGAAGGGTCTAGGCCCGAAACGTCAGCTTTCCTGCTCCTCTGATGCTGCTTGGCCTGCTGTGTTCATCCAGCTCTACACCTTGTTATCTCAGAATTCGGATAATCTGTGGTTTCTTACAATGTGCAATTTGCTTACTATTTTTATTGTTATTGATTAGAAATTGGACAGAAAATAGAGTTGGGTGAATGGATGCTTTCTAAATTGGAGGAAGGTATAGAATGGAGTTCCCCAATGTCCAATATTGGACTGCTGCATATTGGACTGTACCTATTTATAACAGGATCAAGTGAATCCCCAATTAATACCCATCATCTGCTTGCAAAACATTCTCTATGTTAGAGTGTATCTTCATTGTACTTGAAAAAAAATATGTCTGTACATAACACAAGCTCATGAATCAGCCTGGGGTCCCAGTTTGGTTGGGATAAATGTCATGTTTACCTCAAGTTATGCAAGAAGGGGAACGCATCTCAAAATTGAGAACAACAGCTGAAGCTAGTCATTATGTGCTGCTACTATGAAGCAACACAAGTGGTATTCTTGTTTGACTAATGTTTGTTCTCTTCTTAGTTGGGTGGCACAGTAGCTCAGTGGTTAGCACTGCTGTCTCACAGCACCAGGGACCTGGGTTCAATTCCAGCCTCAGACGACTGTCTGTGTGGAGTTTGCACATTCTCCCCATGGGTTTCCTCCAGGTGCTCCAGTTTCCTCCTATAGTCCAAAGATCTGCAGGCTGGGTGGATTGACCGTGCTAAATTGCCTGTAGTGTTCAGGGATGTATAGCTTAGGGGGATGGGTCTGAGTGGGATGCTCCAAGGGTTGGTGCAGACTTGTTGGGCCGAAGGGCCTGTTTCCACACTGCAGGGATTATATGGTTCTTTACTAAAAAGATTCTGCTGTCAAGCCAGAAGGGTGTCCTGCCTACCAAACATATAGAAAAGAACAAAGAAAATTACAGTACAGGAGCAGACCCTTCAGTGCTTCCAAGCCTGCACTGACATGCTGTCCATCACAACTAAAACCCCCTACCCTTCCAGGGACTGTATCCCTCTATTCCCATCATGTTCATGTATTTGTCAAGATGCCCTTTAAAAGTCACCATCGCATCTGCTTCCACGGCCTCTCCCGGCAGCATTTTCCAGGCACCCACCACCCTCTGTGTAAAAAACTTGCCTCGTACATCACCTTTAAACCTTGCCCCTCACACCTTAAACTTATTTCCCCTAGTAACTGACTCTTCCACCCTGGGAAAAAGCTTCTGGCTGTCCACTCTGTCCATGCCCTTCATAATCTTTAGATCTCTATCAGGTCGCCCCTCAACCTCTGTCATTCCAGTGAGAACAACCCAAGTTTCTCCAATGTCTTCTCATAGCTAATGCCCTCCATACCGGGCAACATCCTGCTAAATCCTTTCTGTACCCTCTCCAAAGCCACCACATCCTTCTGGTAGTATGGCGACCAGAATTAAACACAATATTCCAAATGTGGCCTAAGTAAGGTTCGATAAAGCTGCAACATTACCTGCCAATTTTTAAACTCAATGCCTTGGCCAATGAAGGCAAGCATGCTGTATGCCTTGTTGATGACCTTCTCCACCTGCATTGCCACTTTCAGTGACCTGTGTACCTGTACACCCAGATCCCTCTGCCTATCAGTACTCTTAAAGGTTCTGCCATTTACTGCATATTTTCCATCTGGATTAGACGTTCCAAAATGCATTACCTCACATTTTTCTGGATTAAACTCCATCTGCCATCTCTCTGCCCAAGTCACCAACCGATCTATATCCACCTGTATCCTTTGATGGTCGTTATTGCTGTCCGCAATTCCACCAACCTTTGCATCATCGGCAAACTTACCAATCAGACCAGTTACTTTTCCTCCAGATTGTTTATATACATTACAAATAGCAAAGGTCCCAACACTGATCCCTGAGGAACACCATTAGTCAAAGCCCTCCATTCAGAAATGTACCCTTCCACTGCTACCCTCTGTCTTCTATGATTGAGCCAGTTTTTTATCCATCTTGCAGAGTCACCTCTGACCCTGTGCGACTTTACCTTCTATATCAGCCTGCCATGAGGGATCTTATCAAAGGCCTTACTGAAGTCCACGTAGACAACATCCACTGCCCTACTGTCATTGATCATCTTCATCACTTCCTCAAAAAACTCAACTAAGTTAGTGAGACACGACCTCCCCTTCACAAAACCATGTTGCTTCTCACTAAAGGAAGGGTCATCGGACCCGAAACGTTAACTCTGTTTTTTCCTTTACAGATGCTGTCAGACCTGCTGAGCTTTTCCAGCAACTTTGGTTTTGCTTCTCACTAATATGCCCACTTATTTCCAAGTGGGAGTAAATTCTGTCTCGAAGAATCCTCTCCAATAATTTCCCTACCACTGACGTAAGGCTCACTGGCCGGTAATTAGCTGTATTATCCCTGTCACCCTCCTTAAACAAAGGAACAACATTGGCTATTCGCCAATCCTCTGGGACCTCCCCTGGAGCCAGTGAGGATACAAAGATTTCCCTCAAGGCCCCAGTAATTTCCTCCCTTGCCTCTCTCAGTGTTCTGGGGTATATCCCATCAGGCCCTGGTTTCTTGTCTATCTTGATGTTTTTCAAGACCCTCAATACCTCTTCCCTTTTGATCTCAACATGACCCAAACTAGAACATAGAACATAGAACATAGAACAGTACAGCACAGTACAGGCCCTTCGGCACACAATGTTGTGCTGAACTTTTACCCTAATCCTAAGGTCTATCTAACCTCCGCCCCTACTTTATACTATCATCCATATGCCTGTCTAATAGCCACTTAAATGCCCCTAATGAGGCCGACTCCACTACCCTCTCCGACAATGCATTCCACGCCCCTACCACTCTGAGTAAAGAACCTACCTCTGACGTCTCCCCTATAACTACCTCCACTCACTTTAAAACTATGCCCCCTCATAATAGCTACCTCCACCCTAGGAAAAAGTATGTGGCTGTCTACCTATCTATACCTCTGATCATTTTGTACACCTCTATCAAGTCACCTCTCATCCTTCATCATTCTAAAGAGAAAAGCCCTAGCTATCTCAACCTTTCCTCGTAAGACCTTCCCTCCATTCCAGGTAACATCCTGGTAAATCTCCTCTGCATCTTTTCCAACGCTTCCGCATCTTTCCTGTAATGAGGTGACCAGAACTGGACACAAAACTCCAGATGTGGCCGAACCAGGCTTTTGTATAGCTGGAGCATAACTTCACGGCTCTTGAACTCAATCCCTCTATTAATGAAAGCTAACACACCATACGCCTTCTTAACAATTCTATCCACCTGGGTGGCAGCTTTCAGGGAACAGTGAACATGAACCCCAAGATCCCTCTGCTCCTCCACACTGCCAAGAATTTTTCTGTTAACCCTGTATTCTGCTTTCAAGTTTGTCCTTCCAAAATGAATCACCTCACACTTTTCAGGGTTAAACTCCATCTGCCACTTCTCAGCCCAGCTTTGCATCCTATCAATGTCCCTTTGTAACCTAGAACAGCCCTCCGCACTGTCCACAACTCGACCCACCTTCGTATCATCCGCGAACTTGCTAATCAACCCTTCCACTCCTTCATCCAAATCATTTACAAAAATCACAAACAGAAGAGGACCCAGAACAGATCCTTGTGGTACACCATTCGTAACTGAGCACCATGTTGAATATTTTCCGTCCACTACCACCCTTTGTCTTCTAAGGGTCAGCCAATTCTGAATCCAATCTGCCACATTTCCCCCTATCCCATGCCTCCTTTCTTTCTGCATGAGCCTACCATGGGGAACCTTATCAAACGCCTTACTTAAATCCATGTATACCATATCCACTGCTCTACCTTCATCCACGTGTTTGGTCACCTCTTCAAAGAATTCAGTAAGGTTTGTGAGGCATGATCTACCCCTCACAAATCCATGCTGACTATCACGAATCAAACTGTGCCTTTCCACGTGATCATAAATCCTATCTCTCAGAACCCTTTCAAATAATTTGCCCACCACTGACGTAAAACTAACTGGCCTGTAATTTCTGGAATTATCCTTTTTTGAACAAGGGAATGATGTTTGCCTCTCTCCAATCTTCCGGCACTATACCCGTGGACAGTGAGGATGAAAAGATCATCGCAATCTCTTCCCTCGCTTCCCATAGAATCCTTGGATAAATCCCATCAGGCCCGGGGGACTTATCTATATTCAACTTCCTCAAAATTGCTCGTACATCTTCCTTGCTAACATCGACCTCCTCTAGCCTACCAGCCTGTTTCACACTATCCTCCTCTACAGCTAGGTCCCTCTCAGTGAATACCAAAGAAAAGTATTCATTAAGGACCTCTCCTATCTCTTTGGGATCCATGCACAAATTCCCTTTACAATCCTTGATTGGCCCTACCCTTTCTCTGGTAATTCTCTTATTCCTCACGTATGTGTAAAAAGCCTTGGAGTTTTCCTTGATCCTGTCTGCCAAGGTTTTCTCATGCCCCCTTATACCTTTCCTAAGCCCTTTCTTCAGGTCCTTCCTGGATAACTTGTATCCCTCTAGAGCCTTTCCCGTTCCTTGTTTCCTAAACCTTACATAAGCATCCTTCTTCCTCTTAACCAGTCGTTCGACCTCTCTTGAGAACCAAGGCTCCTTCACTCGACTGCATCTTCCCTGCCTGCTAGGGACAAACATATCGAGCACACGCAGTATGCATTCCTTAAACAATCTCCACATTTCAATAGTGCTCTGCCAATCTAGTTTAAACCATCCCGTATAGCTCGAGCAAACCTCCCTCCCAGGATATTTGTGCCCTTCCGGTTCAGGTGTAACCCGTCCTTACTGTACAGGTCCCACCTTCCCCAGAATGTGCTCCAATTATCCACATAATGGAAGCCCTCCCTCCTACACCAGCCCTGTAGCCACGTGTTTAGCTGCACTCTCTCCCTATTTTTTATCTCGTTATCACGTGGCACTAGTAGTAATCCAAAGATAACTAGCCTGTTTGTCCTGGACTTCAGCTTCCAACCTAACTCGCTGTACTCGTTTCTCACATTCTCAGTCCTTTTTCTACGTATGTCATTGGTACCGATGTGTACCATGACTGCTGGTTGCTCACCCTCCCCCTTAAGGATCTTGAAGACACAATCCAAGACATCACGGACCCTGGCACCCAGGAGGCAACATACCATCCGTTCATCTCCATCGCGTCCACAGAACCGCCTGTCTGTGCCTCTTACTATCGAATCCCCCACTACAATTGCTCTCCTATTCTCCCCCCTTCCCTTCTGTGCCACAGGGACAGGCTCAGTGCCAGAGACCTGTCCGCTATGGCCTTCCCCTGGTAAGTCACTCCCCCCCAACAGTATCCAAAACAGTATACTTACTATTGAGGGGAACAGCCACAGGGGATCCCTGCACTGTCTGCCTATTCTCTTTCCCCCTCCTGACAGTCACTCAGCTACCTTTTTCCTGTACCTTGGGTGTGACCACCTCTCTATAACTCTTCTCTATCACCACCTCAGCCTCCCAAATGATCCAGAGTTCATCCAGCTCCAGCTCCAGTTCCCTACCGCGGTTTTTGAGGAGCTGGAGTTGCGTGCACTTCTCGCAGGTGAAGTCAGAGGGGACACCAGCAGTGATCCTTACCTCCCACATCCTGCAAGAGGAAAACTTCAAACTATCTACACACCCTTCCACAGACCCAGATAATTTCACTGGTGTGATGCTAGGTTTGTAGTCATACATTCCAAAGAATCTTGGATCACATCTCACAGCAAACTCCTTCACCTGTTTGCAACAATACAAGTAATGACTATTTACAACCAGTGTGTGCTTGCATAACTCAAAACATAGTGCCCAACATTAGATATGATTCTATGACCAAACAGTACGTGATGTAAAATCTGAATTGCCTTTAAGTACACTAAGAACCAATTTGTGATTATCGGTTGGTTTCGCAATAATGGTAACTCACACTTGCTAGAAGCTATACATATTCATTTACGGACCTGCTCCTCTGCAAGAAGAAGGAATTAGTTAAGCAACTGTGCTTTTGCAATTAAGCATAAGTGTAGAGGAAACAATGTTCCCTGATGCATTCCCTATGGAATGTCTTAAAAGATCAATATTGACTTACACTTTTTTACCTTAAAACTGAAGCTTGCGATACCTTTTAATTTCCAGTATCTGCAGTTCTTTGTTTTTTAAGCTTACAATAACTGTTCCCTGGTGCATTTTCCATGGTATTGCCTCAAACAATCAGAGCCTATTTGTAATACAATCTGCACCTTGTTTTTCATGTAGTAGAAATGTACTGAAATTTTGTATTCTTGAACTTAACCTTACATTTTTTGGCTAAGTGTCAGTTCGTAGAACCACATAACTGTTATAGAGCAAAACGAAACTATTCGGCTCATTGTACTTGAACTGTTTGGCACTAGTTAATAGTTCTGTTAACTAGTGCCAAACTCCTGCCTTTTCACCATATTCCTGCACACCTTTTCGATCCAAATAATCATCCAAGACCCTCTTGAATGCCTGAATTGAACCTGCTTGCACCACATTTCCAGGCAGTGTGTTCTAACCCTAATTACTTACTGTATAAAAAAGCTGTTCTCACATCTCATAGAACATAGAACATTAACATAGAACATTTCCCTTGCTTTGTTTACAGATCATTTGAAATTGATGCCCTCTTGTTCCTTTTTCAGTTACAAGCAGAGTTAGCTTCTCCATATCTTTATTATCCAACCTACTCATCATTTGGAATACTTTTGTTTAATCTCTTCTCAGCCTTTTTCACTCCAAGGAGAACAATCCAAACTTCTTTAACCTACCCTCAGAACTGAAGTTTCTCATTCCTGTAGCCATTCCTGTAAACCACTTCCGCACTCTGTCCAATGCATTCATATCTTTGCTATAATATGACACCCACAACTGCACACAGTAGTCCAACAGAGGTCTAACAGTGTCTTATTCAAATTCAGCATCACTGCCTTGTCCTTGGACTCTACGCCCCTGTGAATACAGCCAAGAACACTGCATTATGAATTGCTCTTTCCACCTGTCCTTCAATGATCTGTGCACATACATACCTAGGTCCTTCTGCTCCTGGAAATCCTTTAGAATTGTACCTCTATTTTAGATTGTCTTTCAATGTTCAACCAAAGTGCATCACCTCATATTTCTCTATGTTGAAATGTATCTGCCACCATTCTGCCCACTCCACTAATTTGTCAATGTCCTTTTGGAGATCCACACTGTCCTCCTCACAATTTGCAATTCTTCCAAGTTTTGTGACATCCACAAACTTTAAAATTGTCACCTGCATATCAAGATCCAGATCATTCCTGGGGAAGGAGGGAACTGTTCCGATGGAATGGTCTCCATCTGAATCATGCTGGGACCAGAGTCCTGACAAAATGCATAATTAGGGCTGTGGATAGGGCTTTACACTTTTGGCGGTGGGGGTGTGGGGGTTGTGGCGGTGGTGTTGTGGGTGCAGTTGCATGGAAAATTATTTAAAAAGTTAAAAGGGCGGGGGAGGGTGTGGCAGCGGTTTATTAAGGTTTCCAGAATAAGTAATAGGACAGAGATTTTGGAAAGGCACAGAAATCTAACTTCAGGCTCAGGAGATAAGGGGGCCAATGTGAGAAGGTGACAGTCAATGCTGGACTGAGGGTTGGAGCAAAGTATTGTAGATGCTGGAATCTGTACTGAAAACAAAAATGCTGGAAATCACAGGGGCCAAGCAGCATCTGTGGAAAGAGAGCAAGCTAATGTTTTGACCTGGATGACTCTTCATCAGAGCTCTGATGAAAAGTCATCTAGACTCAAAACATTGGCTTGCAGTCTCTCCATGGATGCTGCAGGCCAAGGTTGTTGTACTTAAATGTGCACAGTGTACAACACAAGGAAAATGAGCTTTTAGTGACATTGGCGGGTGTAATGTTGCGGGCAAGTACTGAGAAGGAAACATGCCCTGTCAAAAGGACAGGCAGATAGGCAGAGGGGGTGCAGTTACCTTGTCAGTAGGAGATGAAATTATATCAATAGCAAGAAGTGATACAGAGTTGGAAGGCGTAGAATCTGTGTAGGTGAAGCTGAGTATCCGCAAAAGAAAAACATGCCCTGATGGCAGTTTGTACAGGCCTCCTAGCAGTGATCAGGATGTGGGGAAGAAATTAAAACAAGTAATAGAAAAGGCATGTAAGAAAGGCATCATTACAACAATCATGGGGAACTTCAATATTGCAGGTGGACTGGAAAAATCAGGTTGGTAGCGGATCCCAAGAAAAGAAATTTGTGGGATGTCTATGAGATGTTTTTTTGGAACAGCTTGCAGTAGAGTTCAGAAGGGAAGAGTCAATTCTACATTTGGTGATGAGTAATGAGGCAGACTTGATTAGGGAACTTAAAATGAAGGAACCCTTAGAGGTCACTTTGAAAGGGAGAAGCTGGAATCAGATGTAACAGTATTACAGCTGAATAAAGGTAACTGCAAAGACGTGAGGGAGCAGCTGGCCAGAGTTGTTTGGCAGAGGAGCCCAGCAGGGAAGACCTTAGAGCAGCAATGACAGGAGTTTCTAGGTGTAATTCGACAGCCACAAGAGAAATTCATCCCAAGGAAGAAGTAACATACTAAGGGGAGGATGAGGCAACCATGGCTAACAAGGGATGTCAGGGATAGCATAAAAACAAAAGAAAAGCATACATTGTGGTGAAGATTGTGGTGAAGCCAGAGGATTGGAAGCCTTTAAAAACCAATAGAAGACATCTAAAAAAACAATAAGGGGGGAGGAAATGAAATATGAGGGTAAACTAGCTAGTAATGTAAAAAAAGATTGCAGGTGTTGTGTTATATATATCAAAGATCAGAAACAGGCAAGAATAGACATTAGGGCCAATGGAAAATGAGGCTGGAGAAGTAGTAATGGGGAAACAAGGAAATTGGAGAGGAACTGAATAGGTACTTTGCATCAATCTTCTCAGTGGAAGACACCAGTACCATGCCAGAACTTCAAGAGAGTCAGGGGACAGAGATGAATGTAGAGGCTATCACTAAGGAGAAGTTGCTGGGAAGATGAAAGATCTGAAGGTGGATAAATCACCCAGACTGGATGGACTACACCCCAGGGATCTGAAGGGGATAGCTGAGGAGATTGTAGAGGCATTGGTGGTGATCTTTCAGGAGTCACTGGAGTCAGGGATAGGCCCAGAGGACTGGAAAATGGCTAAAGAAATACCCCTACTTCAGAAGGGAAGGAAGCAGAAGACAGGAAATCATAGTCCGGTTACCCTGAGCTCAGTCATTTGGAAGATTTTTTAGTCCATTATTAAGGATGAGACACAGTATACTTGGAAGTGCATGGTTAAATAATGGCTGAGTCAGCATGGCTTCATTGGGAAGAATTCTTTGAGGAGGTAATAAGCAAGTTAGACAGTGGTCGTGATGTATTTGGATTTCCAGAAGACCTTTGACAAATGCCGCATAGGTGGTTGTTAAATAAGACAGGTGCCAATGGTGTTAGGAGCAAGGTGCTAGCAGGGATAGAGGATTGGCTGTCTGGCAGAAAGCAGAGAGTGGGGGTAAAAGGGTCTTTTCTCAGGATGGCAGCCGGTGACTAGTGGAGTTCCACAGGGTTCAGTGTTGGGACCGCAACTATTCACATTATACATTAACGATCTGGACGAAGGAATTGAGGGCACCAGCGCTAAATTTGCAAATGACCTGAAGGCAATTAGTCTTCGCCCATGATATATTCCAGAGAGGTGAAGGATAGAACTGAAGCCAATTATTACAGACGTATATAGTTGCTTCTAGTGTTTATACTGTGCAAGTATACACCTCCTAGCTCAACAACCATTATTTTGGTCAGTGTCTAGTTATTTATAATCAACCCGCTCAGACACACCTACAGAACGGGTAGGACTTAAGTCCTGAGCTTCTGACTCAGAGGTAGGGACATTACCTCTGCTGTACAGGACTCTTCTTGGTCAGTGTATATTTATTGGGGCTCAATTTCCTGAATCCATTTTGGTGAGAAAATGTGAGAAGACACTGTGCTAAATGGTACAGTTTTAAAAGGGACCCAAAAGGAAAGTTGTCTGGATATTTGAGCACAAAATTTTGAAGGTGACAGGAAAGATTAAAACAAAACATTTAATAAAGGAAATGGGATCCTAGGTTTTATAAATAAGGGCAGAGAGTTCAAATGTCGGAATGGTGATACTAAACCAACATAATACACTTAATCAGCCTCAGCTGGAATATTGCGCTCAATTCAGCATTGAGAGCTGAAGAAGTGGGATCAGAGATAGTAGGAACTGCAGATGCTGGAGAATCCGAGACAACAAGGTGCAGGGCTGGATGAACACAGCAGGCCAAGCAGCATCATAGGAGCAGAAAGGCTGCTTGGCCTGCTGTGTTCATCCAGCTCTGCACCTTGTTGTCTGTGAAGAAATGGGATGGCTGGTTTGCACTTTGAAAGACGCAGCACAAACTCAGTGCCACAGTTTTCTGTGGTTTCATTACAAAAAAAGAGAGAGTATTTTGATAGATTGTTGTATGTTTTCTACCCTCTTCCTGCCTGCAATCATCTCCTCAAAACTGTTATCCTTACCTTGTGTAGTTAGCTGTGGCAGTGCTGTTGTTGGGGTACTATATGGCCAGACACAGGCATTTGATTCTGCATCATAAATCAAATCAGTCTGGCATACCCCACGGTAAGTTATTCCTCCAACACATTGGTAGTACATATTGGGATTAATTGGATCAATATAGTTTCCGTCTGCTTTATCTCTGCAGAATGTCATATTAACAGTGCCTGCAAAAGAAACACAATATTAAAAGAAAATCTATGAGTCAAGTTCCAGAAACTTGCATTTCAAAGTAAGAATGGGAAAATAAATTGTAAGTCATTCAGCCGCCTGAGCCTGTTCCACCATTGTATTAAATAATGGTTGATTTGTATCTCAAATCAATCTTTCTCCCTTTGATCCATATTCCTCAATACCCTTAGCAAATAATGATTTATCAATCACAGTCACAAAGGCTCCAACTTACCTTGTATCTGCAACATTTTTGAGAGAGTTCCAAATTTCTTTACATTACCTGTGAAATTTTGTTCCCTGATGTCCTTATTTCTCCAAGAGTAAATAGTTTCTTAGAATCAGTCAAAATATATCCCCACATTTACACCGCGGGGCAATAGGGAGAGGTTGAATAGACTGGGGTTATTTTCCCTGGAACATCTTCTCCTCTATCCATCTTCTATCCGCCTCCCCCTCTCTCCCTATTTATTTCAGAGTCCCCTTCACCTCCCCCATTTCTGAGGAAGGGTCTAGACCCGAAACGTCAGCCTTCCTCCTCCTCTGATGCTGCTTGGCCTGCTGTGTTCATCCAGCCCTGCACCTTGTTGTCTCGGATTCTCCAGCATCTGCAGTTCCTACTATCTCTAGCATTCTGTTAGCTGTCCTGATCACATGCCACATCTGTATACTAACTATTTTGTGATTCATGTACCAGGACATCCAAATCCTTCTGGTATTGAGACCTGGAATTCAGTGTACTTCTCCATTAATGCACATGGTATTGGAGATTTACCCTTTTCTTGGCTTCCCTCTGATAGCACTGCCTGCCACTTTCTCCCATAAAGGAAATATACAAGTTAAGAGAAGTTTGGCTGCTCATTGTTTATGTTGCAACTCATTCATAGAGTAAGAGGTGAAGGGAAAACCATTGTATCAGAATGAATCAGAGAGAATGGCAATTCTATTTTTTTTCCTTTATTCATTCCCAGGATGAGAGCACACCAGCCAGGCAGTGCTTATTGCCCAGAGGGCAGTTAAGTGTCAACCACATTGCTGTGGGTCCGAAGTCACATGTAAGCCAGTCCAGGTAAGGATGGCAGGTTCCTTTCCTAAAGGGCATTAGTGAACCAGATGGGTTTTTCCTGACAATTGACTCATGGTCATCATTAGACTCTTAATTCCAGATATTTTTATTGAATTCATATTCTATCTTCTACTGTGATGGGATTTGAACCCAGGTCCCCAGACATTATGTGGATCAACAGTCCAGTGATAATACCACTAGGCCATCGCCTCCCCATTGCATCACCTTCCTTTGGATCAATTCATCTTGAATACAGCATCCCCATAGAGCTGACACCACTCCCTCAATTGGAGACATGAGCTGTGGGAAACATCACAGGTAACTTAGAAGCTGTGATTCCCAAAGGTGTCTACCAGCAGGGAGTTTTCCTTGCCTCATGTACACTAATTATTGGAGATGTCACACAGCTTAGGTTAGGACATGGAACAGTTCTGTTCATCATTAGGGACAGGAGAGCTTTCAATTCAAACAGGTAAGGGGATCCCATAACAGTAGGTCATCAATCTTGTGCTTACTTAAAAGGTTTTTACAGCCTGATTGGTTGATGACAAGGATCATTAGGTGAATGAGCAATCAGATCATGGCACCAGGCATGGCAAACCATTCAAGTGGGTATAATGTAAAGGAATGTGGCAGAGGTAGGGGGCAATAACAGCTAATAGTTAATGTTCTCCACCAGCCACAACCACAATTAAAATGATTGTGCTACACATATGATTCCAAGGTTAAAGACATCTTGGTGACATAGGTTTAAGGTAAAAGGGGGAAAATTTAAAGGAGACTTGAGAGGCAAGTTTTTGACACAGCGGAAGGTAAGTGCCCGGAATGTGCTATCAGAGGAGGTGGTAAAAGCAGATGCAATAGCAACATTTAAGAGCCATCTGGACAAATACATGACTAGGCAGGGAATAGAGGGATATGGACTGCGTGGAGGCAAAAAATGTTCAGTTTAAAAAGGTATCATATGTCAGCACAGGCTTAGTGGGCCAAAGGGTATGTTCCTATTCTGTTCTTTGTTCTAAAGGACATTAGTAAATCAGATGGGCTTTTCCAACAATCTTCATTAGACTTCTAATTTCAGATACTTATTGAATTTAAATTCCACCATCTGCCATGGTAGGATGCAGATCCATTACCAGAGTCTTTGGATTAATAGTCCAACAATAATATCACTGGGGCATAACTTACAGTGATACTGCGGGACAGAGATGTGGACTCAGTGTGTGTCAATGTTGCGAGTATAATGAAACAACTTGGCTCCGGGTGTGACAAGTTCTGAGCACATCTTTAAGCACTGTTGCTGGAATTTTGTCAGGATCAATAATCTTTTCAGTATCCAATGTCTTCAGCTTTTTTTTTGATATCACATGGAGCAAGTTGGCTGAAGACTTGCATCTGAGATGCTGGGGAGGTCCAGAGAGACTGAAATGGATTATCCATTTCTGATTGAAGATTTTTGCAAATACTTCAGCATTATCTTTGGCACTGATGTGTGGGGCTCCCCTGAAGGAATATATAACTGCTGTAATACATGCTTTCATTCCTTAAATATTAAACACTGTCATCATTTTTAATGAAGTTGTTCAGTTCTATCACAGCCAACTCATCCCTTGTACCATCACAGTTTTCTTTGTTTGGATTTAGGATGATGTGGAAGTGCCAGTGTTGGACTGGGGTGGGCAAACTCAGAAGTCAAGGGACACCAGGTTATAGTCCAACATTGTCTGTCTCTGTATCTGTGTGCCCTGCTCTCTCACTGCACCTGACAAAGGGGCTGCACTTCGAAAGCTTGTGTGATTCCAAATAAATCTGTTGGACTACAACCTGGTGTAGTGTAACTTCTGACTTTGATTCAGGATCCTAGCTTTATATTGGACTATTTCACTTTCTCTCCCAATGAAGAATTCTGTCATGTTGTGGCCACTTTTTCCTAAAGGACTTCTCACAACAAGATTATTAATTAATCCCTTCAGAACTGAAGAGTCATACCAGAGTCAAGACATTAACTCTGTTTCTCTCACCACAGATGCTGCCAGACTTGATGAGTTTCTCCAACATTGTCTGCATTTATTTCAGATCTCCAGCATCTGTATGTATGTAGACTAAAATCAGCTATGATTACTGTAGCGGCCTTGTTAATGCATCCCTAATTTCTTGCTTAATACTATTGCCTACCTCACCAGTACTGCCTCTAGACAACATTTTCTGCCCTCATTACTTCTTAGCTCCATCCATGACTGATTTCACGTCTTGATTTCCAGCACCAATATTTTTTCTCACTATTACATTGATTTCATCTTTCATTAACAATGCCATCTACCTCCTTTTTTTTTGCTTTTCCTATCTTTCCTAATGATTGAATACCCATTGATTTCCCAGCCTTCGTCACCCTACAGCCATGTGCCAATAGTTGTATTTATAGTTCTCCACTGTACAACAATTTCTGCTGTTAATCACTTTACCTCATGGCTGTGCATTCAGATATATTGCTTTTAGTCTTGTCTTTTTGACAGTTTTACACATACTTCGTAATCAAGTCTCAATTTGCTGCTAGCCCTCATTTTCTCTACCTTCTGGTTTTGTCTTCTACTCATCTATCTTTTCTTTCCATTTTTGATTCTCTCGTTCTTGTCTCCCTGCTGAGGTTCCTGTACCCCTGCCACTCTAATTTAAACCCTCCCTCAATGTTTAATGATCACCCATATGATCAGGGTCCTGCTGGGTGCAACCCATCCAACTTGGACAGGTCTTATCTTCCCCATAATCGGTCAATGTCTCAAGAATCTAAATCACTCTCTCGTACACCATCCGTCCTGCACACATTCATATGGTCTGTACTCCTACTCTCAATCTCCCTTGCACGTGGCATTGGCAGTAATCCTGAATTTACTATCTTTGAAGTCATGGAGCCATGGGCCCTTTGGTCTAACTCATCCATGCCGAACAGATATCCTAAATAAATCTAATCCCATTTTCCAACATTTAGCCCATATCCCTCTAAACCCTTCCCATACATGTACCCATCCAGATGTCTTTGAAATTTTGTAATTGTACCAGCCTCCACCACTTCCTCTGGTAGCTCATTCCATACACACACCACCCTCTGCGTAAAAAATTGTCCCTTAGACCTGATGAAGTGGTGGATGTGGGTACAATTCCGATGTGTAAAAGACATTTGGATGGATATATGAGTAGGAAAGGTTTGGAGGGATATTGGACAGGAGCAGACAGGTGGGACTAGTTTAGTTTGGGATTATGTTTGGCATGGACTGGTTGGACCGAAGGGCCTGTTTTCATGCTGTATGACTGTATGACTCTATAACTCCAAGTCTTAAAGCCCTTCAGTGAAGCAGATTGAGAGGTACTATTACTTTAAAAGTGCCAGAGAAATATAAGCTTTTGTTCAGAGGACTTAAAGTCATAGAGCTGTACAGCATGGAAACAGACCCTTCAGTCCAACTCGTCCATGCCGACCAGATATCCTAAATTAATCTAGTCCCATTTGCCAGCAAGTGTCCCATATCCCTCTAACACTTCCTATTCATATACCCATCCAGATACCTTTGAAATGTTGTAATTGGACCAGCCTCCACCACTTCCTCTGGCAGCTCATTCCATACACGTACCACCCTCTGTGTGAAAAAGTTGCCCCTTAGGTCCTTTTTAATTCTTTCCCCTCTCACCTTAAACCTATGTCCTCTAGTTTTGGACTCCCCTACCCTGGGGAAAAGACCTTGTCTATTCACTCCATCCATGACCCTCATGATTGTATAAACTTCTATAAGGTCACCCCTCAGCCTCTGATGTTCCAGGGAAAATAACCCCAGTCTATTCAACCTCTCCCTATTGCTCAAACCCTCCAACCCTGGCAACATCCTTGTAAATCTTTTCTGAACACTTTCAAGTTTCACAACATCCTTCCTATGGCAGGGAGACCAGAATTGCATGCAGTATTCCAATAGTGACCGAGCTAATGTTCTGTACATCTGCAACATGACCTCCCAACTCCTAAATTCAATGCATCGACCAATAAAAGTAAGCATATCAAATGCCTTCCACACTATCCTGACTACCTGGGACTCCACTTTCAAGGAACTATGAACCAGCACTCCAAGGTCTCTTTGTTCAGTAACACTCCCTAGTATCTCACCATTAAGTGTATAAGTCCTGACTTGATTTGCCTTTTCAAAATGCAACACCTCACATTTGTCTAAATTAAGCTCCATCTGCCACTCCTGAGCCCATATGACCAAAGGTCCTGTTGTACTCTGAGATAACCTTCTGCACTGTCCACTACACCACCAATTTTGGTGACATCTGCAAACATACTAACCATACCTCTGATGTTCACATCCAAATCATTTATATAAATGTCCTGTTGTTTGATTTGTTTCCTAGCTCTCTTTATTCTGCTTGCAGGACCCCATTCTGATTTTTATATATTATGTTAGTATCGATATGCACCAAGATTGCTGCCTGCTCTCCCAACCCCCCACAACCCCCACCACACCAGTAGACACTCAGTGATATCCTTCACTCTGGCACCATGGAGGCAACACATCATCTGTTGTCATGTCTGCAGCCTCAGAAACATCTGTCTGTTCCCTTAATGATAAAATCCACTATCACTCTTGTCCTTGCACTTTCTTTCTTCCCCTAGCATGTGCAGCTGAGAAGCTCCTGATGTCATGGACTTCGCTCTCACTGCATTCCTCTAAAACACCATTCCCCCAGTATCCAAAATGGAATATATGATAGAGAGATGTCCAGGAGACTTTTACCTAGCGCTTTTACTCTGCCTGATTGTCACCTATTCGCTTTCTGCCTGTGCATTCTTTACCGACAATGTGACCACATCATTATATGTGCTCTATCTCCACCAATAATTTACTAATTACCCTCTCCCTCCACCCTATCTTCTGCATGAAAAGCAACTTTTTCATAGCTACCATCAGTTTTGAAGCAGGATCACTGGACCAAAACGTTAACTCTGATTTCTCTCCACAGATGCTGCCACACTTGCTGAGATTTTCCAGCAAACTCTATTTTTCTTTCTGATTTTCAGCATCCTCAGTTCTTTCGGGTTTTCATCAAATAGCTAATAGAGCAAGATGGGGAGTTGAGTACAAGAGTCAGGATGTCATGTTGCAGCTTTATAAGACTTTGGTTAGGCCACACTTAAAGTATTGCATTCAATTCTGGTCGCCACATTACAGGAAGGATGTGGAGGCTTGGGAGAAGGTACAAAGAGGTTTACCAAGATGCTGCCTGGATTAGAGGGTATGAGCTATAAGGAGAAGCTAGAAAAACTTGGTTTGTTTTCTCCGGAGCAGCGGACACTGAGGAGAGACTTGATAGAAGTCTGTAAAATTATGAGATGCATAGATGGGGTTGATGGTCAGAATCTTTTTCCTAGAGTTGAAATACTAGGGGGCATGAATTTAAGTTGAAATAGGGAAAATTCAAAGAAGATGTGAGGGGCAAGTTTTTGGAGTCTGGAACGCGCTGCCAGGGGTGATGGTGGAAGCAGGTACGATAGGGGCATTTCAGGGACTTTTGGATAAGCATATGAATATGCAAGGAATGCATATGGACCAAGAGCAGGCAGGAGGAGTTAGTTTAATTTGGCAAACATCATGGTCTGAAGGGCCCGTTCCTGTTCTGTACAGTTCTGTGTTCTATGTTCTAACCAATCCAATCAGATCTAATGATCTGGCTCTGCTTATCTGCCATGGGGTTCTTATCCCACCTGCTTCTCTCGAAGATGCTGACTGGCTTTCCTTGAGTCATTACTTTGCCTGATCTTCTCCTCTCACCTTGACAGGCAGTCAAAATCACCAAGATATGAGTATGAGGTGAAGACCCTGTGACATTTTGTCATATTTTATTATGGAGAGTAGAAAGAGGCCATTCAGCTAGATCTGTGAACAATTTGATTAGTTTCACTCCCTGACAGTCTTCCTGACAGTTTTGCAACTTTTTCATTTTTAGGTGTAGATCCAATTCCCTTTTATTTAAGTACC
This sequence comes from Rhincodon typus, assembly GCF_021869965.1. Taxonomy (NCBI): domain Eukaryota; kingdom Metazoa; phylum Chordata; class Chondrichthyes; order Orectolobiformes; family Rhincodontidae; genus Rhincodon; species Rhincodon typus. The sequence continues at coordinate 3,509,381 of NC_063333.1, forward strand.
AGAATTTATTTTTCAGTACAGCATTAATTTCAAGCGTGGAATTGAGGAATCCTAGTACTGAAATCAATAGGAATAAGGGGCACAACTTTCTACTGGTAAATAGCATGCAAGAAATTTGGCAGAGTAGCCCATCTGATTGATAATCCATTTGCTACCTTAAACATTCATGTCTTCCACCACTTTTACTCTTTAGCTGCAGTATGTACCAGCTACACGACGCACTGCAGCAGCTCACTAAGTTTTCTTCTAGAACACATTTCAAATCATCAACAACCTTGAAGAACAAGGGTAGCTGGCACAAGGGAATACCAGTATCTGCACATTACACTCCAAGCCACACACCACCTGGATCTATATCATCATTCATTCATTGTCTATCTACACCACGCATGGCTTCCAGAGATGCAAGAAGGCAGCTCATCACCATTTTCTTGTTGGAAATTTGGGATAGATAATAATGCCAGCAACCCCAACATTCAATAAATAATGTCAACCCAAGGAAAGCAACGGGCCCTGGCCATTCACTTAGATCCTGTGCGGACCAGCTGGCATAGGTATTCACTGACAACTTCAACCTCTTCCTCCTACAAGCCAAAGTCCCCACCTGCTTCCAGAAGGTCACAATCATCCCAGTATCAAAGAAAGCACATGCACCACGCCTTAATGACTACTGCCCAATGGCTCTGACTTCCATAATCATAAAGTGCTTTGAGAGGCTGGTCAAGGCCCACATCACCTTGAGCCTCCCAACCTGCCTCAATCCACTGCAATTTGCCTACTGACAAAACAGGTCCACAGTGGAAGCCATTACCCTAGTCCTACACTCATCCCTGGAACATTTGGATAACAAGGACACCTACATCAGGTTCCTATTCATCGAGTACAGGTCCGCCTTCAAACACCATTATCCTTTCCAGACTAATCTCAAAACTCTGAGACCTATGTCTCGGTTCCACCCTCTGCAACTGGATTCTCAACTTTCTGAACAACAGACCGCAATCAGTGAAGATAAATAACTGCACTTCCTTCATGATAACCCTCAAAACTGGAGTACCCCAAGAATGCGTTCTCAGTCCCCTACTGTACTCCCTGCACACCCACTATTGTGTAACCAAATTCCAAACGAATGCCATCTACAAGTTTGTTGACAACACCACCGTGGTAGGACGGATATCAAACAACGATGAGTCAGAATACAAAAAGGAGATAGAGAGCTTGGTGATGTGGTGCAATGATAACAACCTCCCTCTCAATATCAGCAAAGCAGAAGAACTGATCATTGATTTCAGGAAGAAAGGAGGAGGACACACCCCCATCGACATCAATGGAGCTGAGGTGGACAGGATGGAGACCATCATGTTCCCAGGAGTGACCATAACCGACAACCTATCCTGGACCCTCCACGTGGATGCGACAGTCAAGAAGGCACAACAATGTCTCTTCTTCCACAGGCAGCTTAGGAAATTCAGCATGTCCATAAGATCCCTCACCAACTTTTACAGATGCAGCATAGAAAGCATTCTGTCTGGGTTCATAACGGCCTGGTGTGACAACTGCTCTCCACAGGACCAGAAGAAACTACAGAAGGTTGTGTGCACAGCCCCGACTACCACGGAAGCCAACCTCCCATCTGTGGACTCCATTTACACACCTCGTTGCTGCAGAAAGGCTGCCAACATCATCAAAGACCCCTCTCACCCCGGTTACGCTCTCTTCCAACCTCTTCCATCAGGCAGAAGATACAGAAGCTTAAACATGCACACCAACAGGTTTAAGAACAGCTTCTTCCCTGCCATCATTAGACTCCTGAACGGACTCTTTAACTTCAAATAATGTTGAACTTGTTAATGTTGATCTTGCTTTGTACACCTCCTGAGCAGTTGTAACCTGTATGTCTCGTTCTGTCTAAGCACACTATGATCTGTATGACCTTGTTTGCTTTGATCTGCCTGTACTGCTCGCAAAACAAATCTTTTCATTGTACTGAGGTACATGTGACTATGATCAAATCAAATCAAATAAATGAACAGAAAAAGAAATTCGTATCTCTGTGTACCTTTTGGTGGAACACTATCTGACCAGTCACATATTCTCAGTATTGGATTGAAAACCAGTGGGTCCGGACAAGACAAGTGGAATGTTTGACCAAATGCGCATTGGTAGAAGCTAAACCTATCCGCTGGATCAGGAAAAACTCCATTGTTCTTCTTTAGGCAGAAGTCTGGATCCGCAGTGCTGGTGCCTATCAAAGAATCACAGAATCAGCCAAACGTACACAGAAAACATTATAACAAACTTTATGACTTTAATCATGGAAATTGGTGAGAGTTGGGTGGATTTATTAAGTAGAATGATTTGCCAAACAGACTAACAATGGAAGTAAGAACTGCCGATGCTGGAGTCAGAGATAACACAGTGTGGAGCTGGAGGAACACAGCAGGCCAGGCAGCATTAGAGGAGAAGGAAAGCTAACATTTCGGGTCGGGGCCCTTCTTCAGAAAATTTTCTGATTCTGAAGGAGGGTCCCAACCCGAAACGTCAGCTTTCCTGCTCCTCTGATGCTGCCAAGCCTGCTGTGTTCCTCCAGCTGCACACTATGTTAGACTAACAATGGAACTTTGCTGTAGTGGAATTGAAATCAGATAGGGAAACATGTGCTAAGTTAAACCAAGTGCAAATGTGGATAAATAAACATCTAAATGATTTGATATAAGATGTAAGGCTAATTTTATCTCCTTATTTCATATAAGGATAATTAATGTCAACATTAAAGGAACCTGGATTGTATTCAATAAAAATCTTCTTATCATAAATAATAAATAGGAGCACATAACAAAACACACAACTGAGACCCACCACCTACAACTCATGTGTTATGTAGAAACTACAGGAGAATTGCAGGTGGTACAGGAGTTCCCTAACTATCCTACTTGCTAATTGATACTCCATTGTGGAAACTAGTGAGGTGATGGTTTCTCATGTCAGAGAAAAGTAGGTGGCAACAAGGAGTTATCAGATGTAAGAGAGGGAAGAAAGAAGAATGGAAGGGCAATTTTGATAAGGATTCGGAAAGGCCATTTCTGCTGCATTAAGTGTGACTCCAGGACGGTGTATTGTCTCACTGGTGCCAGGTGGCACCAGTGGAGCAGCAGCAGGACTTTCTTTTGGAGGAAGGGGATCAGTCAGATATCATGGCCCCCATTGGTACCAATGATGCGGGTAGAAAGAGGAATGAGGTCCTTGAAGCAGATTTCAGGGTGTTTAAAAGTAAACTAAAGAGCAGGACTTGAAGAACAATAATCTCAGTGGTAAGAACTGGTGCACATAAGAACATGGATTGATTGACTGAACACGTGTCTGAAGAACTGGTGTAGGTGGGAGGGCATCAAATTTCTGAGGAATTGGGATGGATTCTGAGGCAGTTGGGAACTGTACAAACTGGACTGGTTACATCTTAACAGGAATTTGACTGATGTCTTTGCAGGGAGGTTTTTTTAAAAATTCATTCATGGGATACGGGCTGGTCTAGCATTTATTTCCCATATCTAGTTGTCATTGAAAAGATGGAGGTGAGCTGCCTTCTTGAACTACTGTAATCCATTTTGTGTAGGTGGACCCACAATGCCACTAGGGAATTCCATGATTTTCCCACAGCAACACTGAAGGAACAGTGATATATTTCCAAGTTAGGACAATGAGTGGCTTGGAAGTGAATCTGCAATTGGTGGTGTTCCAAGTATCTGCTGCCCTAGTCATTCTTGACAGTAGTGGTCATTGGAAAGTTACACGTCAGAAGCCTTAGTGTATATCTGCATCTTGTAGATGGTATACATTGCTGTTTACTGAGCATCAGTGATGGAAAGAATGGATGTTTGATGATGCACTGCCAATCAAACAGACTGCTTTGTCCTGGATTATATTAAGCTTCTTAAGTATTGATTGAGCTGAAGTCATCCAGGCAAGTGGAGAGTATTCCATCACACTTCAGATTCATCCCTTGTAGATGATGGATAGGTTGAGGGGAGTCAGGAGGTATGTTATTCACTGTAGGATTCCTAGCCTCTGGCCTGCTCTTGTATACACTGTATTTATATGTTGAGTCCAGTTCAGTTTCTCAACAATGGTAACATCAGGATATTGATAGTGGTGGATTCAGTGATGGTAACACCATTGAATTTCAAGGAGCAATGGTTAGATTCTCTCTTATTGGAGATGGCCATTTCCAAATGTTACTTAAATAAAAAATGAAAGAACTGTGGATGCTGTAAACCAGGAAACAAAACAGAAGTTGCTGGAAAAGCTCAACAGGTCTGGCAGCATCTGTGAAGGAAGGGTCACCGGACCCGAAATGTTAACTCTGTTTTTCCCTTCACAGATGCTGCCAGATCTGCTGAGCTTTTCCAGCAACTTCCGTTTTGTTTCCAAATGTTACTTGCCATTTGTCAGCCCAAACCTGGATATTGTCCAGTTCATGCTGTGTTTGGACAGGACCTGTTTCAGAATCTGAGCAGTGATGAATGATGCTGAGCATTGTGCAAACACCAATGAACATCCCCACTTCTGACCTTTTAAGACACAGGAACAGAAATAGACCATTCAGATCATCAAGTCTACTCTGCCATTCAATAAGATTGTGGCTGATTGCAGATAATCCTTAACTTCACTTTTCTGCTTTTTCCTCATAACCCTTGATTCCGCTACTGATTAAAAATTTGTTATGTCAGCCTTGACATGGAGGGAATGTGCAAACTCCACAAGGACAATTGCCGAAGTCTGGAATCAAACCCAGCTCCCTGGCGCTATGAGACAACAATGCTAACCACTGAGCCACCATGCCGCTGCATAACATAATTTTAGCCAAAAATGCAAAATCTATTTGGTTAGATGCATGTATACAATAGAGCAGCCAAGAATGAGAAGGGGATGGAGGGGCAAATTTACAGGTAACTTGCAAAAAGATGAAAGAACTACAAAGTAGAGATATTTATGCTAAGACAGGCTGGGATAGAAATAATTTTGTTTTATTCCTTTTTGAGATGTGAGTATCACTTTGCACTTAAGAAGCTGGTGATGAGCCACCATGGTGGACTACTGCTATTCCTACAATACTCTGCTTTACAATGCAAAGGATAAATAGGGTGGGAATTCTTGAAATGCACAAAAATTGGATTTCGAGCTGTTAGGTGTTCTGCTTCTGTGTGATTCACAGTAATTACATTTCCTTCACAAATAAATAGAACGATTTTGGTGATATAAATACCTCACTAAACAATTTTTCGATCTTACCTGGAGTGGCTGTTGTGACATTTCCAATTCTTGAGGGGGCCATTGTTGATGACTTTCTCATTACCGAGGTTTCCATTGCTGTTAAAGGGGTCACTCTTGTAGTCGGGGCCTTTGTTGTGGTTGGGGCCTCTGTTGTCATTATAGTGATCTTTGTTGCTATTGGGGTCTTTGTTGTTGTTGAGGCCTTTGTTGTCATTATAGTGATCTTTGTTGTAGTTGGGGCCTCTGTTGTTGTTGGAGCCTCTGTTGTCATTATAGTGGTCTGAATTGTAGTTGGGGCCTTTGTTGTTGTTGGGGCCTTTATTGTTGTTGGAGCCTCTGTTGTCATTATAGTGGTCTTTGTTGTAGGTGGGGCCTTTGTTGTTGTTGGGGCCTTTGTTGTCACTATAGTGGTCTTTGTTGTTGTTGGGGCCTTTGTTGTCATTATAGTGGTCTTTGTTG
>NC_063333.1:3515117-3516202 GCF_021869965.1 Rhincodon typus
TATAGTGGTCTTTGTTGTAGTTGGGGCCTTTGTTGTTGTTGGGGCCTCTGTTGTCATTATATAGGTCTTTGTTGTAGTTGGGGTCTTTGTTGTTGTTGGGGCCTTTGTTGTTGTTGGAGTTTCTGTTGTCATTATAGTGGTCTTTGTTGTTGTTGGGGCCTCTGTTGTCATTATAGTGGTCTTTGTTGTTGTTGGAGCCTCTGTTGTTGTTGGGGCCTCTGTTGTTGTTGGGGCCTCTGTTGTTGTTGGGGCCTTTGTTGTAGTCGGGGCCTCTGTTGTTGTTTGGGCCTCTGTTGTCATTATAGTGGTCTTTGTTGTTGTTTGGGCCTTTGTTGTTGTTGGGGCCTTTGTTGTTGTTGGGGCCTCTGTTGTTGTTAAAGTGGTCTTTGTTGTTGTTGGGGCCTTTGTTGTTGTTGGGGCCTTTGTTGTTGTTTGGGCCTCTGTTGTCATTATAGTGGTCTTTGTTGTTGTTTGGGCCTTTGTTGTTGTTGAGGCCTCTGTTGTCATTATAGTGGTCTTTGTTGTTGTTGGGGCCTCTGTTGTTGTTGGGGCCTCTGTTGTCGTTAAAGTGGTCTTTGTTGTTGTTGGGGCCTTTGTTGTCGTTGGGGCCTTTGTTGTTGTTGGGGCCTCTGTTGTTGTTGGGGCCTCTGTTGTCATTATAGTGGTCTTTGTTGTAGTTGGGGTCTTTGTTGTTGTTGGGGCCTCTGTTCTTGTTGGGGCCTCTGTTGTTGTTGGGGCCTCTGTTGTCGTTAAAGTGGTCTTTGTTGTTGTTGGGGCCTTTGTTGTAGTTGGGGCCTTTGTTGTTGGGGCCTCTGTTGTCATTATAGTGGTCTTTGTTGTTGTTTGGGCCTTTGTTGTTGTTGGGGCCTTTGTTGTTGTTGGGGCCTCTGTTGTCATTATAGTGGTCTTTGTTGTTGTTGGAGCCTTTGTTGTTGTTGGGGCCTTTGTTGTAGTTGGGGCCTCTGTTGTTGTTGGGGCCTCTGTTGTCGTTAAAGTGGTCTTTGTTGTTGTTGGGGCCTTTGTTGTAGTTGGGGCCTGTGTTGTTGTTGGGGCCTTTGTTGTCGTTGGGGCCTTTGTTGTTGTTG
>NC_063333.1:3516212-3532136 GCF_021869965.1 Rhincodon typus
CTTTGTTGTCGTTGGGGCCTTTGTTGTTGTTGGGGCCTTTGTTGTCGTTAAAGTGGTCTTTGTTGTTGTTTGGGCCTTTGTTGTTGTTGGGGCCTCTGTTGTCATTATAGTGGTCTTTGTTGTAGTTGGCGTTTCTGTTGTTGTTGTAGCTTCAGTTGTCATTACAGTGGTCTTTGTTGTTGTTGGGGCCTCTGTTGTTGTTGGGGCCTCTGTTGTAATTATAGTGGTCTCCCTTGTTGTTGGTGTCTCCTTTGTTGTTGGGGTCTTTCTTGTTGTTGCTGCTATGGTTGGCACTGTGACTGGCGGCAGTGTTGGATGCACGCATGCAACAATCGTGATAGTAAATACTAAATCGGGTTCACAAGCTATGTGTTGTGTTTTTTCTGACAGACAGAAATAGTAACTGGTGTTGTCCAGTGGATCTTCATAGAATCCATTAAGTTTCCCATTGCAAAAGGATAAATCCCCTACAACACAATCATATATTGTCAACAAAATATGAATGAAATGTCCAGCCCTTGAAATTCAAAGGCATTGCCATTGCTAATTCCTCCACCATCAATATCATGGAGGTTATTATTGACCAGAACTGAACTAGAGCAGCCGTATAAATAGTTTGGCTACAGGAGGAAGTCAGAGGCTAGGGATTCTCCAGCAAGTTACTGACCTCCTGACTCCCTAGAGCTTGTCCATCATTTCCAAGACAAATGTCTGAAATGTGACGGAAGCAGAAGTCATGTGCATGATAGAATATCCTCCACTTATCTGGCTAAATGGAACTCTAGCAACACTCAAGAAGCTCAACATTATCTAGCTCAAAGCAGTTGCAGATCTGCATCACAGCCACTACATTAAATATCAACCTTCCACCACCAATGCCTTGTGGTAGCAATGAATACCATAAACAAGATGCAGTGCAGTAATTTGCTAAAGGCTCCTTTGACAGCACCTTCCAAATCTCTACTACAAAGAAAGACAAGGGCAGCAGATACATGGAACACCCATCAGTTGCAAGTTCCTCGTCAGTTCATATTCTATCCCAACTTTGTGTTCCCTATGCAAAAACACCCAAGTACCAAGTGGCACACTTTTTAGAGAATATCTGCTTTTCTATTGTTGCAACTAAAGTGAATATCTTCACAATTTCCCATAGTACATTCTATCTACTACCTTGTTGCCCAATCACTTAATAATTCTCATATAGTGTTATTATATTATTTTTTGTTATTTCTCTTTTTGTAATAAAATTTGATGTTCTTTTGTTAAAAGTACATTGGTAGCCTCTTGTGAATATGTTCACTGACCAACCACCATGATAAAAAGTTTCAAAACTGAAGTTATGGTCTATCAAGCCAGCTTTCACTCTAGGATCTAACTTGTCTCGTGTTACCGTCAGCTGCAATCATAACTCTACTCTCTTCCCTTTTATACACTTGTTAAAGCTCTTGTGTAATCTGTTTTTATATTCATGCATAGTTTACTCTCATATTCTATTTTTCCCCTTTTTATCATTTTGGTGATCTTTTGCTTGTTTGTAAAAAGCTTTCGTCCTGAGACATACTACGACTCTTTGTCGCATCGAAAGCATTTGCTTTTAATAAATTCCTATCCTTTATCTCTTTTGTAAACCATAGAGAATTCTTGCAGGCTGTTTTTGTAAATGGATGTGTTTTTGTTGAACATTTTGAATTGTTTCTGTAAATGTTTCCCATTGTTTGAGTACTTTGTAGCCTATTTGGTATGGGGTGGCATGGCCTAATGGTATTATCACTGAGCTGTTAATCCAGAAATCCAAGAAATGTTCTGGGGACCCAGATTTGAATCTCACCATGGCAGATGGTTGAATTTGAAACTAATAAATATCTGGAATTAAGAGTCCAATGATGACCATGAATCCATTATTGATTGTTGGGAAAATCCCACCTGGTTCTTTTAGGTCTTTTAGGAAATGGAACTGCCATCCTTTCCTGGTCTGGCCTACATGTGACTCCAGACCCATAGCAATGTGGTTGGCTCTTAACTGCCCTCTGGGCAATTAGGGATGGGCAATAAATGCTGGCCTAGTCAGTCATGCCCACATCCCGTGAATGAATAAAAAATAAATTTACCCAATTAATCTTAGCCAGCTCTCTCCTCATATTGGCTTTGTTTAAATTTAAGATTTCCTATTAATGATTGGAATTGTACAGTCAACAGCACAGTGAAACAGAGACAACAAGGTGCAGGGCTGGATGAACACAGCAGGCCAAGCAGCATCATAGGAGCAGAGAGGCTGATGTTTCGGGCCTAGATCCTTCATCAGAAAAGGGGGAGGGGAAGGGGGTTCTGAAATAAATAGGGAGAGAGTGGGAGGCGGATAGAAGATGGATAGGGGAGACGATAGGTGGAGAGGAAACAAACAGGTCGAAGAGGCAGGGATGGGGCCAGTAAAGGTGAATGTAGGCACAGCACAGTGAAACAGTCTGGGATGAGGACCGAAAAGTAATATGGGGCAAGAGGAAGCAGCTGATTGGGTAAGTGAGATTGGGCAAATGTTTACATCACTGGTAGTTTGTAACAGAAAAAAATCTATAGTGTGAAGAGTTGATTTTGTGAAAAGTATTGCACTCCGGCACATTCCAAGATGCAGGACTACATGCTGAGGGATGTACTAAAGCTTGGGGCACTTGCTACCAAGGTGCTGTGCAAAAGACTGCCACCATCTGTTCAGTTGTCAAACCCTCAAAATGAACACAAGTATTTGTCTGCATAAGTAGGAAATGTCTTTTTTCATATAGTTGTGGAGAAGCTCTGAGAAATGTCAAAATTTATATGCTTTGTTCTTATATTTTTCTCTCTGCAAAGATTCTTTGGATAAGATTTAGAACATTTGTCTGTACTTGTAGAGATTTTTATGAATAAAGTATACAATTGAAATTTAAAAATCGCTTTTAATTTGTAAGAGCTTTATTTTGGGTTTAGAAGAAAGGCCCTCGAATAATTTGATTTTAAGGGCAGTTTAAAGGTTTATTTTAAGGGGGTGAGGCATGAAAGGAGAGCTCAAAGCTGTTGTATGCTCCCCATGTGCAATTAGTGAAGTCAGACACATTCCAATGCCTGAATCAGAACATGTAAGGAAAGCTACATCTCCTGGAAGCGCAAGTTTTGGATCTGAAATGGTGGCTGGGGACATTGTGGAGCATCACAAGGCTGAAAGTGTCATGGATAGCATACACAGAGAGATGGTCATTCCACAGACAGGGAGGAAATGGATATCACCAGGCAGAGAAAGATGACTAGGCAGGTAGGTCCCCTGTGGCCATTCCCCTGCAAAACAGATATAGAGTCATAGAATCATACAGGACGGAAACAGACCTTAGGTCCAACTCGTCCATGCTGACCAGACATCCCAATCTGACCTAGTCCCATTTGCCAGCAGTTGGCCTATATCCCTCTATTCATAAACCCTTTGCATTCATTGATCCATCCAGATGCCTTTTAAACGTTGTAATTGTACCAGCCTCCATCACTTCCACTGGCAGATAGAGTCCAAGGGATTTATCCACCTTTATGCATTTTAAGATGTCCAGCACCTCATTCTCTGTAATAAGGGATATTATTAAGCTGGAGAGGGTTTAGAAGAGATTTACCAGGATGTTGCCAGGTATGGAAGGTTTGAATTATAAAGAAAGGCTGGATAGGCTGGGACGTTTTTCCTCTGGAGTGTAGGAGGTTGAGAGGTACCCTTATAGACGTTTATAAAATCATGAGGGATAGGTTTAATGGTAGTTATCTTTTCCCTAGATTGGGGATTTCAAGGCTAGAGGGCACATTTTTAAGCTGAGACGAGGGAGATGTATAAAAGACATGAGTGGCAAATTTTATACACAGAGGGTGGTTCACGTGTGGAGTGAACTTTCTGAGGAAGTGGTGGATGTGGGCACAGTTGCAATGTTTAAAAGACATTCGAATAAGTATATGAATAGGAAGGGTTTGGATGTATATGGGCCAGGAGCAGGCAGGTGGGACTAGTTCAGTTTGGGATTATGTTCGGCATGGACTGATTAGACTGAAGGGTCTGTTTCCGTGCTGTTTGACTCTATGACTCTATGGACACTTTTCAAGATATCTCCGTTTATTTCTCTAAGTTCTCGAGCTTCCATATGCTTCTCCTCAGTAAATACTGATGCAAAATACTCACTTAGTGTCCCACCCATCTCCTGAGATTCTGCACGTAGACAGCCTTGTTGATCTTTAAGGGGCCCTTCTCCCTCCCTATTTACTTTTTGTTCTTAATGTATTTGTAGAATCCCTTTGGATTCTCCCATCCCTATTTGCCAAAGCTATCTCATGTTCTCTTTTTGCCCCCTTGATTTCCCTCTTGAATATACTCCTACTGCCCTAGTACTCCTAGAAGGTGACTCGCCACCACCTTCTCAAAGTCAGTTCAGCTGTGAAATAAATGCTGGCCAAGTTGATAAAACCCATATCTCACAAATGAAATTTTTAAAACTCTAGCAACTTGAGCACAAAATTGAGCTCACATTTCAGTTCAGCACTGTTGGAGTGCTATGCTATCATAGGTGGTTTCTTTAGGGTAAAGTATTAAACCAAGTTCCAATCTGCCCCTAAGGTAGATAAGTATACCATATCACAAACTAAAGATGAGCAGCACAATTATCTATTTTTTTCTGACCAATAGTTAGCTGGCAATGGTTGATAAATGAACAAACCTCTGCCTGATCTTCCTTTCTATCAGCAGAAGTCCAGGCCAGGCAGACTGTTTTTGTTCTTGTTCTGCCAACCCACAGATTAGACATTATGCTGGTAAAATTGGAGATAGGAGATAATGGAGTTGTTGGTTGGTTTGCCAAGCTGACTAGTTTTCATGCAAACATTTCGTCTCCCTTCTAGGTGACGTTGTCAGTGCTGTGTACCCTCTGTTGAATCACTGTTGTTCTGTCCTGCTCTGAATTTATACGGTCCGATCTGTCCCGGTGGGGAGTCTTGTTTCCGGTTTTGTACTGTAGTGGCATGTAGATGGGGTCTATTTCAACATGTTTGTTAATTGCATTGGAGGTTGAAAACCGGGCATCCAGGAATTCTTATGCTTGTCTTTGTTCAGAGCGGGACAGAACAATAGCGCTTCAACAAGGCTACACAGCAGGGCAAGAGTTATAGCTGGGGGAAAGGCAATTATGAGGCGATTAGACAAGATTTAGGATGCATAGGATGGAGAAGGAAACTGCAGGGGCTGGGCACAATTGAAATGTGGAGCTTGTTCAAGGAACAGCTACTGCGTGTCCTTGAGAAGTATGTACCTGTCAGGCAGGGAGGAAGTGGTCGAGCGAGGGAACCGTGGTTTACTAAAGAAGTTGAATTTCTTGTCAAGAGGAAGAAGGAGGCTTATGTAGAGATGAGGCGTGAAGGCTCAGTGAGGGCGCTTGAGAGTTACAAGTTAGCCAGGAAGGACCTAAAGAGAGAGCTAAGAAGAGCCAGGAGGGGACATGAGAAGTCTTTAGCAGGTAGGATCAAGGAAAACCCTAAAGCTTTCTATAGGTATGTCAGGAATAAAAGAATGACTAGAGTAAGATTGGGGCCGGTCAAGGACAGTAGTGGGAAGTTGTGTGTGGAGTCCGAAGAGATAGGAGAGGTGCTAAATGAATATTTTTCGTCAGTATTCACACAGGAAAAAGACAATGTAGTCGAGGAGAATACTGAGATACAGTCTATTAGACTAGACGGGATTGAGGTTCATAAGGAGGAGGTGTTAGCAATTCTGGAAGGTGTGAGGATAGATAAGTCCCCTGGGCCGGATGGCTTTGATCTTTATGTCGTCATTGTCTTCAGGAATAGTGCCATAAGACTGGAGACGAGCAAATGTTGTCCCCTTGTTCAAGAAGGGGAGTAGAGACAACCCTGGTAATTATAGACCAGTGAGCCTTACTTCGGTTGTGGGTAAAGTGTTGGAAAGGATTATAAGAGATAGGATTTATAATCATCTAGAAAGGAATAATTTGATTACGGATAGTCAACACGGTTTTGTGAAGGGTAAGTCATGCCTCACAAACCTTATTGAGTTCTTCGAGAAGGTGACCAAACAGGTGGATGAGGGTAAAGCGGTTGATGTGGTGCATTTGGATTTCAGTAAAGCGTTTGATAAGGTTCCCCATGGTAGGCTATTGCAGAAAATACGGAGGCATGGGATTGAGGGTGATTTAGCGGTTTGGATCAGAAATTGGCAAGCTGTAAGAAGACAGAGGGTGGTGGTCGATGGGAAATGTTCATCCTGGAGTTCAGTTACTAGTGGTGTGCCTCAAGGATCTGTTTTGGGGCCACTGCTGTTTGTCATTTTTATAAATGACCTGGATGAGGGCATAGAAGGATGGGTTAGTAAATTTGCGGATGACACCAAAGTCGGTGGAGTTGTGGATAGTGCGGAATGATGTTGCAGGTTACAGAGGGACATAGATAAGCTGCAGAGCTGGGCTGAGAGGTGGTAAATGGAGTTTAATGCGGAAAAGTGTGAGGTGATTCACTTTGGAAGGAGTAACAGGAATACAGAGTACTGGGCTAATGGTAAGATTCTTGGTAGTGTGGATGAGCAGAGAGATCTCGGTGTCCATGTGCATAGATCACTGAAAGTTGCCACCCAGGTTGATAGCGTTGTTAAGAAGGTGTATGGTATGTTAGGTTTTATTGGTAGAGGGATGGAGTTTCGGAGCCATGAGGTCATGTTGCAGCTGTACAAAACTCTGGTCCGGCCGCACTTGGAGTATTGCATACAGTTCTGGTCACCGCATTATAGGAAGGATGTGGAAGCATTGGAAAGGGTGCAGGGGAGATTTACCAGGATGTTGCCTGGTATGGAGGGAAGGTCTTATGAGGAAAGGCTGAGGGACTTGAGGCTGTTTTCGTTAGAGAGAAGAAGGTTAAGAGGTGACTTGATAGAAACATACAAGATGATCAGAGGATTAGATAGGGTGGACAGTGGGAGCCTTTTTCCTCGGATGGTGATGGCTAGCACGAGGGGACATAACTTTAAATTGAGGGGTGATAGATATAGGACAGATGTCAGAGGTAGGTTCTTTACTCAGAGAGTAGTAAGGGCGTGGAATGCCCTGCCTGCAAAAGTAGTAGACTCGCCAACTTTAAGGGCATTTAAATGGTCATTGGATAAACATATGGATGATAATGGAATAGTGTAGGTTAGATGGGCTTCAGATTGGTTTCACAGGTCAGTGCAACATCGAGGGCCGAAGGGCCTGTACTGCACTGTAATGATCTATGTTCTATGTTCTATGACGATGTCACCTAGAAGGGAGACAAAACATTTGCATGAAAACCAGTCAGTTCAGTGAACCAACCAACAACAACCACAACCCAAGCTACAGATCTTCGTTAAACCATTAAATTGTGATAGGAGATAGTACCATTGGAGCTAATGAAAAATAATGCAAAAGTCTCAGTATGAATTGAACTATGGATGCCATCTCACCCATCTTGTGTAATTGCCGATGATCATTTTGACTCCAAAAATATTTAAAGTTTATCTGAAACTGGTAATTAATATTAAAAGTGACTGTTAATCTCATACATAAAATGAAAACAGAAAATGCTGGAGAAACTCATCAGGTCTGGCAGCATCTGTGGAGAGAGAAAGAACAGTTAATGTTTTGAGTTCGGTATGATTCATCTTCAGAACTGAAAAGAGCTGGAAATGGTGTTTTCTTTATGCTGTTGAACTTCATGCTTATTTCTATGCTTGTTGGCTTTGCTCTCAGTACTGTGGACTCATTTTCTCATTTTCACACCTATCATTTACACCTATTTTACATCTTTTTTCTGCCACCATTAACACTCCCTCTGTCTTTTGTTCTGGGTACTCTCACTATATGTTCTTGTCACTCCTCCTCCCCTTATTTCAACAGCATAGAAACCATTATTTTCAGTTCTGCTGAACAGTCAAGTCAGACTCAAAACATTCTCTCTTTTTAGATGTCAATAGACATGCTGAGTTTCTCCAGCTTATTCTATTTTCATGTCATAGTTCCAGCATTCACAGTATTTTACTTACAGTTAAGTTGAAATGCTGCTATGGAAAAATGTCTTTTCTATCTAGAATGCATGCTTTACATAAAATGAAAGAAAAAAACAGAAAAGAACTGTAAGAAACTCAGAAAGTCAGGACATCCGAAGAGAAAGAAGCACACGTAACATTTGAGACTGCTAGTGTTGCAACAGAACTCTGCAAAAAATAATACAACTTGGATATGCCAGAGCTGGTGTAATGGTACAGAATATAACTTGTTCAGCACAGTGACTTGAAGCATTTATTTCAATTCAATAAGGCTAAAAGGTCAGTGGAGAATTATCCACAGTCACAAGATAAGAGAAGCCACTTAGTCCATCCACCAAGAAAGAATCCAAAATGCTAAAAGGTATAGTCCTACCAGACCATAGGGCTGCTTTCTCACTACAAAGAGATGACTGATGGTGTTTAACCTGAGGGTCAACACGCCTTGGGCGAGGGGAGCGGTTGAGAAGGAGAATCCTTCATGATAACTTCAGCTGCTGTGGGAATTGAACCCTTACAATAGCATCACTCACCAATTGGTCAGCCAATGGAAATAAACCAACACCTATCTAAACTGCTATAGTCAGTCTGACTCTAAAGAATCTACATTGCTATATGGCATATAGAAAATAAGGGAGCTGAGGGCACTCAAGAAAATTACAATTACCAGTGAAGGTGTACTGAGTAAATTGTTGGAACTATGAGTTGACGACTCACCAAGTATCGATGGATTTCACCCAAAGGACTTAAAATAAGTAGGTAGTGAGATAGTTGATGCATTAGTTTTACTTTTCCAAATCTCATTAGATGCAGGGAAGCTTCCTTTGGATTGGAAAATGGCTAATTTAACGTTGTTGACTTGCTTGCCGACCTGGCTTATTCTCATTCACACATTTCATCACCATGCTAGGTGACAATATTAGTGGAAGCTCCGCTGAAGCAATGTTATTCTACTCCGCTTGGAATTTATACTGTCCGAAGTAAAATAACATCGCTTCTTTGGATAGTAGGAACTGCAGATGCTGGAGAATCCAAGACAACAAGGTGCAGAGCTGGACGAACACAGCAGGCCAATCTGCTCCTACGATGCTGCTTGGCCTGCTGTTTTCGTCCAGCCCTGCACCTTGTTGTCTCGCTTCTTTGGAGGCTACACCGCTGATGTCACCTAGCATGGTGATAAAATGTCTGAATGAGAACAAGCCAGCTCGGCGAGCAAGTCAACAACCTCACCCACAACCCGAGCTACAGATCTTTGCCAAAACTTTAAATAGCTAATTTAACTCCTTTATTCAAAAAAGGAGGAAGGCAAAAAGGAGGAAGGCAAAAAGCAGGAATCTCTTGAGATTCTAGACCCGAAACGTCAGCTTTCCTGCTCCTCTGATGCTGCTTGGCCTGCTGTGTTCATCCAGCTCTACACCTTGTAAGCTATTGGCCAGTTAGCTTAAGATCTGTCACAGGGAAAATGTTAGAAGCTATTATTAAAGACGTTGGATAAGCTCAAGATAACAAGGCAGAGCTAACATGGTTTTGTAAAAGGGAAGTCATGTTTAACTAATTTACTGGAATTATTTGGAGAAGTTATTTGTGCTGTTGATAAAGGGGAGACAATGCATATATTGTATTTAGATTTCAAGAAGGCATTTGATAAGGTGACACTGCAAAGTTCGAGAGGTCATGAGCAGGTTTACTATTCAGGATAGCCAGGGCCACAGTAAAGCTGGGGGAAAGACTTCAGATTTAAAGTGCATTTATTTCAACGCACAAGGCACGACTGGTAAGGCAGATGAGCTCAGAGCATGGATTGGCTCTGGGGACTGGGATATTATAGCCATAATAGAAACGTGGCTGAGAGAAGGACGGGACTGGCAACACAATGTTCAAGTATACAGAAGAACAGGCATGACAGAAGTACATGTAAGTGAGGAGGGGGAGTTGCCCTTTTGATAAGGGAGGGCATAACAACAGTGCTTAGAGAGGATATTCTTAAGGGGTCATCAAATGAGGCCATATGGTTAGAACTTAGAAACAAGAAGGGGATGGTCACTCTGTTGGGACTGGATTATAGACCCCCAAATAGACAGCTAGTACTAGAGGAGCAGATGTATAGAGACATTGCAAATACCTGCAGGAATAACTGAGTAGAATTGGTTGGAGATTTTAATTTCCCCTGTATTGACCGGGCCACCCAGAGTGTAAAAGGCCTGGACGGGGTGGAATTTGTCAATTTTGTCCAAGAAAGTTTCCTAAATCGATATGTAGAGGGCCCTATTCAGGAGGGTGCAACACTGGACCTCCTCTCAGGAAACGAGGTCGGGGAAGTGACTGAAGTGTCAGTCAGAGAGCGCTTTGGGCCAAGTGACCACAACTCTCTTAGTTTTAACATTGTTATGGAATAAAGTAGGACAGGTCCACAGGCTAAGGTACTAAACTGGAGCAGGGCCAATTTTCGGGCCATTAGGCAAGGTCGATTGGGTGAGTCTGTTTGAAGGTAAAGGAACAACTGGCAAATGGGAGGCTTTTAAAAGTGTGATATCAAGAATCCAGGGACAGTATGACCTTGTTAGGGTGAAGGGAAAAGATGGCAGGTTTAGGGATTCCTGGCTGACAAGCGATATTGAGGCTCTGGTCAGAAAAAAGAAGGCATACATTGGGCTTAAGCTATCGGGCTGAAGTGAATCCCTAGGTGACTATAAAAAGTGTAGGAGCACACTTAAGAGGGAAATTAGAAGAGCAAAAAGGGTATGAGATGGATCTGGCAGATAAGGTTAAAGATAATCCCAAGAGGTTCTATAGCTATATTAGGAGTAAAAGGGTGGCTAGGGAAAGAATCTTAAAGATCTTAAAGATCAGCATTGCCATCTGTGTGTGGTACCACAGGAGATGGGGGAGGTTTTTAATGGCTATTTCTCTTCAGTGTTTACTGAGCAGAGAATTGTGGTTGCTAAGAAAATAGGGAAACAAGAGGGGATGTTTTAGACTGTATACACATTACCACAGAGGAGGTGTTTACAACCTTAAAGTGCATTAAGGGGGATAAATCCCCTCGGCCTGATCAAGTCCATCCTCGGATATTGTGCAAGGTATGGAAAGAAATTGCAGAGGCCCTTGCAGAGATTTTTGCTTCATCTTTAGCCACTGGTGAAGTTCCAGAAGACTGCAGGGTGGCTAATGTTGTTCCATTGTTTAAGAAAGCTAGCAAAGATAAGCCAGGGAACTACAGGCCAGTGAGCCTGACATCATGGTAGGCAAGTTATTGGAGAGGATAAAAACCAAAAGAACTGCGGATGCTGTAAATCAGGAACAAAAACAAAGTTGCTGGAAAAGCTCAGCAGGTCTGGCAGCATCTGTGAAGGACAAAACAGTGCTAATGTTTCAGGTCCGGTGACCCTTCCTCAGAACTGTTATTGGAGAGGAGAGACAGGATCAACCAACATTTGGATAGTTAAGGTCTGATTAGGAATAGTCAGCATGGATTTGTGCGCAGGAAGTCATGTCTGACAAATCTTTTAGAGTTTTTCAAAGAGGTAACCAAGAGGATGGATGAGGGTAGGGCAGTGGATGTTGTCTATATGGACTTTAGTAAGGCCTTTGACAAGGTCCTGCGCAACAGGCTAGTCATGAAAGTTAGGTCACATGGGATCCAGGGAGAGCTAGCTAATTGGATTCAAAACTGGCTCGATGGTAGGAAGCAGAGGGTGATGGCTGAAGGTTGTTTCTCACACTGGAGGCCTGTGACTAGTGGTGTACCACAGGGCTCAGTGCTGGGACCTTTGTTATTTGATATTTACGTAAATGATCTGGATGTGAATGTACAAGGCATGATTAGTAAGTTTGCGGATGATACAAAATTAGGAGGTATTGTTGATAGCGAAGATGGTTATCAAAAATTACGGCGGGATCTAGATCAGATGGGGAAGTGGGCTGAAGATTGGCAAATCAATTCAATACAGATAAGTGTGAGGTGTTACATTTTGTGAAGTCAAACCAAGGCAGCACTTAAATGGTAAGGTCCTGAGGAGTGTTGTGGAACACAGGGGCCTAGAAGTACAAGTACATAGTTTGTTGAAAGCGGCGTCACAGGTGGACAGGGTGGTGAAGAAGGTATTTAGCATGCTGGCCTTCATCAATTGAGGTGTTGAGTATGGGAGTTGGGACTTTATGTTACAGTTGTATAAGTCATCAGTGAGGCTGCAGTTGGAGTATTGTGTTCAGTTTGGTCACCCTGTTATAGAAAAGACATAGTTAAACTGGAAAGTGTGCAAAGAATACTCACGAGGATGTTGCCAGGATTAGTAGGCCTGAGTTATAGGGAGAGGTTGGCCAGGATAGGACTTTATTCTTTGGAATGTAGGAGAATGAGGGGTGACCTTATTGAGATGTATAAAATCCTGAAGGGCATAGATAGGATGAATACATATAGTCTTTTTCCCAGGGATGGGGAATTGAAAACTAGAGGACATAGGTTTAAGGTGAGAGGGGAAAGATTTAAGAAGGACCTGAGGGGCAACTTCTTCACGCAGAGAGTGGTGTATGTATGGAATGGGCTGCCAGAGAAAGTGGTTGAGGCAGATACAATAGCAACATTTGAAAAACATTTGGATGGGTACATGGATAGGAAAGGTTTAGATGGATACGGACAAAATGCAGGCAAATGGAACTAGCTGAATAGGCACCATTGTCAGCATGGATCAGTTTGGGCCGAAGAGCCTGTTTCCATGCTGTATTACTCTATGGCTGTATGAACTGCAGTGAAACTGTAGCAGAGTGATGCCACTGATCAGTACTGTGACATGAGTGCAGGGAAAGAAGCCGTTTGATCAGCTGGATTGGTGAATATTTCTAGTCTTTCAAGTAAAAGTAAGGTCTTTCATTTGTGTATCAATCTCTAGCATTTCATTTCCTCTCTCTCTTCGTTAAAAAATGCTACTGGTGTACCAAAAAATTAATTACAATGAAGTGTAAAATGTGGGGTGATCCAAGTAGAGCACATCTGTAATAAGTGCTTGTAACTCGAGGAACTTTGGATCCAAGTTGAGAAGCTGAATCCAAGCTGTAGACATTGTGCCACATTAGAGAAGGGGTATGTTTCCTGGACACTGCTCCAGAGGGCAGTCAATTATTCAGACTGAATAATTCAAATTTCGTCTGTGATCAATGACAGGAGGGTGTGACTAGAGGTTAGGCAGGTATGGGACCCAGATGCTCGTGTTTGAGGAGCCACACCCCCTGAAATTGTCTAACATTTACAAGGTCTTGTAAGTTTTGTGCATGAGAGTGTGGACTGGAGGGAAGATGAGAAAACTGATCAGCACACTGTAGTGCAGGGAGCCATTCAAGTGGGGGAGGCAATAGGAAAATCATGGTGGTAGGGGACAGCATAATTATGAGATAGATACTATTCTCTGCAGTCATGAGTCGAATTCTGAAGGCTATGTTGACTGTCAAGGTTAAGGATATCTCCTCAGGGCTGAAAAGATGTCAGATTGGGAAGGCAGGAATCCAGTTGACCTCATCTATGTTGGTACTGATGACTTTGATGGGATTAGAAGGGAGGTTCAGCTGAAAGAAGTTGAACAGTTAGGAGTTAAATTGAAAAGCAGAACCTTCACGGTAATTATGTCAAGTTTACCACCCAAGCCATGGATAAATTGAGATAGAGTAAATAAAATCAAGGAATTAAATATGTGGCTCAAAGATCGATGTGGGTGACCTTAAGACCATAAGATAAAGGAGCAGAATTAAGCCATTTGGCCAATCAGGTCTGCTCCATCGTTAGATCATGGCTGATATGTTTCTCAACCTCATTCTCCCATCTTCTCTCCATAAGCCTTAATCCCCTACTAATTATCACGTGAGGGCATAGTTTTAGGGTTTGGGGCATGAGATTCAGATAGGATTTAGGAAAAAACCTATGCCCTCTAGTTTTGGACTCCCCTACCCTGGGAGAAAGACTTTGGCTACTCACCTTATCCACGCCACTCATGATTTTATAAACCTCTGGAAGGCCACCCCTCAGCGTCCGATGCTCCAGGGAAAACAGCCCCAGCCTATTCAGCCTCTCCTTATTGCTCAAACTCTCCAACCCTGCAACATCCTTGTAAGTCTTTTCCGAACCCTTTCAAGTTTTACAACATCTTTACTATTGCAGGGATACCACAATTGAATGCAGTATTACAAAACTGGGACTTCTCACTTCCTCAACATTTCCTGTCCCTTGACCTATCTTTGTGTCATCTGCAAACTTAGCAAAGATGCCCTCAGTTCCTTTGTCCACATTGTTAATGTATATTGTGAATAGTTGTTGTCCCAGCACTGACCCCTGTGCCATCGCTAATCACTGACTGCCATCCAGAAATAACCCCTTTATAACCCTCTCTGCCTTCTCCCAGTCAGCCAATCCTGTCCCCATGTCAATAGCTTGTCCCTAACACAGTGGGTTCTTCGTTTATTTAGCAGCCTCCAGCGCAGCACCTTGTCAAAGGCCTCTGGAAATCCAAATAGATCACGTCCATTGGCTGTCCTTTCTCTAACTTGCTCATTACCTCTTTAAAGAATTCTAACAGATTTGTCAGACATGACCTTATCTTGGCAAAGCATGCTGATTCAGTCCTATTTTACCTTGCACTTCCGAATACTCCACAATCTCATCCTTAGTAGTGCACTCCAAAATTTTACCAATGACTGAAGTCAGACTAACCAGGTTTCCTCTCTTCTGCCTCCCTCACCTCTTAGACAGGGTTGTTACAGTAATCATTTTCCAGTCCTCTGTCACCCTCCCTGACTCCATTGATTCCTGAAAGATCACTACCAGTGTCTCTACCATCTACTCAATTATTTCTTTCAGAACTCTGGGGTGTAGTCCATCTGGTCTGAGTGATTTACCCACCTTCAGAGTTTTCAGCTTCCCCAGCACCTTCTCCTCAGTGATATCCATTACATTCACCTGTCCCTGATTCTCTTGAAGTCCTGGTATGCTGGCAAAGAGTGAGGTTATGCACTTTGGCAGAGAAAATAGGAGAGCTGAACATTATTTAAATGAAGAAAGATTGCAGAAATCTGAAGCACAGAGGGATGTGGGGCTCCTCATGCATGAATCAAGGCATAATACATTAAGATCACACTCTGATAGCTTGCTTGTGGAAGTCTGAGCCAGGATCTGTTCCTCAAAATTGATGAGGAGCTGACTGACAGTCAACACATCACCTGTATTGAGTCTATTATGGGCTGTTCTCCTCCTGGAATGAGAGAGGGGCAGAAATTATGGATGTTGAAACTCAGTGGCACAGCCATTACTTGGTGCAGATGGGAGATATTCCAGGTGAATGAATAGGAGACACAGTGCCATGCAGGATTAGTGGTGTCTGGAGTTGAAATGGGTGAAGGTGAGTAGGGAAGATGTTGCGAGCAATTGTGAGAGAAATCATAGAATCATATAATCCCAACAGTGTGGAAACAGACCCTTCGGCCCAACAAGTCCACACCGACCCTCAGAGTGCCGACCTTAACCCATCCCCCTATAACACATCTAATGTACAAATCCCTGAACACTACGGGCAATTTAGCATGACCAATCCACCTAACCTGCACATCTTTGGACTGTGGGAGGAAACCAGAGCACCCAAAAGAAATCCACGCAGACATGGGGAGAACGTGCAAACTCCACACAGACAGTCACCAGAGGATGCAATTGAAACCAAGTCCCTGGCACTGTGAGGCAGCACTTCTAACCACCGAGCCACTATGCCGCCCCAAATAAACCCTGAAACACAGAGCCTCCTGTAAATAAACCCTGAAACACAGAGCCCCCTGTACATAAACCCTAAAGCAAAGTGCCCCCTGTACATAAACCCTGAAGCACAGAGCCCCCT
>NC_063333.1:3532146-3544422 GCF_021869965.1 Rhincodon typus
AAAGCAAAGTGCCCCCTGTACATAAACCCTGAAGCACAGAGCCCCCTGTACATAAACCCTGAAAAAAACCCTGGTAAATAAACCCTGAAATACAGAGCCTCCTGTCACTAAACCCTGAAACACAGACCTCTCTGTAAATAAACCCTAAAACCATCCAGTGAATAAGCTCTGAAACACTGAGCACGCTGTAAAAAGACCCTGAAAAAATACCCCTGTAAATAAACTCTGAAACAGAGCTTCCTGTAAATAAGCCCTAAAGCACAGAGCCCCCTGTAAATAAGCCCTAAACCACTGAGCCAACTATAAATAAACCCTGACACACAGATCCTCCTGTAAATAAACCCTAAAACACAGAGGCCCGTGTTAATAAACCTTAAAATACAACATCCCTGTAAATGAACCCTGAAACAGAAAGACTCCTGTAAATAATCTCGGATGCACAATGCGCCTTAATGGTAGATGGATGCAATAGTAGAGGGAGAGAGACAGTGTGAAGTATCAGAGAGAACATGAGGTACTTATGCTGGTGAAGTAGAGAAGAACATTGACCTTCTTCTTTCATTGCTGTGCATTCCTCCAAACAAATGAAACTGCTTTAATCCAAGGGGCACCCTTGTTTGGCAGGGTTTGCTGTCGTAGCTCCACTGCTGATCCTGGGGCAGGAAGGAAATCCCCTCTGCACCATCCCATCCAGCAGGACCTACAGGACCCTGCCCAGAAAGTAGGGCAGCAATTGCCCCCTGTTTGCCATGTCCAGATCAATTGTCAGCAACCATGCATGGGAGCTCCAGACTGATAGTGCTTCTCTGGGTGCAGAACAGGCTTTCAAAGATGGCATGGTTGAAAGGGATGCCAGTGAATTCCAGAATATCTGCAGAGTGGCAAGTTGTTTCAGGAATGGCACAGGTAAGATGGGGTGGTAGTTGGATATAAGAGATGGCCCATGGGTCTGGTCGGTAATTAACAAGGTGAATTTGGTTAGACACGGCAAGAAAACTCACTAGGCCTGAAGGCAGGAAACACACCAAAAAACTCAGTACAACTTGGACTTAGCCAAAAATTGTAAGATTCAGCCCTGTATAATGGAATCATCATCTCATTTCCATGGCATTCCCATACTCATAAATTAAGACTTTACTGCTGTCAGCTTTACTGATTTTTATTCTGTGTGAACTATATATATGGACACCCAAATCCCTTTGCACTTCCATAGTTCTTATTTCAAAAATATAAAAATTGGAAAACACTCCAGTTAGTTTTATTTTGGATGAAAGTAAACAACCTCAGACTTCTATAAATTGAACTTTATTCACTACACTTTAGTTTACTCAGCAGCAACAATAACTTCCATTTTTATAGCACTTTTAACCTAGTCTGACTGTGACCCCTTGGAACTTTCAGCTCCCATCTGCAAAACTAACTGCCTTTGACTGAGTGCTGAGACCATAAGAAATAGGAACATGAGTAGGCCATTTGGCACCTTGAGCCTGCTCCACCATTCTATAGAGTAATGTCTGATATGACATTCCTCACGCCCACTTTCCTGCCCGTTCCCCAGAACCCTTGTTTCCCAGACTGATCAAGAATCTATCTATCGCAGCCTTAAATATATGCAAGGACTCTGCTCCTACAGCTCTCTGTGTTAAGGAGTACCAAAGACTCACAAACCTCAGAGCGAAGAAATGCCTCCTTATCTCAGTTTAAATCACACCCTTTATTCTGAAACTGTGTCTTCTGGTCCTCGACTCTCCCATGACTGAAAACATCCTCTCAGCATCTAAGCTGTCAAGACCCATAAGAATCCTATATGTTTTAATGAGATCACCTCTCATTCTTCTAAATTCCAATGAGTCCCAACTGGTTTAACCTTTGCTCATAAGGCAATCCCTCCATAACGGGGATCATCCTAGTGAATTTCTCTGAATGGCCTCCAATGAACTGATTTCTTTCCTTTAATAAGGGGCCAAAACTGCTCGCTGTAATCCATCCAGTTAATTGTGAGTAACTCTGTATTCAACTCTATATTTCTTCATGCAAGTGAATAACACATATGGTGAAATCCTGAGTATCAGTACAGATCCTTGGAGCATAACAGCTCACATGTAAGAACCCACTCATTGATCAAAATTTGAAATGTAATCACTTGCTATTAAAGAAATAGTGTACTGCAAATTCTCATATCATTCAAAAGGGTTGCTTTAAAAAATCTCACATGTAACCTGCTTTTGAATAAATTCCTTACCATAAGACCATATGAGTAGAAGTAGGTTAGTCCATTGATTCTGCTTGGCCATTCAGAGAGATCATGAAGATCTGATAATCCTTCACTAACTCAATTTTTCTGCATTTTCTCCATAACCCTTAATTCCCATACTGATTAAAAATCTATCTCAGCCTTGATTATACTTAATGACCCAGATCTCTGTGGTAAAGATTTCCACAGATTCACAACCCTTTCAGAAAAGAAATTCTTCCTTATTTCTTACTTAACTGTGTGACCCCTTATTCTGAGATTAAGTCCTTTGCTCCTAAACTCTCTCACAGAAAAACAACCTTTCTGCACCTACCTGATCAAATCCCCTAAGAACCTTGTATATTTCAATAGGGTCACCTCTCACTTTCCAATATTTCAATGAGTACAGGCCCAATCTGCTCCACCTCTCCTCATAAGGCAGTCCCTCCTTACTTGGTATCAGCCTCATGAATCTTTTCTGGACTGCCTTCAATGCCAGGACATCTTTTCTTAGATAAGGAACCAAAATCTTCCAGCTGTGTCACAAAAAGCTGTGTTAGTTATGTTAAGCTGATGATATGTTTACTGCCTCTAGATCAGAAACTTGTCAAAATTCAGTTCTATTTAAGCTCAGAATCTGAGAGAGTAGAACAGCATTAGAAATGTTGACCTTTATGTGAGACATTTAACAAAAATCCCTTTGGAATCCCACTTCAACGTGAAAATCGTTCATCTGGTTGGAGTTTGTGGGACTTTTCTGGCTGCAGATATCCACAAGTGTGCACTTTTGAGTTTATGTAAGATATTATTGCATATTCCTTTGCCAAAAGGTGGAATTGTTTTGCAATATTGTCAAGTTCAAGGACAGTTGGTAGGTCAAAATCCTCAAAGGATATCCACCTTTTATCATGGCAATTGTGCGGAAACAAATGTGAGCACAATATGTCATTATGTTCTTGGCTATGCTTTGACATGTGATTTGGTGATACGGTGAGCTACAACCAATTGTTGTTCATGTTCATTAATGACTTAGGTAGTTCGTTATATCTCAGACAATTCCACTTACTGGCCTCTGTCATATTCCAAGAGTTATTGCCGTTTTGTATCCTGTACAAAGGCAATTTATACTATTGCCATCCCTTACACTTTTTTGAATGACTTATTATCTGCTTATACTATTTCCTATCTCTTTCAATAAAGAGTTATTGAGGTAATCTCTACTCTCTCGTTCTGAGCATGTACTTTTCAACT
The DNA here is from genome assembly GCF_021869965.1 of Rhincodon typus. Taxonomy (NCBI): domain Eukaryota; kingdom Metazoa; phylum Chordata; class Chondrichthyes; order Orectolobiformes; family Rhincodontidae; genus Rhincodon; species Rhincodon typus. Next base: position 3,535,631 of record NC_063333.1, read on the forward strand.
AATGCGGAATGACCCTTTACTATTTAGTATTTGTATATATTTTGTATTAAGAAAAGCTTCCTAGGGTTGTACTACCCCATCAAATATGGATGAACAAGAGGCTTTGCCAATGGAATCTGGATCTCATGAAGGAATTTTTAAAACCTGTTAATACAATACTTACATGCATCAACAGTTATTCTACTGTTCAGTAAACACGAGGAGATGCATTTTTAAAATAAAATTCTTAAAAGATAGAGACTGATTATAAATACAGTACAGTTGCTTATCACTGCATTTCTTACCTGAGACAGATACTGTTGTTTGTGAGGTGGCTACTGGAGCCTTCGTGGTGACTACTGGGGCCTTCGTGGTGACTACTGGAGCTTTCGTGGTGGCTACTGGAGCCTTCGTGGTGACTACTGGAGCTTTCGTGGTGGCTACTGGAGCCTTCGTGGTGACTACTGAAGCTTTCGTGGTGGCCACTGGAGCCTTCGTGGTGACTACTGGGGCCTTCGTGGTGGCTACTGCAGCCTTCGTGGTGGCTACTGGGGCTTTCGTGGTGGCTACTGGGGCCTTCGTGGTGACTACTGGGGCCTTCGTGGTGACTACTGGGGCCTTTGTAGTGGCTACTGAGGCCTTTGTGGTGGCTACTGTGGTCTTCATAGTGGCTACTGGAGCCTTTGTGGTGGCTACTGGAGCTTTCGTGGTGGCTACTGGAGCCTGAGTTGTGGTTGCTGGAGCTTCTGAACTGGTCGCTGTAGGCTGCAAAGTAGCTTTTGGAGTCTGTAGTTCTTCTGTTGTGCTCTTTGTTGGTAAGGCAGTTGCTGGGCTAACACACCACATTCTCTCTTTGTCGAAGATCAGATTGTTTTGGCAGGTGCTGTAGATAGTTATGTTCCCCATGCATTGATAGAAACTGGAAATGTCATTTGGATCAACATATACCCCAATTTCTTTGTCACCACAAAAGGATGCAATTGGTGCACAGGATCCTACAGGAGAATTTCAATTAGTAATATAGAAAATCTCAAACAACCTTATAATCATGTGGTGTAGTGGTAGTATCCCTACCTCTTAGCCAGGAGGTGTGGGTTCAAGTCCGATCTGCTCTAGAGATGTGTTATAACATGTCTGAACTGGTTAATTGGAAAATATCTATAATCATTTCCCACTCCATACCTTTTGTCAGGCCACTTGTCATTCGCAGATTGACAAGGTAAAGCAAGATTACCTAAAGCCTCCGCTGATTTTGCTCTGTGTCTCACATCCTACACTATTTGGGTTCCTTGACATAGCACTCCGACGCTCTCAAGCACTTGGGGATACTTCTGATTAATGGGTGCTTGTAGACCAGGTTTTATGTTAGCATTCTAACGCAATGAAAATCGTTGAATCATGCAGCACAAATTGGAGGCCATCATATCTGTGCTGTATCTTTGGAAGGGTTATCTGATATGACCCATTCCTCTTCTGTCTCCCCTTAGCCTGGCAATTTCTTTTCTTTTCGAAGTGTATGCTTGGGAAATTATAATTGAACTTACTTTCATCAACCTTTCTAGTGATACAGATCAGAACATCTCATAAGTAAAAATATCCTAATTTCCCTGGCTTTTTGTTTTTCATCTCCAATCAATTCACTAAATTCTTTAGGGGTAGAACAATCTCATCCTTATCCATTTGAGTCTATGTCTTATCTGCCACCTGAAGCAGCCCCAAACGTCAGCCAATGATGGGCAATAAATGCTGACATTGTCAATGATGTTTACATCACTTGAACGAATAAAGACAAAGAACTGTACAAGATCTCATAGTTGACGTCTTTAATATTTTTCATAATAAACCTGGGATATATATTTACTGGATTTCTGTCCTCAACTAACAATACTAAAATTGGTTATCTTATCATTGTAACGTTACTATTTGACAAAGCTACCTGCATGCAAATTGCTTGCATGTTTCTGACATCATGATAGTGGCTAAAATTTGAAAAAAAATGTTTAACCGGCTGTAAAACACGTTGTGTCATACATGACGCTATATAAATGCACGTTCTTTTCACTCTTTCTATCTGACTCTGAAGCTAGTACTCAGATCTCACAGGTGCTTTAATGGAGTGGGCAGAATTGGACTCTATTTCTGGTTTGCTGAACGCTTGCAGGTGAAGCTCACAACTCACCCAGTTGTCCCAGTAGCATCAGGACAAGAACCACTGAAATAAATAATAATGAGAATTAGTGTCAGCACGCAAGAGGTGTTAATTCAAAAGATTTTATAATATTAATCTGTCCTAGAGTCACAGTTTGGTTACTTTCAACATGCTTTGCCATCCCCTTTGCAATTTATTCTCATTCCATCTCTTCAGAATAATCTATAAGTTTTAACTCGAATTTCTTCTATAGTTCTTAAATTGTATGATATCCAATTAAAGAACTCTTTTTTTTAGCATATAACACTACAATTTTTTGTTTTATTTCCAGCACCTATTTGTATGTGTTAATGAGGCAATGAACCTACCTATTCTCTATCCTTACCAATTTCTTCCCTTTCCTTTACCTAATTTCTTTCACATGATTTCCCTCAATTTAATTGAGACAAAAAGATTAAGAAATGTCTTACCTGAACAAAAACGCAGAGCTCCCATCTTCAGTGAGCCCTCAGTGCTGGTTTCTGCTTTATCTGGATGTCCTTTGGGTATATATTGACGAGTTCAATTTCCTACAATTTTTTTTAATATGCAAAGAAGGTATTAGTTTACCAGGAGTCAAATAGAAATGCACAGTCACTCAAATTACAAGCTTAGATTTCTGTGGAAGCTCCTTCGCCCAGAGGTGGAAATCAATGGTTACGATGGAAAAAAGTAGTCATTAGGACTTGCCAAACAGCTTGGCATCAGCACCATTATTCAGTTACTCGTATCTGCCATTCCTTACGTGAGGCAAAGGCGGATTATCATGTTCTGGCCAATATTTCCCATTCTGAAGTTAAAAGTATAGCAGCAAGGGAGGCAATGGCCCAGTGGTTTTATCACTAGACTATTATTCCAGGACCTAGATAATGTTCTGGGGATCCAGATTCAAATCATGCCATGGCAGATAGTAGAATTTGATCTTCGTAGGATAATAGGTTGGCACAACATTGTGGGCCGAAGGGCCTGTACTGTGCTGTACTGTTCTATGTTCTATGTTCAATAAAAATCTGGGATTAAGAATTTAATGATGACGATGGAACTATTGCTGATTGTCAGAAAATCTACAGTGACAAATGACAAAAATGTCATTTAGGGCATTGCTAATGTCCTTTAGCAATGTGGTTGAGTCTCAACTACCCTCTGGGCACTTGGGGATGGGTAATACATACTGGCTAGCAATGTCCATATCCAGTGAATGAATGGAAACAAAGCAAGTATCTCAGATGGCCTTACATTTGACAACGCCCAGGGCGAGATATCTCATGCTATCCTGTGCTTCTCAGCTTATTATCTATGCAGTGAGGTGTTTCATAAGTTAGGCTGATCCTATTCCTAGATCGTGACACCTGGAGGCCAACGTATCAGACCCATCCAGCTTGGGAGCCAATTGCAGCATAGGTCAGCCTCAATGGCCCACTGAAAAGGGATGGTAAGGGATGCCACAGAAGAACGAGTGGTACCATCTTCATTTTTACAGGGAGAGGCATCAATTGCTTTCACTCTGCCACTGCAAAAGCATCTGACGAAGTCATAGTTTGCAAGCCTCAGCATCATCGGCATGGTGGGCATTTAAAGGCTCATACTTGCCTCATCCTCACAAACTACAAACCCTTCCTGCCCACTGCACTGCACGAATCATTCACTGGGGACCACTCACCACCTGGCCTCATTATGCATGTTCACAATTTGCTCCTGCACCCATTCCCATCACACTCAATCCTTTCCTTTATCTCATTGAAAGAGCTGCTGGCATACAACTGTGTCAAGAGAGCCAAGACTGTGGAATACAGTATATAAAGATTCTTCCACCATAAGGAAAGAGCCATTGAGCTGGCTAAGGAAGGTCAGGATGATCCCTATGGTAATGAGGAGACTGGACAGGACCCACCTCCGCTGCTGCAAGCAACATTTAGCTCTATTCTTCTCATAGAGTCAAACAGCACCAAAACAGACTCTTTGGCCCAACTCATCCATTCTGACCAGGTTTCATAAACTTAACTAGTCCCATTTGCCTGCATTTAGCCCACATACCTCTAAACCTTTTCTATCCATGTATCTTCTCAAATGTCTTTTAAATCTAGTAATTATGCCCACCTCCACCACTTCTTCTGGCAGCTCGTTCCATACACGCTACACCCTCTGTGTGAAAAAGTTGCCCGTCAAGTCCCTTTTAAATCTTTTCCCTCTTACCTTAAACCTATGCCTTCTACTTTTGAACTCCCCTACCCTGGGGAAAAAGACCTTGGCTATTCACCATGTCCATGCCCCTCATGATTTTATAAATTCTGTAAGGTCACCCATCAGCCTCCTGTGCTTCAGGGAACAAAGTCCCAGCCTATCCAGTCTCTCCTTATAACTCAAACTCTCCAGTCTTGGCAACATCATTATAATCTTTTTTTGCACACTTTCCAGTTAATAACACCATTCCTATAGCAGGGCAACCAGAATTGTACACAGTACTCTAAATGTGGCCTTACCAATGTATTGTACACGGGTACATGATGTCCCAACTCTTGCACATAATGTACTGAACCATGAAGGCAGGCCTGGCCTCCAACAGCCTCCTGCGGCTGTGAATTCCATGGATTCACCACTCTCTGGCTGAAGAAGTTTCTCCTTATCTCTGCTCTAAAAGGTCTTCCCTTTACTCTCAGGCTGTGCCCTCGGGTCCTAGTCTCTCCTACCAATGGAAACATCTTCCCAACATCCACTCTATCCAGGCCATTCAGTATTCTGTACGTTTCGATTAGATCCCCCACCTCATCCTTCTAAACTCCAATGAGTATAGTCTCAGAGTCCTCAAACGTTCCTCATATGTTAAGCTTTCCATTCCTGGGACCATTCTCGTGAACCTCCTCTGAACCCGCTCCAGGGCCAGTACATCCTTCCTGAGATATGGGGCCCAAAACTGCACACAATACTCCAAATGTGGCCTGACCAGCGCCTTATAAAGCCTCAGTAGTACATCCCTGCTTTTATATTCAATTCCTCTCAAAATAAATGCCAACATTGCATTTGCCTTCCTGACTATTGACTCAACCTGCAAGTTTACCTTGAGAGAATCCTGGACTAGAATTCCCAAGTATCTTTGCAATTCAGACTTCTGAATTTTCTCCCCATTTAGAAAATAGTTCATGCTTTTATTCTTCTTACCAAAGTGCATGACCTCACACTTTCCCACATTGTACTCCATCTGCCATTTCTTTGCCCACTCTCCTAACCTGTCCAAATCCTTCTGAAGCCTCCCCACCTCCTCAACACTACCTGTCCCTCCACCTATCTTGTATCATCTGCAAACTTAGCCAGAATGCCACAGTTCCTTCATCTAGATCATTAATGTATAAAGTGAAAAGTTGTGGTCCCAACATTGACCCTTGCAGAACTCCACTTGTCACCGGCTGCCATCCTGAGAAAGACCCCTTTATCCCCACTCTCTGCTTTCTGCCAGACAGCCAATCTTCTATCCATACTAGCACCTTGCCTCTAACACTGTGGGCCCTTATCTTACTCAGCAGCCTCCTGTGTGGCACCTTATCAAAGGCCTTCTTGCAGTCCAGGTAGATAACATCCATTGGCTCTCCTTGGTCTACCCTGCTTGTTACTTCCTCAAAGAATTCTAGCAGATTTGTCAGGCATAAACTCCCCTTGATGAAACCATGTTGACTTTGACCTATTTTCTATACACTTCCAAATATTCAGAAATCTCATCCTTTACAATGGACTCCAAAATCTTACCAACGACTGAGGTTCGCCTAATCGGCCTGTAATTTTCAGTTTTTTGCCTTCGTCCCTTTTTAAACAGGGGTGTCACGTTAGCGATTTTCCAGTCCTCTGGGACCCTCCCTGACTGTAGCAATTCCTGAAAGATCACCACTAACGCTTCTACTATCTCTTCAGCTATCTCCTTTAGAACTCTGGGGTATAGTCCATCTGGTCCAGGTAATTTGTCAACCTTCAGGCCAATCAGTTTTACTAGCACCTTTTCCTTGGTGATGGTCACCATACTCTGCTCTACCCCCGACTCTTGAATTTTTGGGATATTACTCATGTCTTCCACCGTGAAGACTGACACAAAGTAATTATTCAGTTCCTCAGCCATTTCCTTGTTCCCCACTACTATCTCTCCACCGTCATTTTCCAGTGGTCCAATGTCCACTTTTGCCTCTCTTTTGCCCTTTCTATACCTAAAGAAACTCTTACAGTCTTCATTTATATTACTTGCTAGCTTACCCTCATATTTAATCTTCTCCCTCCTTATTTCTTTTTTTGTTGCCCTCTGTTGGTCTTTGTCAACTTCCCAGTCCTCTGGTTTCTCACTGTCCTTCGCCACATTATATGCTTTCTCTTTTGCTTTTATGCTATCCCTGACCTCCTTATTCAGCCATGGTTACCTCATCCTCCCTGTACCATGCTGCTTTTCCCTAGGGATGAATTTTTGCTGTGTCTCCTGAATTACTCCCAGAAACTCCTACCATTGCTGTTCTACTGTCTTTCCTGCAAGGCTGATCTTCCAGTCAATTCTGCCCAGCTCCTCCCTCATACCTCTGTAGTCGCCTTTATTCAGCTGTAATACCGTTACCTCCGATTCTATCTTCTCCCTCTCAAATTGCAGAGTAAATTCAATCATATTATGATCACTGCCTCCTAAGGGTTCCTTTACCTTAAGCTCCCTTATCAAGTCTGCCTCATCGCACAAGACTAAATCCAGTATTGCCTGTTCCCTTGTGGGCTCCTCCACGAGCTGCTCCAAAAAGCCATCTCGTAGACATTCCACAAACTTCTTTTCTTCCAATCCACTACCAACATGATTTTCCCAGTCCGCCTGCATATTGAAATCCCCCATGATCAATGTGACTTTGCCTTTCTTACACACCTTTTCTATCTCCTGGTGTATCTTGCGTCCCATCTGTTTGGAGGCCTGTACAGAAACCCTACTATGGTTTTTTTTACCTTTTCGGTTTCTCAATTCTACAGCCCTATATTTCTTACTGCTACCTGTGACCTCCCTAGATATTTGCTCCTCAATTTCCCACTGACTATTGGGCAGTTTACAGTATGATCCCATCAAAGTGATCACCCCTTTCTTATTTCTCAATTCTACCTATATAGATTCACTGGAAAATCCTAGGAATATCCTCTCTAAGAACTGCTGTGATGTTTTCCCTTCCTCTCTTGCCTCCCCATTTTTCTTTCCTACAGCATCTGTATCCCAGAACATTGAGCTGCCAGTCCTGTCCCTCCTTCAGCCATGTTCCTGTAATAACTATGCTCCTATCCACGCACTGAGATCATCCGCCTTACCTGTCGGGCCTCTTACATTGGAATAAATGCATTTTAGACATCAGTTTTGCCTCGTTCTCTGCCATGCTGTTGCCTGCCTTGTCTATTTAACTTGCTGTCTTTGACTTCTGTACCAGTCTCAACCTTCTCTCTTATCTTGTGGCTGCTTAGGGTTCCATCCCCTGCCAGACTAGTTCAAACCCTCCCAGTAGCTCCAGCATATCTCCCTGCCAGGATATTAATCCGTCTCTAGTTCAGATGCAACATATCCCTCTTGTACACGTCTCTTCTGCATCAGAGACATCCCAATGATCCAAAAATCTGAATCCTGCCCTTTGCACCAGCTCCTCAACTATGCATTCACCTGTCCTATCCTCCTATTCATACTGTCACTAGCACGTGGCACCAGGAGTAATCCAGAGATTACTACTTTTGAGGTCATGTCATTCAACCTTCGGCCTAACTCCCTATAGTCACACTTAGATGAGTACAAAGGCTAACACATTGGTCTACATATCTATTCTGCCGCTTCACCAAGAGACAGCTGCCTGAGTTCATCTGTACCAGCACCAACTCAGAGAAGGAAGCCTATGAACCCTCAGAGGATGCACCAACAAGGTGTTGACCTGCATCTTCCACCTACACAGATATTTGCCTCAGTGATTTACACTTGCGGGATTAGATTTAGGGCACAATCTGGTAAGTAAATCACTGTCAGTGAAGGGAGAAATGTCCAAGGTCTGTTAACCCAGAAGCACCAGAAAGTGTGCAAAAAAGTATTACTTGATTGATACCAACAGTGGGAGAATTCTAAAGGAGATGACTGAGGAGGTTGTGGAGGCATTGATGGTGATCATTCAGGAATCACTAGAGTCAGGGATGGTCCCAGAGGAATGGAAAATGGCTAATGTAACAACTCTGTTTAAGAGGGAAGGAAGCAGACATCTGGAAATTATAGGCCAGTTAGCCTGATCTTAGTCATTGGTAACATTTTAGAGTCCATTATTAAGGATGAGATTGTGAGTACTTGCAAGTTCAAGGTAAAATAGGACTAAGTCAGCATGGCTTATTATGGGGAGGTCAAGCCTGACAAATCTGTTAGAATTCTTTGAGGAGGTAATGAGCAGGTTAGACAAAGGTCAGCAAGTGAACATGATCTATTTGGATTTCCAGGAGACCTTTAACAAGGTGCCGCACAGGAGCCTGCTAAATAAGATCAGAGCCCATGATGTTAAGGACAACATGGATAAAGGGTTGGAGATAACAAGGTGTAGAGCTGGATGAACACAGCAGGCCAAGCAGCATCAGAGGAGCAGGAAGGCTGACGTTTCGGGCCTAGACC
>NC_063333.1:3544822-3617806 GCF_021869965.1 Rhincodon typus
TTCCTGCTCCTCTGATGCTGCTTGGCCTGCTGTGTTCATCCAGCTCTACACCTTGTTATCTCAGATTCTTCCAGCATCTGCAGTTCCTACTAGCTCATGGATAAAGGGTTGGCTGACTGGAAGAAGGCAGACAGTGAGAATAAAGGTTTGTTTTTCCAGAATGGCAGCTAGCCACTAGTGGAGTTCCACAGGGGTCAGTACTAGGACCACAACTAGTCATCTTATATATCAACAATCTGGACTAAGGAACTGCGGACATTGTCGCTAAGTTTGCAGATGATAGGTGGAGGGACAGGTAGTGTTGAGGAAGCAGGGAGGCTGCAGAAGGATTTAGACAGGCTAGGAGAGTGGGCAAAGAAGTGGTAGAAAGAGGACAAAGTGGGAAAGTGTAAGGTCATGCACTTTGGTAGGAAGAATAGAGGCATAGATTATTTTCCAGATGAAGTGTGGCTTTGGAAATCTGAAGCACAAAGGGACTTGAGTGTCCTAATTCACGATTCTCTTAAGGTTAACAGTCAGGTTCAATTGGCAATTTTAGCATTCATTTCAAAAGGCCAGTATACAAGAGCGGAGATGTACTGCTGACGCTGTATAAGATTCTGGTCAGACCACATTTGGAATATTGTGAGCAGAGTCGGGCCCCGTATCTAAGGAAGGATGTGCTGACCATTGAGGGGATCCAGAGGAGGATTACAAGAATGGTCCTGGGGAAGAAGAGTTTGTTTCATGAGGAGTGTTTGAGGACTCTGGGTCGATACTTGATGGAGTTTAGAAGGATGAGTGGGGATCTGATTGAAACTTATTGAATACTGAGAGGCCTGGATATAGTGAATATGGAGATGATGTCTCCATTAGTAGGAGAGACTGGAACCTGAGGGTACAACCTGAGAGTGAAGGCATGACCCTTTAGAACTGAGATGAGAAGAAATTTCTTCAGCCACAGGGTTGTTAATCTGTGGAACTGATTGCTGCAGAGTGCTGTGGAGGCCAAGTCACTGAGTGTATTTAAGACGGGATAGATAGTTGTTGATCAGTAAGGGAATTTGGGTTATAGTGAGAAGGTGAGAGAATGGGAATGAGAAACATATCAGCCATGATCGAATAGCAGAGCAGACTTGATGAGCCGAATGGCCTAATTCTGCTCTTATTTCTATGCTGTTATGGTTTCATGGCTCAATTATCTCGAATGAGTGAAGCATGGAAAGTTTGAAGTCTTTAAGATTATGAAAGCAGTTGATTGGTGTGTTATCAAGAATTTAAATATTACTGGAAAGCAACACATCTTGGCAAAACTTTTTTATATAACACTGATCAGGACAAATGCAAGTTTGCCAAATTTTAAGCAATTGCAATGATATGTACTATCAGAAAAAAGGGTGCTAATTGGTTAGCAAGTTGACTCTGGTTAGCCAAGGTGTCGTCATGGAGGAGACAACAGGGAACTACTGGTTCCCAGTCTTCTAGGGAATACAAAATAAGCTGCAATGTTAAATAGTTTCCTCTTGTGTGCAGAGAATACGTCCCTATGTATGAATGTATGCCACTTCTAGCAAGCATAAATGAGCACAGAGGTCACAGCCTGGATCCATTCCAACCTGCTCCAAATGTGTGTAAAAATACCAAAATATGTTGATTAGAATATATCTAAATGAGCCACATGGTAATCAGCTTAACTGGTTATCTTAAATTGGTTGTTAGTGTATCTATAAGCACGGTCAAGTTTCCTCAGCAAGTGCTGCCTATTTACTGAATCGATCTAACAGTAGCCCTTTGGCTTTGTGTTTTGCAAGAGTGGGCTAGTTAAATACCATCCATCATTTGCCTATTAAAAACAAATGAAAGAACAATGTATTTGATTTAATCAGCTAATCGTTGAGATATACAGCCTGCATACCTGGCGTCACAGCCTCACTGAAGCTCCTACAGACACCGATTATGTGGTAGCCAGAACCATTTTATCTTGGCCTGACGACAGCATCCTGTTGGTAGATAATACCAAGTATAGCCGTTGATAGTAGTAGTGTGAATCAGCTTCCTTAAACTGTTGTTGAGATAATAGAAAAAAACAGAAATTGCTGGAGAAACTCGGCAGGTGTTGCAGCATTTGTTGGGAGATGGCAGAGTCAATGTTTCAGGTTCAGTGACCCTTTCCAGAATGTAAACTCTGCTTTCTCTCCACAGATGCTGCAGATCTGCTGAGTTTCTCCAACAATTTCTGTTTTTGCTTCAGAGCTTCAGTATCTGCAGCTTGCTTTATTTTAGTTGAGACTATTGAGATCAGTTGCTTTGAAGGAAACTGGCTACTTTTCAGATCCAAACGTAGCAGCCTTCAGCCAATTGTGGGTTTGTGCGATACACAGTGAACAATGATCTGATAATCCATTTCCATTGTGGGGAAGATGGGATAATCACCAATAAATTCATAGGGGAATCAGCAGATTTGTCTTTACTTGGAGTGGGGTTAGAGTGGTTAGAACTACTCCAGGAGTAGTTGAGGTAAATGCATTGAGGCAACTAGTTAAAAGTATGAAGGAGAAAGAAATAGAAGATTAAGTCAATGAGTTTTGATAAATAAGGGTGCGAGGAGACTGTGTGGAGCCGAAACATTGGTGTCTACCTGTTGGATCAAGTGGTTCATTTCTGAGCTTTCAACACGATGTAATACTCAGAGAATTGCCACGCTGCCGGCACATGCAGAAGATGTACCACTGTACTTAGCCATAAATCACATAGCGGTTAACCGACAAGAAATTTATAGATAGCTGGAACAAAAGATGGAGAAGTCTGTCAGTTCTCACGAATTATACAAATTAGGCCTTTTTTCTCTAGAATTTTGAAGGTTATGGAGTGATCTGATCAAAGTCTTCAAGATATTAAATGGAAAAGACAAGGTAGTGTTGTAGGTAAACTCAGCACAATTTACCTTTAATTCAGAGATAACAAGGTGTAGAGCTGGATGAACGCAGCAGGTCAGGCAGCATCAGAGGAGCAGGAAAGCTGATGTTTCAGGTCTGGACCCTTCTTCAGAAAATCAGAAAACCTTTAATTCAGCTACTTATTAAGAAATCTCACAGGCAATCAAACACTGAAACAATAATTTAAACTTTATTAAGACCCCTTAAATAAGCAGGTTTAAGCCTATTCCCTGATTAATGGTGAAATCTGGCCAGATTTCAAACAATAACAGTCTGCCTCTGGAAGTTTCCAGGGTTTGATCCTCCTGCAGTGTTGTTCTTTGAAGTTCTACTGTTGAGTTATTCTGATGTTGGATTCTTGTACAGCTTTCTTTCTTTCAAGTTTGTGATGTGACGTTATTGATTATTCCATTGATTCTTTCATCCCCGACATTGATTACAATTTTGGAGACCTCAAGTCTGCAATTTGCCTTCTCATCAAAAATAGTTCCTTTGTTCCTTGTTACATTCAGGGTTAGCTGTCTGTTTAAAAAACACAGTTTTTTCCTGCAATATCTCCTTTATTTCAGAACATTACTTCTGCAGGCGGGTCTTAATTGCCCATGAGTCACAAAGTAGTAGATTATCAAACAAGTGTTATATCCTAGACAACAAGGTGCAGGGCTGGATGAACACAGCAGGCCAAGCAGCATCATAGGAGCAGAGAGGCTGATGTTTCGGGCCTAGACCCTTCATCAGAAAAGCGTTATATCCTCTCTGTTCTGAAGAAGGGTCTCTGGACCCGAAACGTTAACTCTGATTTCTCTTCACAGATGCTGCCAGACCTGCTTAGTTTTTCCAGCAATTTCTGTTTTTGTTTCTTATCTCCTGTCTCCCAGGATTGAGTTCAACACCTTTAAATTGTGTAACCATTACTTTCCTTTCTTTTAGCTTGTTATCATGTGCTCCCCTCCCCCTGCTGTCCCAGTTACTGCCCTTTCAAGTCTGGCAGGAAACACACCATTGTTCTACCATTCTCACATTCCGATCACTTAATCTGAACTATCAATATCTTTTCTCCACCAGCACCCCATACCCACTACCCCGACACCTCCCCCGCCCCAAACTGTAGCAAAAATGTTGTCTCCTACCCCCTTCACTTCAGCTCCGATGAAGAGTCATCTAGACTCAAAACGTTAGCTTGCTCTCTCTCCATGGATGCTGTCTGACCTGCTGTGATCTCCAGCATTTGTCATTTTCAGAACAGCTTGTTTACGTTGTTTCTGTAGCTCCTTCTTCCCAGGGATGGTTAATGCACATGTTGCTGTAACTCCTTTTATAGCAGTTTCTCATTGTCCTTTTCATCTTAAGAAACAGTTTATTCCAGAAAAACAGTCCTTCTTCCAACTCATGTGTAACAGTTTATCATTATGATTTTTCCAATCAATGAACAGTTATTAAAATTATGAAGTTTCCATTGTCACAGTTGATAAAGATAAACAATTTCCAATAGTTGGAGATTTTAGAACAAGGGCACATAGTCTAAAATTTAGGGTCAGACCATTCAGGAGGGATGTTATAAAGCATTTCCACACACAAAGAGTGGTAGAAGTTTGGAACTCTCTTCCCCAAACAGCCGTTAATGTTAAATCTGATATGAAATCTTGTTAAGCAGAGGTATTAGGGATATGGGCTGTAGGCAGGTCTATGGAGTTAGGCCACAGACCAGCCATGATCTCATTGAATCGTGGAACAGGCTTGAGGGGCTGAATGGCCTACTCCTGTTCCTATGAAAGTCTCCATGCAACAGATAGGATGAGATAGCTCTGTTAAAATCAGTTCAATCAAATTTAGCCAAAAAACCAAATTAAATCAGATTAATAGGTGCAAGCTGCTTAAAAGAGGAATTGAAGCAGGAATCAAAACTTCAAAGTTGAAATCAACAAAATTCAACTTAAAATGTTTTGGAAAATAATAATTTGGAAAATAAGTTAATAGTGCATTCTTGCCCCTGCTGTATCCAGGGACCATAGAATGTGTGCCAGTAAACAACACATGCTTCCTCTCCAAGGACACATGGAGAAGACAAAATTGTGAAAAATGGGGAGCCAGTTGAGGGAACAACCCTCAACTGCTTGCTGCCTGGACCTGTTTATGGCCATCTTGGCCAAGCCCAGAAGCTGACTCATGAGGAAGTCCTCCAATTTGCCAGAACCCCTTCCCTCCATACTGGGTTGGACTGAAGCAATGCTGATTAAATGTGAATTGGAGACAGAGAGCTTTGTGCAATCTGTGGACTCCTCATTAATAGAGCAGCCCTTTAAGTGGCCTCACATTGCAGCCTGTGTGAGTAGTAGAGTCATGAGGTCTACAGCACAGAAAAAGGCCCTTTGGCCCATTGAGCCTGCGCCAGTCATAAACAACCACCTAACTATTCTAATATGTCTCAGCATTGCAAATGTACATCTAAATACTTCTTAAATGTTATAAGGGTTTCTGCCTCTCTCACGCTTACAGACAGAGAGTTCTAGATTCCCACCAGCCTCTGGGGTGAAAAAGATTTTCCTCACATTCTTGTACCTTACCTTAAATCTATGCCCCATGGTCATTGCACAAAGGGGAAAAGTTTCTTCCTATCTACCATGTGACAGGGTTACCGTTAGGTTTGGGTTAGGGCTAACCCTAAACCTGTTTATATAAATTTGTACATCTCAATCATGTCCCAACTTATTCTCCTCTGTTCTAAGGAAAACAACCCCAGACTATCCAATCTCCAAATCTCTCAGTCAATGCCAAGATGTCTACCTGAACATGTATGTGAACAGATGGCCCAATGGCATCAGTCAGCTGTGATAGAACCTCTATTGCCTGTATGTATATGCACCCCACACATATCCGGTTCAAATATGTCAATGAAAATCTCAGCATGAAGTTTAAATTGCACCAAAATCATTCTGTTGTCTCGGATTCTCCAGCATCTGCAGTTCCTACTATCTCTGATTCAATTTTAATCCCACTGCGAAGCCTCTTCTAAGGATGCCTAGTCTGAAGAAGTTATCCTCCTCCCTCCGGACAAACCTCAGGGGATCTCTCTCCCACTGCAACTATCCGCCTCCCACTCTCTCCCTATTTATTTCAGAACCCCCTTCCCCTCCCCCTTTTCTGATGAAGGGTCTAGGCCCGAAACGTCAGTCTCTCTGCTCCTATGATGCTGCTTGGCCTGCTGTGTTCATCCAGCCCTGCACCTTGTTGTCTCGGATTCTCCAGCATCTGCAGTTCCTACTATCCCCCATTCAGTGAAGTTTGGAAATGATTGTTACACTTACTGTTATTTTCTTTTTTGTTTTAATAACCTGGGAATTCAGCCTTGTTGATTTATTCACCTTCAAGGATATTAATCCCATTAATGCTTCCTCTTTTCCAATGTTTATTATAATCCAATACTTCACACTCCTCCTTAATTACAATATCTGCATTGTCCTCATCTTTTATGAAGACCGATGCAAGATTGCATTAAGAATCGTACCAACAGGTTATCATTTTAGTCTTGGAGATAGTAGGAACTTCTGAAGAAGGGTCCATCAGCTGAAACATCAGCTTTCCTGCTCCTCTGATGCTGCCTGGCCTGCTGTGTTCATCCAGCTCTGCACCTTGTCATCATTTTATTCTTTATTGGCCCTGTTCTTTTTAAACTTATTCCCTTACTCTTAATGTTTTGATACAACGTTTTTAGGTTCCTCTTAATTTTGCTTGCCAATATTCTTTAATGCTGATTCTGCTTTCCAAATATTCTTTTGATTTCACCCCTGTCCTTTTTATGCTTTTGTCAGCTTTCTGTACTAAAGGTGTCAGACATAGCTTTTTCTTTCCCTCCTTACCTTACCCTGTATGCTCCTTGACATGCCAGGGACTCAGAAGTTGGCTGTCGCATCCATTTTCTTTGTGGAGAATGTTTACCACTTGTTCTCAATTCATATACCTGAAAAAGTCTTTTGGAGTTACTTTTACAGTAGTTACTTGTTTCTTCTGTTACTTGGATTCATGTCTTCCTGATGTTAGTCCAGGCCTTTGAATTACTAGTTCAGTAACATGAACACAATGCTACCATACCCAACCTTTGTTGTACTTATCCTGGGATTGTTTGTTAGAGCAGCACAGAAGGAGCTTTAATATAACCCATACATTATCTGCTCAAGTGGTTTTTAATGGGATGGTGTAAAAGAGATTTACTCAGTATCTAAATTTTGATGTATCTATTCTGAGTGATTTTGTTGGGACATTGTCAAGGATGTTGCACATCACTGTAATATAATTAATTTGGCAGGTGTACTTGCACACTTCAGGGTGGTGCAGGTCTTCAGAATGCCTGTAGGATTGGGAGGGATGTTCAAATTACAGTACTGTACACACATCAGCATATCTAGCAGCACTGCTAGTCAGTGCAGCATTGTACAATACAATGCCTGTGTGTGCGACAGATTACTGCTGTGTAAAATGATGAACAGAAAAGCAATTGTTTGCTATTTAGTGGAGTCACTGTAGGAATGAAAGAGTTGCTGGCAAAGGATTCGTCTTTGTGAATCTTTCAATCAGTCTTTTTCACAAACAATTGCTCTAAAAATACTTTTCAAGAAAATTCCTTTAGGGCAGTATCAAATGAGTGCTCAAATAATCTTTGGTTTCTTAAAGATTGCGTCTGTTCAGCAAATAGCAGATCAAGTGATTGCTCCAAGTTCCCATTAGACAAATTCTCTTTTTGTATGGATTGGAGGAAGATCAATAAAATCACCTTTCATTCTTTTTAACTTCAATCTAGAAACATAGAAGATAGGAGCAGAAGTAGGCCCCTCAAGCCTGCTCCACCATTCAATGTGATCATGGCTGATCATCAAGCTCAATATCCTAATCCTGCCTACCACCATATCCTTCATCCCTTTAGCCACAAGAGCTATAACTACCTTTCAGATTTTGGCCTCAATCACTTTCTGGGGTAGTGAATTTCACAGACTCACCGCTCTCTGTGTGCAGAAATTTCCCCTTATCTGAGTCCTAAAGGTTTACTAATCCTTATCCTTAAACTATGATCCCTGGTTCTGGACTGCCCCACAATCAGGAACATCCTTCCTGTGTCTAACCTGTCCAGTCCTGTTAGAATTTTAGAGATTTCTATGAGATGTCCCCTCATTCTTCTAACCTCCAGTGGATATAGTCCTAACCTTTCCAGTCTCTTCTCATACATCAGGTCTGCCTTCCCAGGAATCAATCTCGTAAATGTTTGTTGCACTTCTCCATAGTCAAAATATCCTTCCTCAGGTAAGTAGACTAAAATAGCATCCAATACTCCAGGTGTGGTCACACCAGGATCCCATATAATTGCAGCAAAACATCCCTGCTCCTGTATTCAATTCCTATCGTAGTGAAGGCCTACGTACCATCTGTCCTCTTCACTGCCTGTTGCACCTCCATGCTTACTTTCACGACTGGCGTACAAGGATACCCAGGCTTTGGTGCACCTCCCCTTTCCCAATCTATTGTCATTCAGATAATAATATGATTCCTGATTTTTCTACCCAAAGAGGATACTGTCACATTTATCCATGTTTTACTTCATCTGCTGTACATTTGCCCTCATGTCCAAATCACACTGAACAATCTCTGCATCAACCTCTCACCCAGCTTTGTGTTGCTTGGTAACTTGGAGATATTGCATTAAATTTCCTGATCTAAATCATTAACTTTTAACATGAATAGCTTGGGTCCAAGCCCTGATCTCTACGGTGCCTCACCATTCAATAGTTGCTACTTGAAAAATTTTCTTTATTCAGTCATGGGATGAGGGCGTCGCTGGCTAGGCAGCATTTATTGCCTGTCCCTAATTGCCCAGAGAGCAGTTAAGAGTCAACCATATTGCTGTGGGCCTGGAGTCACATGTAGGCCAGACCAGGTAAGGATGGCAGTTTCCTTCCTGCACATTAGTGAACCAGATGGGTTTTTCCAACAATCGGCAATGGATTCCTCGTCATCATTAGACTTTTAATTCCAGATATTTTTATTGAATTCAAATTTCACCATCTGCCATGGTGGGATTCGAACCCAGGTCCCCAAAACATTATCCTGGGTCTCTGGATTAATAGTCCAGTGACAATACCACTAGGCCATTGCCTCCCCATGATCCAGCTATTCCTACTTTGTTTTCTGTTTACCAATAAGTTCTCTATCCATGTCAGGAAACTAACAACAATCCCATGCACTTTAATTTTACATGCTAATCTCTCACATGGGACCTTATCAAAAGACTTCTGAAAGTCCACGTACACTACACTCACTCCCAAATAAAAACCGAAAGAATTGCGGATGCTGTAAATCAGGAACAAAAATAAAGTTGCTGGAGAAGCTCAGCAGGTCTGGCAGCATGTGCAGGAAAAAACAGAGAAACATTAACTCTGTTTTTTCCTGCACAGATGCTGCCAGACCTGCTGAGCTTTTCTAGCAACTTTGTTTTTGATTTACTCACTCCCCTTTATCCACAACTTCCTTAAATTCCAGGAGATTCATAAGACATGATTTCCCTTTCGTAAATCCATGCTGCCTCTGTCCAATCCTGTTACTGTTTACGAGGTGCTCGGCTATTAAATCTTTTATAACAAGGCTGGCATTTTCCCCACTACTAATGTCAGACTAACCAGTCTGTAATTTCCTGTCTTCCAGTTACCTCCTTTTTGTAAATAGTGGGGTTCCATTAGCTACCCCCAATCCATAGGATCTATTCCAGAGTACATAGAATCTTGAAAGATGACGACCAATTCATCCAATATTTCTAGTGCCACTAACTTAAGAATTCAGGAATTCAGGGCCATGGAGACTTATTGGCCTTTAACCCCATCAATTTCCCCAACACCATTTCCCTATTTATACTGCTTTCCTTTGCTTCCTCCCTTTCATTAGACCATGTGTTCCTCAACATTTTTGGGATGTTATTTATGAAGACAGAACAAAAATGGCATCTGTTTATCCCCATTATAAGTTCTCCTGCTTCTGATAGTTCTGATGCGTTTGTCTTTACCAATCTTTTTCTCTTCACGTATCTATTGAGGAAGTTAGAGTCATAGGGAGTCATAGAGTCATAGAGTTATACAGCACAAAAGCAAACCCCTTAGCACAACTCATCCATACCCACCAGGTTTCCGAAGTTGAACCAGTCCCATTTGTGTTTAGCCGAAATCCCTCTAAACTTTTTCTACCCATGTCTTTTAAATGTTGTAATTGAATCCACCTCTACAACTTCCTCTGACAGCTCATTCCATATACACTAGCCCCCTCCGTGTGAAAAAGCTGCCCTTCAGATCCCTTTTAAATCTTTCCCCTCTCAACTTAAACCTATGTCGTCTAGTTGTGGATTCCCCTTTCCTGGGGAAAAGATCTTGGCTATTCACCTTATCTAAGCCCCCCATGATTGTATAAAGTTCTATAAGACCACTCCTCAGCCTTCCAAGCTCCAGGGAAATATATCCCAGCCTATCCAGCCTCTCCTTGTAACTTCACCATCCACTATACCATCAATAATTGTGCCATCAACAAACTTACTAACCATGGCTCCTGTTTTCTCATTCAAGTCATTTATGTGAATGATAAACAACATTGAATTCAGCACCGATCCTTGCGGCACACTGCTGTTCACAGGCCTCCAGTATGAACAACCTCAAACATCACCCTCTGCCTCCTACCATCAAGCCAATTTTGCATCCAATTGACTAGCTGTCCCTGGATCTCATGTGATCTAACCTTACTAACCAGTCTACCATGCACAGCCTTATTGAAGGCCTTGCTAAAGTCCACGTAGACAATGTCTACTGCTCTGCCTTCATCTATTTTCTTGGTCCCCCTTCAAAAAACTCAATCAAATTTGTGAGAGATGATTTTCCATGCACAAAGCCATGCTGACTATCCCTAATCAGTCCGGAACCTTCATGATTTGGGAGATCCCCATCAAATCTCCTGCCAACCTTTTGTTTGAGCCAGATGTCTGTTATATCTATAACACTGTGGCCCAGAAATCCCAATCAGCATTGGAAACCCTATTTCTGACCCTGGTTAGATTTTTAAAATATCCACTTGCCTTTTAATGACTTCTGTGCTGGCACCTCCAGTTATAAACCTGTCTGGGAATACTTGAATTTACCAGCAGAGCAGATCATCATTCAAACCATGTCCCTTTTAACAGCTTTCAGTGTCAATTCTGAAGTATACAAAGCATATCCTTTGACAATAGTTTTCCAAGTGTAAGAATGTAAGGTAAGTGGGGAATCTGATCTGATTGGATCAGATTGCAGTGTGGGGTAGCTGTATAATCAGGTGTGGTGACATTGGGACTGTTAGGGCAGGTCAGGGGTTCGGAGATTCAGGTGTGGCAGGCCTGTGGGTTCTGGTCCAGGTGAGGAGACGGTGGAATTGTCATGTCCATTGGGGATTGTGGTGGGGGGGGTGTGGTTGGTGGTGGGGCTAGTGTTGGCTCAGGTTCGGGTTAAGGGGTGGCAGTTAAGGTCAGATGTGGATGGAGGTTGGTTGAGTCCAGCGTTGGGGTGGTTCAGACCTGGTAGGGGTATTGGATCAGGTCGGAGAGGGACTTGTTTTACATTGGGTTGAGAGGTTAGGGCTTCAGGTTGAATTGGACTGGTGGATGTTCAGGTTAGTTCGGCAGGTACATAGGGGTCAGGTATCTGGGGGTGTTGTTCTGTGGGACAGTCAGTGCTAAGTTGACATTTAATTTGATCGTTACCCAGCAGTCAAGTGAGGCGGAACTCTCTGATTTACCTGACTTGAAGGGACCATTTCAGAGTTCCAGGCACAAGGGAATTGCCAATTGGAATTTTCAATTTTTTGGAAAGTTCAGTCAAAGTCAGCTGTTTTAGGCTTTCCACACAGTCTCGACACAGTACCAAATCTACACCGCAAGAACAACTGACTGGCCATTAGATTATCTGAGCCCATATTTCCACATGGCAACCTGTGCCTGTAACTTTACAATCTTAATTACCGCACTCTATGTATTTGGATAAATGCACAATAACCTCAATTTACTTTCCCTGGTACTCTGAACCCATCTAATAGTTTAATACTTTGTCATTTCATCCCTATCAAATATTGAACTGCATCTTTCTCTCGTCTAGATTGTTAGCTCTTCTGCTCTTATTTCTCTTTTCTACTTCTATATACAGGTGCCCATCCCTCTGTAACTTTAGTTTAAAGCTTCCCCAATTACATTAGTGAACCTCCTGCAAGGGCATTAATCCCAGTTCTTCTGAGGTGCAACCTCCCCCTTTTTAATGATGGTTTCTATCTAAGAATCAATCATAAGTATCCGAGAAGTTGAGTTACCTCAGAGTACAACGGGACCTTGATCAGATGGGCCAATGCGCTGAGGAATGGCAGATCGAATTTAATTTAGATAAACATGAGGTGCTGCATTTTGGAAAGGCAAATCAGAGCAGGACTTATACACTTAATGATCAGGTTATGGAAGTGTTGCTGAACAAAGAGACCTTGGAGTGCAGGTTCATAGTTCCTTGAAAGTGGAGTCTCAGGTAGACAGGATAGTGTGGAAGGCATTTGGTATGCTTGCCTTTAATAGCCAGTGCATTGAGTATAGGAGTTGGGAGATCATGTTGCATTGCTACAGGACATTAGTTAGGCCACTTTTGAAAGGGTTCAGAAAAGATTTACAAGGATGTTGCCAGGGTTGGAGGGTTTGAGCTATAGGGAGAGGCTGAATAGACTGGGATTATTTTCCCTGGAGCATCAGAGGCTGAGGGGTGACGTTATAGAAGTTTATAAAATCATAAGGGGCATGGATAGGGGAAATAGACAAGGTCTTTTCCCCAGGGTAAGGAGTCCGAAACTAGACGGCATAGGTTTAAGGTGAGTGGGGGAAGATTCAAAAGGGACCTAAGGGGCAACTTTTTCACGCAGAAGGTAGTACGTGTATGGAATGAGCTGCCAGAGGAAGTGGTGGAGGTTGGTACAATTACAACATTTCAAAGGTATCTGGATGGGTATATGAATAGGAATTGTTTAGAGGGATATGGGACTCTTGCTGGCAAATTGGACTAGATTAATTTAGGATATCTGGTCGGCATGGACGAGTTGGACTGAAGGGTCTGTTTCCATGCTGTACAGCTCTATGACTTTAAGTCCTCTGAATAAAAGCTTATATTTCTCTGGCACTTTTAAAGTAATGGTATCTCCCAAGCTGCTTCACTCAAGGGCTTTAAGACTTAGAGTCATAGCGTCACACAGCACGGAAACAGACCCTTCGGTCTAACCAGTCCACACCAAACATAATCCCAAACTAAACTAGTCCCACCTGCCTACTGCTGTCCCTTATCCCTCCAAACC
Source organism: Rhincodon typus (assembly GCF_021869965.1). Taxonomy (NCBI): domain Eukaryota; kingdom Metazoa; phylum Chordata; class Chondrichthyes; order Orectolobiformes; family Rhincodontidae; genus Rhincodon; species Rhincodon typus. The sequence goes on from NC_063333.1 coordinate 3,558,109, forward strand.
TTTCTTTTTCATATATCCATCCAAATGTCTTTTAAACATTGTAATTGTACCCACATCCACCACTTCATCAGGAAGTCCATTCCACACGCGAACCACCCTCTGTGTAAAAAATTTGCCTCAGGTCTTTTTTAAATCTCTCTCCTCTCAATGGGCCCCCTAGTCTTGAAATTCCACAACTCTATCTATACCTCTCATTATTTTATAAACTTCTATCGGGTCACCTCTCAACCTCCAACGCTCCAGGGAAAAAAGTCCCATCCTATCCAGCCTTTCCTTATAACTGAAACCTGCCATACCTGGCAACATCCTGGTAAATCTCTTCTGAACCCTCTCCAGCTTGATAATATCCTTCTTATAACTGGGTGACTAGAACTGGACACAGTATTCCAGAAGAGGCCTCACCAATGTCTGTACAACCTCAATGTAACATCCCAACTCCTATACTCAAAGGACTGAGCAATGAAGGCAAGCATGCCAAATACCTTTTTAACCATCCTGTCTATATAGGATGCAGGACATTTAGGAGCATTGATATATAGCGGAATCTTGGGGTACAAGGCAATAGCTCCTTGAAAGTCACTATACAAACGGATAAGGTGGCAAAGAAGGTATATGGCACGCTTGCCTTCATCGGTCAGAGCATTGAGTATAAAAGTTGGCAAGTCATTTTGCAGCTGCATAAAACTTTGCTTTGGTCACATTTGGAATATTGCGTGCAGTTCTGGTGGTCACACAATAGGAAGTGTATGGGGGCTTTGGAGATGGAACAAAAGAGGTTCATCAGGATTTGGCCTGCATTTGAGTGCCTTATCTATAAGGGGAGGTTGGATGAACATGGATTGTTTTCACTCGAGCATCAGAGGCTGAGGAGTGACCTGATAAAGGTATAAAAAATTATGAGAGGCATGAATATTGTGGATAGTCGGAGTCTTTTTTCCAGGGTGGAAATGTCAAATACTAGGGAGCATAGGTTTAAGGTGAGACAGGGAAAGTTTAAAGATTTGTGAGGCAGGTTTATTTACAAAGAGTGGTAGGTGCCTGGAATGTGCTGACAGTAGATGTCATAGAAGCAGATATGATAGTAATGTTTAAGAGACATTTAGACAGATACTTTCAGGCAGGGAATAGAGAGATGTGGACCATGTGCAGGCAAATAGGATTAGTTTAGAATGGCATTATGGTTGCACAGACATGGTGGACCAAGGGGCCTATTCCTGTGCTGTACTATTCTAGTGCTAGGCAGCTGAAGGCATGGCTATCAGTGATAGAGCATTTGAAATTTTGGATGCTCAACAGATCAGACTGAGATAACACAGATAGCTGTGAGATTACAGCGATAGAAAGGAACTGTGTTATAGAGTGGTTTCAAACCAAAGGCGAGAATTATAAAATCAAGAGCTGCATGTCTGTGAGCCAGTGTAGATCAACAAGTACCAGGGTGATGAATGAAAATAACTTTGTATTCTGGTAGCAGAGTTTTAAGTGATCTTGTGTCTAGGAGGGTAGAATGTGGATAGCCTGTCATGCATTTGAGTAGTTAGGTCTCAAGATATCAAAGGCATAAATGAAGGTTTCAGCCGCAGTTGAACCAAAGCACAGGTTAAGCCAAGTGTTATTCTGAAAGTGGAAATGGGCAATCTTAGAGAATGCTCAGTAAGTGGTCACCTAAACTTGAGATCAAATATGACACCAATATTGTCAACACTGTGATTTAGTTTCAGACAATTGTCAAAGAGAGGGCTGGTGTCAGTAGCTACGGAACCGAGTTTGAATCAGAGACCAAAGACAATGATTTCAGTCTTCTAATTTTTAATTAATGTGATAAAATATCCCAAGGCACTTCAGAGGAGTGTTATAAAGCAAAATTTGACACTGAACTATATAAGATGATACTGGGGCAGATGGCCAAATGCTTGGTCAAAGACATGGGTATAAGAAATGTCTTAAAGTAGGGAAGAGAGGCAAAGTGGTTTAGGCAGGAAATTCTAGAGCTAGCACCTCAGCAACTAGAGTCGTAGCCACCAGGTGGTGGCAGGACTGAAATCCTGGATGCTCAAGAGGTCATAGTTATAGGGGTGATGCTGCCAAGGGATTTGAAAATAAAAATGATAATTTTAATATTGAGGTGTTGCTTTATTGTGGGTCAGTAAGCACAGAGATGATTAGTGACCAAGATTTGATATGAGTAAGGAAAAGGGCAGAGTTTTAACTCACCTCAATTTATTGAGGAGAATGTGGGAGGCCAGCCAGTAGTGGTTGGAATTGTCAAGTCCAGAAGGAAAAAAAAAGTGAGTGAGGGTTTTAGCAGTAAGTAAAGTATTATGGGCCAAGGGCTGCTGTCTCGTTGGATTGAGACAACTGTGGTAGATTTACCTGAGGGTGACCATACCTCAGGAAAGGGGAAAGGTTGAGAAGGTCGTATCTTCATGGTAACCTCAGCCAGTACAGGAACTAAATGTATGCTATTGGCATCACTCTGCGTCACAAGTCAACGATCCAGTCAACTGACCCTTCACTGGGCCTGAACTGGTAGTTCTGTTTTCTCTCCACAGATGCTGCCAAATTTGCTACATTTTACCAGCCATCTGTGTTTTTGTTTCTGACTTCCAGCATCCACAGTCTTTTTTCAAACTAGACTTATTCCTACAATGAGTCATTTGCCTTATGGGGAAAGGCTAGACAAGGTAGGCCTGAATTGTCTGGAGTTTAGAAGAGTCAGGGGTGACTTAATTGAAACATACAAGATCCTGAGAGGACTTGACCAGGCCGATGTGAAAAGAATGTCGCCTTTTGCTGGAGAATATGGAACCGAATAGAACACATTTTAAAAATAAGAGGTAATCCATGTAAGATCAAAATGAGCATTTGTTTTGTAAGGGGAGGCAATGGCCTAGTGGTATTATTGCTGGATTGCTAATCCAGAGATCCAGGTAATGTTCTGGGGAACCTGTGTACAAATCCTGCCACGGCAGCTGGTGGAATTTCAATTCGATAAATATCTGGAATTAAGAGTCTAATGATGATCATGAATCTGTTGTCAGGAACCCCATCTGGTTCACTAATGTCCTTTGGGGAAGGAAACTGCCATCCCTACCTAATATGGCCTACATGTGACACAAGACCCACAGCAATGTGGTTGACTCTTAACTGCCCTCTGGGCAATTAGGGATGGGCAATAAATGCTGCCTGGTCAGCGACACCTTCATCCTGTTAATGAATTGAAAAAAAAAATGCTTCTTTTTCCTCTCACAGGGTTGAGAGGCTTTGGAATGTCCTTCCTCAAAAGGCAGTGAATGCGGAACATTTAAAATTTTTAAGGCAGAGCTAGATCCTAAGGCAATGAAAAATTATCATGGGTGTACGGGGATGTAGAGTTGACATTAAAATCAGATTAGCCATCATCTTATTCGATGGTCATGCAGGCTTGAGGGGCCAAGTGGCCTGCTCATTCCTTGTTTGTATGAATAGCTTCAACATCTCTTCCATTTAAGCAATGTTTAAGGGCAGTACTACTGAGCAATTATCTATAGATAGGATTGGAACCAGGTGAGAGCAGGCTCCCTTCCCCCAAGTTAAATGACAATGACGAGTCATTGGAGGACGGTGGTTTAGTCAACAATGTTAGAGGCTGCAGAGAGGCCGGGAATGAGAAGAAAATATAGTTTACCACAGAAACATCGCTGAAGATTTCACATGTCTGATAAGAGCAACTTTCTTCCCAAACTGTGTGGACGCATGGCTGTGCAGCAAGAGGAAATGTAGCACATAAGGATATAGGAGGTAAAATGTTCAAGGACATTAGATAGGAAAGGGACATCGCAGAGGGAACAGGCTGGAGGGATTTTCTGAAAGGATTGGTGTCACCTTATTTGAAGGAAGAACTGCTAAGAATGTTAGACAACATTGGAATCAAGCGTGGAGATTAATTGGTCAGTACCTTAATGGAAAGAAGATAGAGAGCAGGAGGTGGGTCTGATAGACAAAATGAGCCCAAAAATAACAAAGGTGAATGGAATAGAAACTAGAGAAAAGTACTCTTTCAAGACTAGGACAGGGTCTAATGGAAAGAAAATATGTGACAGAGACAGCTGATCAGATGATCCTAATCTTAGTTGCAAAGAACTCCATGAACTTTTCACACTTATTGTTGGAGATGAAGGTGAAGGTCTGGAGAGGAGTTTAAGAAGGTGGTTTGTAGTATGAAACTAAGCTGTGGGATTTCTCTGTATTCCAGGATGAACCTGGAGTAGCAAGAAGTTCTAACAAATGAGAGAAGCTGATTGCTTTATCATCCAGGGTAAGACAGAATAACCTAGGGAGTCTGATCTTCATTTCCCAGTATCAAAATTAAACATTTAGGTATTAGCTATGGGTATTTCTCCTCTGAATTATGAGGTTGTGGGTTCAGGTTCAAACACAGAGGCCTGTACCTGTGCACTGATGGAGCGCTGCAATGTTAATGTGCTTTTTTTTTCCAAATGCGGCTAAACCAAGGCAGTTTCTAACATATTGGAGGGATTTAAACAAATCCATAGCACGATAATTAGAGAAGTGCAGGTGATTTCTCTCTGGTGTCCTGACCAACACAGTCACAGATTCATACAGCATGGAAATAGACCCTTCAGTCCAACTCATCCATGCCGAGCAGGCATCCCAATCTGATCTAGTCCCATTGACCAGCATTTGGCTCATATCCCTCTAAATCCTTCCTATTCACGTACCCAACCCAATGCCTTTTAAATGTTGTAATTGTACCTGCCTCCACCACTTCATCTGGCAGATTGTTCCATACACGCACTGTCCTCTGTGAAAAAGTTACCACACAGTTCCTTTTAAAATTTTTTCCCCACTCACCTTAAAGCTATGCCCTCTAGCTTTGGGCTCCCCCACCCCAGGAAAAAAACTTTGGTATTCACCCCATCCATGCCCCTGTTGATTTTTATAGACCTCTATAAGGTTATCCTTCAACCAGTATCACTTAAAGAGACAATCTCATCATTATCACGCCGACTGCCTTGTCTCCTGCATTCCCATACTGGCCTTCTTCAAACGTATTTAACTGGTTATAAACTGCTTTGAGACACCTGATTCCTCAAAAGGTGCTTGAGAATTGCAATTTCTTTTTGCTTGCCAGAGATGCTCAGAAAGAAGTCACCTGCTTTTTTTTAAAATAAATTAAGGGCAATTGTCTCCCTTTGGCATCAATTTCCCATGGCAGATTGAGAGGTGAAGTGGTAGATGGTTGTTGCATGTGACTGCACTGTATTGGAACGTAGTGCTCTTGATCACCTTTCACTGCTGCTTTTCTACATTTGTATACTTCTGTGGGTAGTCTTTCAAATGTTCTGGATCTATAAGGTTCAAAGGAAAGGAGCAAAACACTTTGTACTCCCTGAGAAGGGGAAAATTTTTTTATGAATCAAACACAAAACATCAATTCAAATTGAACCACAGCAAACATTCCAAATGCTCTTGACAGATACTTTATTGTGTAATAGTTTGTACACCAAGCCAGTTTGAAATAAAATCTGTCAAGTATTCAATTAAAATCACCAAAAACTAGCACCAGAGGATGAGTCATTAAATATTTCTTATACAGACATGACAGAGTTGGGATAAAGGCAACAGAAAGGTATAAATCAGAGACCAAGGCAGCGAAAGGTACAGTTTATCTTATTTAATTTTATGTTTTAAAAATATGCAGCATTATAATATGAGCAGAATACTTTCCATTTTTGCCCAAAGAGAATGGTCCCATAAAGATTCTTCTACTGATTCCATCCTTCCCTCGTCACACAGTCGTCCATTGAATTTCACTTCCCCTCCACAGAAACAGAAGAACTAGCATTCTACGAGTTGAACAAAGCAACCAACTTGAATTCAAACCTTCTCTGATAATTAAACACCCCAAGAATAATGTATCACTTTAGTTGCCATCCTTTCCTGAATATGCAGACATGAAGGGAGCAAATTATTGTATCTCTGGGGCTCCTGCTGATCTCCACTCTCACCTCTGAAATTATCACATAATACTGGGAGAAATCCTTCCAACCTGAGTAAATTCTACTGTTACCTAGGGATGGCAAATACTTGAGACAGAAGCTTCGGCTGAAATCTAAACTGTAATCTTCCCACGGTACTAGAAAACGGGTTGTAGGTTCTCCTTAATCTCTGGTCTATTGCTATCCTTTTGTTTTAATTTGCCATTTGTCTGTAGGTGCCAGTCACAGAAAGCACTTGGTGTTGCATGGGTCACCAGATTGGAACAGGTTGTAGATGCTGACCAGAGGGAACATGGTGAGTGCCCCCAACATGGAGCCCAGCTGCACCACTGCTCCACACCAGACGAGGGCACTGTGACCTTCATCACGCAGAATGATGCCGATCATCACCTTCACGTACGATAGTGTTCCAACAAATAGGATCCACGACAAGACCTGACAGGAAGACAAAGAGTGATGACGTTCAGCACAGCATGATATCAGCTGTGGCTCAGTGCAGGGCACTCCTACCCCAAAGCAGGAGACTCTACATACAAGACCCACTCTAGACACTCGAGCATATGATCCAGGCTAAAACTCCCAGTGTGGGTTTTACACTTGCAAAACTGCCATTTCTCAAATCAGGTGTTAAGTTGCCTTCCCAAGTGCTCTATAAAAAATAAGACCGAAAGAACTGCAGATGCTGTAAATCAGAAACAAAAACAGAAATTGCTGGAAAAGCTCAGCAGGTCTGGCAGTATCTGTGGAGAGAAAATCAGAGTTCAAGTTTTGGGTCCAGTGACCCTTCCTATTCCTGCTGAGCTATTCTGAGGAAGGGTCACCGGACCCAAAATGGTTAACTCTGATTTTCTCTCCACAGATGCTGTTAGACCTGCTGAGCTTTTCCAGCACCTTCTGTTTTTGTTCCCAAGCCCTCTCATTGATGACAAAATCTTGCATTTCTACAGCACCTTTAAGGTGGTAAAACATCTCAAAACACTTCAAAAGAGGGTAGCCACAGAATCAGATAGAATGGTTACAACACAGGAGGAAGCCATTCAGCCCATTGTCTCAGAGAACCATGCCCTCCCCATCTTTCCAAAGCATTGCATTTTTTCTTTTCTCAGGTAATAATCCAATTCCCCTTGAAAGCCTCAATCACCCCTGACTCCAGCACATTTTCAGGCAGTACCTTCAAATCCAAACATTTGCTGCATATAAGAGTTTCACTGTATGTCAAAAAACAGAAGTTGCTGGAAAAGCTCAGAAGGTTTGAAGAAATACAAAATCAGAGATAACGTTTCGGATCCAGTGATTGTTCCTCAACGATCAGCTCTGAGGATGGGTCACTGGACCCAAAACTGTTAACTCTGATTTCTTTTCTTCACAGATGCTGCCAGACCTGCTGGGCTTTTCCAGCAACCTCTGGTTTTGTTCCTGATTTACAGCATCCGCAGTTCTTCCGGCTTTGAACTGAAACCTCCCAACTGGCTACAAGTTCCTTCAGCCAGACTGTGACAATAACGGCCCGGCTATTATCACCATATGCCACTTAGATCGGTAAGCCTCACATGGCCAGGAATGGGAGATCATATTGGGAGTGAGACGCAGCCCAAGTGACTATATAGTTTGGGGATTTTGGAGGCAGCATGGGAATTTGGTGCAGAGGGAAAGAGATGGTTTGGATAAATTAAAACCCAGGATTGGGGACCCAACTCAAAAGAAAGAGTGACATCACAGGAAAACTGTAATTTCATTGGTTGATAATAGCTGCTAATTTGGCTATTATAGGTACTTTTGGTTTGGAGGTAAATAGGAGAAATATTAACAGATTAAAAGACAAAATAAAAAGACCAGTAGGAAATTAAAAAAAAAACAAATTAAGAGCTAAGTATATAAAATAGAGATGCAGGGTCAGGTCATGATGTGGGAGCTGGCGGACCCCACTGTGGTTCACGATGACCACATCTGGAGCAAGTTTTGGTTTCTTGAGGAACTCCGGAATTTAGCCGATAAGCTGGAGTCTGAGCTTTGAACACTACGACACATCAGGGAATGGGAGAGTTACCTGGATGTAATGTTTTAGGAGGCAGTCACACCCCTTAGATTAACTACTTTGAATTTGCTCAGTGGTCAGGGACAGAAAGGTGTGTGACTATGAGCAAGGCAGGTAGAGGCAGTCAGGAAGTAATACTGACAGAGCCTCAGCACTTGAGTATGTCTAACAGGTTTGAGATTCTTGTTCCCTGTATGGATGACAGCAGGAGCTGTGGGGAGGATGAGCAAACTGATCATAGCACCTTAGTACTGTGAACCATTCAAGAGGGGAGATTATAAAGAAATATAGCTGTAATTGGGGATAGAGACTGTTCTCCATGATCAGGATCGAGAGCCCCAAAGACTGTGTTGCCTGCCTGGTGCCTGGGTTGAGGATATCTCATCTGGGCTGCAGAGGAACTTGGAGTAGGAGGGGAAAAATCCAGTTGTCATGGCCCACGTTTGTACCAGCAATATAGATGGAAAGAGGTTCTGCTGAGGGAATATGAGCAGCTAGAGGCTAAATTGAAAAGCAGAAACAAAGCGGTAATAATCTTCCAGCTAACTGAGGGCGGTACGGTGGCTCAGTGGTTAGCACTGCTGCTTCACATTGTCAGGGACCCAGGTTCGATTCCACCCTCAGGCAACTGTCTGTGTGGAGTTTGCACATTCTCCCTGCGTCTGTATGGGTTTCCTCCGAGTTCTCCAGTTTCTCCCACAGGTCAAAGATGTATAGGCTAGGTGGATATGCTATTGGCCATGCTAAATTGCCCATAGTGTTCAGGGTTGTGTAGATTTGGTGGGTTATAGGGGGTTAGGTCTGAATGGGATGCTCTGAGGGTTAGTGTGGACTTGTTGGGCCGAAGGGCCTGTTTCTGCACTGTAGGGATTCTACGAACTAACGGTTCAGCAGATTAAAGAGTCAGTGCATGGCTCAAAGATTGGTGTGGGAGAAATGGATTCGAATTTGCAGGACATTGGCATCACTATTGGGAAAGGAGGGAGCTGTCCCAATGGGATGGGCTCCACCTGAATCATGCTGAGACCAGCTTCCTGATGAACAGGGAGAGAAGACAGGAGAATGGGGTTGAGAAATATATCAGCCATGATCAAATGGTAGAGCAGACTTAAAAGGGCTGAATGGCCTCATTCTGCTCCTGTATCTTATGGGCTTATAGATCTGTCACCAATCTCTTCTAGCACTTTTCACTCCTCTTCTTCCTCTCATTTACTGTAAAATTTTTCTCACTAAGGTATCTTCCCTATTTTCTTCCCTCAGTCTCCACACCAGATGAGCTGTCATGCTCAGTGAATTCTTGTACCGCTGCAGTCCTTCAGGTATCTAATCACAGTCAGAGTCATTCCTGCAACGGCTGCTCTTCTGACCATTGAGCAGAAAATGCAGGAAGAGACACAGCATGGTCACTGTCATTAATGTACCCCATCCTTGGGAGCTTTGCTCAGCCAGTGTCAGAGGGTCTTGAGCGCAGGGAGAGAGGCTACATCAAAACACAAGCTTATATCATCAAGCAGCAAACATCAAGATGAACTCAATAACAAATGTCATGAAGGGCCCACCAAGAAGTAGTTCTGAACTCAAAATGTTTACTCTGTTTCTCTCTCCACAGATGCTGCCAGCCCTGCTGAACTTCTCCATCACTTTCTGTTTTTATTTCAGATTTCCAGCAGCTGCAATTTTTTGTTTTATTATAACAAACAGTCACGTAATTGGATTAAGATAATATTGAATGTTCAATTCAGAGATTATTAATCTGCATAAATGGCAAATGAAATCTTTAATGGAGTTTTAATGGATCAAGGCAAAGAAGTAGTCAAGTATTTATTTTCAGTCAAGATGCAAAGGCCCAAACTACAGAGCTCCTAGAGCTGAGGAATATCGTATAAACACTTAAAGCCAAGCACAAAATGGAGCTGGAAGATTTTCAAATTAAGCAAGATTGGAGAAGTCTAAGCAAATTAAAAAGACTGCCAAAAACCAGCCCAGCTCGTTCCCGCCTCCCTAACCTGTCCTTCCTCCCACCTATCCCCTCCTCCCACCTCAAGCCGCACCCCCATCTCCTACCTACTAACCTCATCCCGCCCCCTTGACCTGTCCGTCCTCCCTGGACTGACCTATCCCCTCCCTAACTCCCCACCTACACTCACCTTTACTGGCTCCATCCCCGCCTCTTTGACCTGTCTGTTTCCTCTCCACCTATCTTCTCCTTTATCCATCTTCTATCCGCCTTTCCCCCTCTCTCCCTATTTATTTCAGAGTCCCCTTCCCCTCCCCCATTTCTGAAGAAGGGTCTAGGCCCGAAACGTCAGCTTTCCTGCTCCTCTGATGCTGCTTGGCCTGCTGTGTTCATCCAGCTCTACACCTTGTTATCTCAGATTCTCCAGCATCGGCAGTTCCTACTATCACCACCAAACTAAATATCCAAGTATTAGGAGTCACACAGCACCGTTAAGCCTCAGAGACTGCAAAAATGCTTTCTTCAGGAAAGCAAATGTTTGCAGTAAAATGATAAGGTAACTGTCTACATTCCAAAGTGACTACCCTTCTATAAAAGAAATACCATTTGTTGTTCACTGTTTTGGAACACCCTGTGGTGGTAAAAGGAGCTATAGAAATGCAAAATGTTTCTTTTTGAGGCTGATTTTAGATTTCAGGAGTTTCAGAACTTCAAAATTAATGTAAAACATAACTCACTATGACAACACTGCCAGCCTGACTCTGAACCAGCCAGGGGCATGGGCTCAGGACTGCCATGACCATGATGTAGGATCCCATGCCAGTGCCAGTTAATGTCAGAAATCCCATAAACGTCAGCGATCTGAAATGGAAAACACAAAACAATAACATAACCCAGTGAGACAGTCACAGCATTCTAAGAGAGGTATTAGTCTACTGGTATTTTTAGTAGGCTATTCATCCAGAAATCTAGCCTAATGTCTAGGTTCTGAGGAAGGGTCACCGGACCCGAAACATTAACTCTGTTTTTTCTACACAGATGCTGCCAGGCCTGCTGAGCTTTTCCAGCAACTTCTGTTTTCGTTCCTGATGTCCAGGAGCCCAGGTTCAAATCCTGTCAAGGCAGATGGTGGAATTTGAAATCAATTTTTTTTCCAAAATCGGGAATTAGGAGTCTAATGATGACTATGAAACTGCTGTGGATTGTTTGGAAAACCCTTCTGGTTCACTAATGTCCTTTGGGGAAGGAAACTGCTGTTCTGGACTATATGTGACTCCAGACCCAAGGCAATGATTCTCAAATGTCCTTGGGCAATTAGGGATGGACAATAAGTGCCAGCCAGCATCACCCACATCCTGTAAAAAAATTCAAAAACTGGGATAAGTGGATGGCAGTCTGTCATCTGCCAACCTGCACTGGGTTACTCAGCTCCGAGGTGTACCTGTCCTTTCTGTCAGGAGGACTCTTGACATCCCACATGGAGATCAGGTGATCACATCCTATCACTTTGGGGTTCCAAGTGTTTTTGCAGAGAATAATTTTGACTAAAAACATCCTATTTTCACTGAATGAGTTCAAGGACTCTGGAGGCAGCGGAATATTCTCCAGCTCACCTGATCTTTAGGCTGGAGAGAGTAAGCAATGCAGAGGGAGTGGGGTGCTCAATGACAGAGTACCTTGGTCAGACCCCAGCTGGACTAACTGCATCCAGCTTAGGCCCTACAACTCAGGAACATAGAAAGTTTTGGAGTGGGTGCAGGGAAAATTGTTGTTAAAAAAGATATATTTGGTCATGGGATGTGGGTATCACTGGCTGTGCCATCATTGTTGCACGTTAGGATTATAAGAATTATTCAAGGACTAAATCATGAGAAAGGGTTGAGGGGCGGATTTGATCAAAGAGGTTAAAATGTTTAGGACTCAACAACGTCAACACAGAGAAACCTACTGATCCATCCCCCACTCACACTTCAGAAAATAAGATCACAGTGCTGTGTTCTTCCTCCCAGCTCACAAGCAGGAGCTGAAACAGGAGGATTCTTCACAAAAGGAAGTACAATGCTGGTCCGAGGCTGTGGAAGACCGTCTCAGCGACTGCATCGGTGGACTGGACCGTGTTCAGGTACTCAGTAGAAAACCCACGGGTAGGTTACCACCATCACGGATTTCATGAGCAAATGCGCAGAGGATGGTGTACCAAAGCAGGTCAATCCTAGTGTTCCCCAACCGTAAACCTTGGATGAACCAGGAAATCCACTCCTTACTGAAAACCAGACGTGCAGCACTCAGGTCAGCTGACCCAGACTAATGCAAGAAATCCAGATATGACCTCTGCAAAGCCATCAGGGAGGCTAAGAGGCAGTACCGGACAAGTTAGAGGCCCAAACCTACCAAATAGACTCCCGCTGCCTACAGTGAGGCCTAAACAACATTAGGAGATTCAAAATGAAGCGGAGCAAGATGGCAGACAAAGGCACATCTCTCCCTCATACGCTCAATGCTTCCTATGTTGGGTTTGAGCAGAATGCCAGCGGGTGTGGTGATGTCTGCCCCGACAGCCCCGGACACAACTGTTCCCTCTGTCGCCTGAGTCAACCCAAGGAAAGCGGTGGGCCCGGACGGTGTTCCCGGCCGAACACTCAAATCCTGTGCGGACCACCTGGCAGAGGTATTCACCAACATCTTCAACCTCTCCCTCCTACAAGCCAAAATCCCCTCCTGCTTCAAGAACACCACCATCATTCCTGTACCTAAGAAAGCACACGCAATGTACCTAAATGACTATCACCCAGTGGCTCTAACTTTCTATAATCATGAAGTGCTTCAAGAGGCTGGTCATGGCCCACATCAACTCCAGTCTCCCAGCCTGTCTTGACCCCCTACAGTTTGCCTCCCAATGTAACAGGTCCACAGCGGATGCCGTATCCCTAGCCCTGCACTCATCGCTGGAACATCTGGACAACAAAGACACCTACGTCAGACTCCTGTGAGTTGACTCCATTTTCAACACCTTTATCCCCTGCAGACTGATCTCAAAACTCTGAGACCTAGGTCTTGAGGATGCACTCTCTGCTTTCCGACCCACAGACTGCAATCAGTGAGGATAGGTAACTGCACCTTGTCCACAATAACTGGAGCTCCCCGAGGATGCGTTCTCAGCCCCCTACTGAACTCACTGTACACCCACAACTGTGTCGCCAAATTCTGAATGAACGTCGTCTACAGGTCCGCTGACGACACCTCCATATGGGACTGATATCTAACAACAACGTGTCAAAATACAGAAGGGCGATAGAGGGCTTGGTGGTGTGGTGCAATGAAAACAACCTTTCTCTCAACATCGGCAAAACTACAGAACTGATCATTGACTTCAGAAAGAAAGGAGGAGAACACGGCCCTGTCTACATCAATGGAACTGAGGTTGAGAGGGTAGAGATCATCAAGTTCCTTCGAGTGACAATAACTGACAACCTGTCCTGGTTTTACCACAAAGATGTGACAGTGAAGAAGGCACAACAATGCCTCTTCTCTATCAGGCGGTTCAGGAAATTTGACATGTCCATAAGGTCCCTCACCAACTTCTACAGATGTACTATTGAAAGCATACTGTCCGGGTGCATAACGGCCTGGTACGGCAACTGCTCTGCCCAGGACTGTAAGAAACTACAGAAGGTCGTGTACAGCCCAGGCCATCACAGAAGCCAACCTTCCATCCATGGACGCTATTTACACAGCTTGCTGCCACAGAAAGGCTGCCAACATTAAAGACCCATCGCACCCCGGTAATGCTCTCCTACAATCTTTTCAGTCAGGCAGAAGATACAGAAGCCTGAACACACGCACGAGCAGGTTCAGGAACAGCTTCTTCTTGGCCATTATTAGACTGATGAATGGACTCCCTACCCTCAAATAATGCTGATCTTGCTCACATTGATCTCGCCTGACGCAAGCGCTGTGCAATGTAACCTGTTTACCTCTTAAGTCTTTTTGATCTGTACATCCTTGCTTACAATGATCTGCCTGTACTGCTCATAAACAAAGCTTTTCACTGTATTTACATACATGTGACAATAAATCAAATCAAACAATCAGATCAACAACGACCCAATGCGTAGAATCAAAACGCCAAATCATTTAGCCCTGCTCTTCATAATATATTCATATGGGGACGTAACAGTAAAAGCACTCTGATTTGGTTCCAGATCATTTTATTTCCATACCCAACTACAGGCAATTGTACAACTGGTCAGTATGGTGTAGAACCTCTGCACTCATCTGAGGAGTGGTGACCCCAGGTTAAACTGCCACTAGTCATCTCCCTCTGTAATGAGAAAGCACTTCCAGTCCTATGGTCTGGCAGGACTATGGTGACTTTACCTTTATCTGACTAATGACTACTATCATATATCTGCACACACCAGCTCCATGGAAGTAAGCAAATGAAGGCATAAGTGACGTCAAAATGACCTGCAGTTCCAGTTACTACCACAGGAAGGCGATCATGAGCTTTGATTCCTTGCAGCGCATGGTTGCTGCCCCCTCATGGAGGAGGAATAGCATTGTCATAGCGGGCAGTACAGTAACAAACCTGTATTAGCATTAGCATTAGCATTTTTGAAGAAGGGTCTAGGCCCGAAACGTCAGCCTTCCTGCCCCTAACATGCTGCTTGGCCTGCTGTGTTCATCCAGCTCTACACCTTGTTATCTCAGACTCTCCAGCATCTGCAGTTCCTACTATCCCTGTATTAGCATAGCAATGTTAATACAGTAACTATGTGAAAGAACGGCTTAGATAAACCCTCCGAGATGAAGTTGGGGAAGGGATTGGAGGGCAGTGTGATTAAGAATTTTAAGTCAGCTAATATTTTGCTTTCTCGGTGGGTTTCAAGGCCTGCGAATGTTCCTCAGGACATCCCATTAACATTTTTTAAATCAGGCACTCGCAGTGCAATTAGAAGCCTGATTTAGATACAATCGCTGCCATTTCTGTTGGCTAAGCTTCAAGAAATATGGCAGTGAAAGCCAAGTAGAACAGCTGGGTCTACACGTGAAGTGCCTTTTACAGCACTCCTCATGGGCCAGCAGGAGAGACCGGATGAGAACAACATGGGTTTAAAACAAAATGCTGTGTTCGTCCAGCCCTGCACCTTGTTGTCTCTCATTCCTCTCCTCAATTCTTGTTCTTCAGTCACCTTAGGAAATGGTTGTTAAAACGCAATGAATTAACAATTAATGTCTGAATGGTCAATATTGCTTGGACGAAACGAAAAGGGTCAGAGATGGGTTTTCCAGATCATTTCTTTCTTTGGGTCTGAAATTCCTTTTCTGAAATTTTTATGCCTCCACCAAAGGATTTCATGGCTTCATACCAAAAGGGTGGGGGAGGATGGGGTGAGTGTTGGGGAAACACTGTCAGTTAGCAGGTAGCAAATGTCCACTCATAGAGTCAGAGTCACACAGCACGGAAACAGACTCTTCGGCCCAACTAGCCCATGCCGAACATAATCTCAAACTAAACTAGTCCGCAATAAACAACTGCACCTCCCAGTCACGAACCATTTCAACTCCCCCTCCCATTCCTCAGACGACATGTCCATCCTGGGCCTCCTGCAGTGCCACAACAATGCCACCCGAAGGTTGCAGGAACAGCAACTCATATTCCGCTTGGGAACCCTGCAGCCCAATGGTATCAATGTGGATTTCACAAGCTTCAAAATCTCCCCCCCTCCACCGCATCCCAAAACCAGTTCAGCTCGTCCCTGCCTCCCTAACCTGTTCTTCCTCCCACCTATCCCCTTCTCCCACCTCAAGCCACACCCCCATCTCCTACCTACTAACCTCATCCCGCCCCCTTGACCTGTCCGTCCTCCCTGGACTGATCTATCCCCTCCCTAACTCCCCACCTACACTCACCTTTACTGGCTCCATCCCCGCCTCTTCGACCTGTTTGTTTCCTCTCCACCTATCCTCTCCTCTATCCATCTTCTATCTGCCTCCCACTCTCTCCCTATTTATTTCAGAACCTCCTTCCCCTCCCCCTTTTCTGATGAAGGGTCTAGGCCCGAAACATCAGCCTTTCTGCTCCTATGATGCTGCTTGGCCTGCCGTGTTCATCCAGCCCTGCACCTTGTTGTCTCGGATTCTCCAGCATCTGCAGTTCCTACTATCTCTAGTCCCACTTTCCTGTTCCTGGTCCATATTCCTCCAAACCTTTCCAATTCACGTAGTTATCTAAGTGTATTTTAAATGTTGTAACTGTGCCCCTTCCATGACTTCCTCAGAAAGTTCATTCCATACGGGAACGACTCTCTGTGTAAAAAATAATGCCCCTGTCTTTTCTAAATCTCTCTCCTCTCACTTTAAAAATATGTCCCCGAGACTTGAAATCCTCCATCCTAGGGAAAAGACACCTACCATTAACTCTATCTGTGTCCCTCATGATTTTATAAACTTCTATTTGGTTGCCTCTCAACCTCCAATGCTCCAGTGAAAAAAAGTTCCAACCTAACCAAGCTTTCTTCATAACTCAAACCTTCCATGTCAGACAACAACCTAGTAAATCTCATCTGAACCCTCTCCAGTTTAATAACATCCTTCCTGTAGCAGGATGCTCCCGGTGTCATGGTGGTGAAACTTTATCGATGGACTATGCGATGCTTTCCTGCCCATTAGCTTTGAACATTTGCAGCCCAGATACCATGCACTAAAATGGGATTTTTGGAAAGTCATCAATAAATCTGGTCTTTTGTGAGCTAACAACAGGAACAGCCACAAAATAATGTTGTAAAATTCAGCAGTGGGGGCCTGCCTGGCCAAGGTATGACTCTGCACCAATAGATAGTGTCGGACTCTTAATGCTTCCCATCTCAAGATGGAAACTGGTGTAGCGTGTATTTCAATACAGATGTTAACAGGAACAGCAGCTTACCGGTTTGTGTAGAACATGGCAATAAAACAGGCCAGTGGGTTGGCCATGGCTCCAAGGGCAGCAGACAAATGATAGGCCAAATTCCCATATGGTAGACATGAGTAGGACTGGACAGAAGGCAGGACAGCATTGGTCAGTGCGTTCACCCATCCCAGGACTAGGAAGATCAGGACCATCTCCGAGCATGAGTACTTCCCAGTCCCAAAATTGACTTTCACCTTGGCTTCATGTTGATTGTCTGAAGGACTGATCATGGGCCTCTGTTCTGCCACCTCCATTTTGTTCAACTCTGCCCCTCCATTGGCAGCCTCTGTCTGTTTAACGTATTTGCTGGTTGCTCGCTGGTGACGGGACTGTGGGAGATAGTTGAGGAGAATAAACGCCACCAAGCAAAGCGCCATGACACCGCTGAGGAAAAAGAAGAAAACCTCTGGTGGAAAGTTGGCTGGCTGGTAGTGAGCTACAACACTGTAATTGTTGCTGCCATCACCAGTCAAGTTTGACGACACATTGCCAGTTGTGCTTTTGGTGGTGTTGACGCAGCTAACAACTCCGACACCTTGGCCTAATGCGACAAGGCCTGGGACCAGTCCGCTGAGGCCCTCCCCGATGAAATAACTGGTCAGATACTTGGGCTGCAGGCGGGTCATGAAGGGCAGGAAGGTCACTGAAGATGTACAGTCCACCAATGAGAGGAAAAACGCCAAAACTAGGAGTGCCACGCTGTGCACTGCACCAGCAAACATGCTTGTCACTTTCCAGAAGAAAGGCAATAGAAAGGAAGCCACAATGCCTAAGCTGACAATAGCATAGATCACACCGGACTCATTCAGCTTTCTGGGTGAGAACTTGTGCATCAATGTGACAAACAAAGGCCCCACATTAGCAAACTGGATGATGATGGTGAGGTAGGAAGGGAGGTACCAGCCCTCGGGTATTTCTGGCACAATGAGAGGTAATTCTACCCAGAGGCCGTTGATCGCTATCCAGGACCCCATTCCAAAAACAGCAGCCAATATGTGGATGATCAATGCCATGGTAATGGTTGGGTTCGTCAATTACTCAAAAGACCTGTAATGGTGTCTGTCCCGTTGCCAAAGCTCTCCTTCAAAAAACAAAAGAGAAAACAAACAAAGTCAGTCAAGTGTTGAGTTGATGAGGTGTACCAAGAGTAAACAAATGAAAATTGGACTATTTATGATTATTAGCTCTAAGAATAAGTCACTTTTCTATCCTGGGTGTCCAGCAACAGCAAGCATTCCCTGGGTCAGGCAGAACACAATCAAATATCGAGCCAGGTTTTTTTCTGTTGGTTCCAAAAACATGTTTTAACTCTATTCCCTTCACCCCCACCCGCTACAGAGATTGCCCCATTTTCCAAGTTTAACAATTGCTTAGAAATTGCTGTATAGGTATTGATGAGTTCACAACATTGCCAATATTACTCTAAAAGAAATAATAATTTGTTAAGTGGAGATGTGCTGAACTATTCACACTGGTAGCTTCAACAAAAAGAAAAATATTACCATTGTAGGGCTGGTAAGTCCCATCAAGATCCCCACTGATGATGTGATTTACAGACCCTGGAACAAAACTCAACTTTTGAGACTCAGAGAGGGGAAATAAACATGGTGGGATTCCCACTCCAGTTGGCAGTGACTATTTTCCAATTGCGCACATACAGACTAAATCACAGAACATGATCAATCACAGATACCCTCCCTCCCTCCAGTAGGGGGGTGTCACTTGATTACAATCAAAATGGGAGTTCTTTTTTCCCTCCAAGATGCTGAGGTCAACAACAGTATCATGTATGAAATCACACCCACCTCTGCAGAGACCACGCATTGAAGTCATATACTTATAACAACTGAGACAGATACACAACAGGATATTGAGCTTCTCCACTCTACACTGACATTCATTATGACTGATGTTTGACTTTGACTCCATCCAATTCCCATATCCTTGAATTTCCTTATAGTCAAAGAAATCTATTGATCTCAACCTTGAACACACTAAACGACCAAGCATCCATAAGTATCTGGGGAAGATAACTGCAAAGATTCACAATCCTCCAAGAAAACAGATTTCTCTTCGTTTTACTCCTAGCTGACTGATTCCTTACTCTGAGACTGTGATCCCAAGTCCTTGACTCTCCAATCGGGGAAAACAGACCCTGAAGAGCAATCTATGAATTTTATGGGGTTCAATGAGACCAAACCGCAGTCCACAAACCTCCAAAGAATAGAAGTTCATTTCAATTCAATCGCTCATTGCAGGACATGTCTCATGCCAAGAATCAACAGAGTGAACCCTTGCTGCACTCCTTCCTTAGTTAAGGAGATCTGCTATTCCCTCTCCAAGATGCATTACCTGAAACAAAATGCTTCATCACAGAAACATGCAAAACCTCTACTGAGATGACAAACTAGAACATGTTGAAATGTGGACATTACAAGAGTTAATTACACACATACATAGACATGCACTGACGCACATGCATGGACAATCACTGGCACTGACACAGGCAAAGCTGCAATTAATTAATAAAATTTATAGGGATTCTGCCGACTTTTTCATTCCCTCCACATTTACCCTTCCCCTCATAACACTAACCTTTCAACTGTGGTCAGGTTTGAAAAACAACTCTTCTTCCCTACATGAACAATGTCAACTGATTTAGCTCTGTCACTTTAACAAAACAATAAATATTACCGCTGTTTCTACGCTTTGAATAAATATACAATAATCTTAAGAAAATAAAACTAATCACTACTTATTGTGCCATTGCCTTCCTCCTAATTCTTCTCTATTTAAATTTTAAATCCTTAAATTTTTTTACAATCTTCTCCAATTCTCATTCCCCTTCAATTTTTGAAGCTTTATATTTCTAATAATCTGCCCCTCCTTTGTATTTCTAAGGATCAAATCATAGAATTTTACAGAACACAAGGTTTGGTTCTTCAAGCTGGTTCTTTGAAAGAGTAATCAATGAAATGCATTGTCTCTTTTTTCCCATAGCCCTCCAAATGCTTCCTTTTGAAATTCCCCTTTCAATCTTCTTCTATTATCCATTCAGGCAGTGTAATCCAGATTATGACAACTCACTGTCTAAATAAAACATTCTCCTCACCTTGCCCCAGGTACTTTTGCAAATTATCATAAAAGGAACAGGTTGTTTTACCTCACAAACACACCACCCTCCCACCCCAGCCAGTTCAACAGCTCCCAGATTAATAAACAAATCTGTGCCTTTAAGAGAGAAAGAATTGCCCTCACCCCAAATAAATCCCTGACGATTACAGCCTTTCTCCAAGCCACAGTCTCTTGAGCCAGATATCAAATAAATGGAAGATTCAGGGACAGAGACATCGCCACTGCACAACAGCCTATCCCTGAACCAATCGAAGTGAGAGGGAAAGCTAGCCTCCCCTTAGCCCTCCAACAACCGAGGCCAAACCAGATGCACTTACTGTACCAGCAACAAGGTTACACAATCATTCCAAGGATACATATCTTCAGTAACACTAATAACACACTGATACAAATGTAACAAACTTCATAATATGTTGATCAAAAAAATCCTTGAAAACTGCAGCATGTTCAGTTTCAGGAGACTGGGTGAAAGGAACATGTTCTTCACCGCCCGTCTGTAAGGAAAACACGTCTCAGAGCGAGCTCATGTATAATCATTCATCTACTTCAGAATGCTCACTGCTTCTGTCAGATTTGATATGAATCAGCGGTTTAATGAATGTCTAATTTATCCTCACCATTTGTATCAGTAAGCCCAATTTAGTTCTGCTGTCCTTCATATTACGGATTTTTGTAGATTATCATTGAGTGACCACCCATATCCCTTTCCTCCTGCAAGTTTACCTCAGCTAGGTCCCAGGTTCAAGTCCACATTGAACTCCCTCCAGGAGCTGGTGAATTCCCTGTGTGATTTTATTTTTAAGAGCATAACCTGTGGGTTTGAATATTGCTGCAAAAGAGCATTTTGACAAAGATGTTCATCTTGCTCTCAATTTGCAAAAAATGCCAAACTAAAGGGAAAACAACATTTATACTCATGCATTGTCCTGATGAGTGAAAGTGGGTCTTACGTCAGCGACATTCAAATTCTGTACCATCAAAAGATATGGGTTAATTTTTTCTTTAATTCATTTATGTTCTTTGGGAACCTGAAGTTAATCTTTCTGTTAATTGTTTATTTCTGTCAGGCATTACATGTTTTCTGTTATGAAGGCTATAGGAACAAGAGGTAGCCACTCAGTCCTTCAAAACTGGTGTTCAATTGTATCATAGTTGGTGTTTACTAACTCTGTCTACTGCCTTGCTTTTATAACCCTAATATCTTCAGAAGAGTTTTACTTGTTATCACATGGCATTCAGTGAGAGCTTGCCAATTGGATATAAAATTGGCTTGACAGTAGGAGACAGAGGGTGGTGGTGGTGGGTCATTTATTAGACTGGAGGCCTGTGACTGGCAATGTTCTGCAAGGGTCAGTGCTGGGTCCACCTTTGTTTGTAATTTACATAAACAATTTGGATAAGAATTTAGGAGGCCTGGTTAGTAAATTTGCAGGTGACACCAAAATTGGTGGTATAGTCAACAGTGAAGAAGGTTATCTAAGAGTACAAAGGGCTTGTGATCAATTGGGCCAGTGGGCTGAGGGGTGGCAGATGGAGTTTAATTTGGATAAATTACATTTTGGATAACAAAAAATAGCAGGGCGTATATTGTTAATGGTAGGGTGCTAGGTAGCGTTGTCAAAGAGAGAGACCTAGGGGTACAGGTATATAATTCTTTGAAGTTTGGATCACAAATGGACAATGTGGTTAAGAAGGTGTTTAGCACACTTGCCTTCATTGCTCAGACCATTGAGGATAAGAGTTGGGAAGTCATGTTGACCTAATACTGGATGTTGGTAAGGCTTCTTCTAGATTACTGTGTATAGTTCTGGTCACCCTGCTATAGAGGGATATTATTAAATTGGAGAGAATTCAGAAAAAATTTACTAGGATGTTGCTGGGCCTGGAGGGTTTGAGTTATAAGGACAGCCTGGATTGGCTGAGACTTTCACCACTGGAATGTAGGAGGTTGAAATGATCTTGTAGAGGTTTATAAAATCATGGGGGTTGTAGATAAGGTGAATAGCAGTGGTTTTTTCCCTAGGGTGGGAAAGTTCAAAACTAGGATGTATATTTTTAAGGTGAGAGGAGACAGATTTAAAAGGGACCTGAGGGACAACTTTCACACAGAGGGTGGTTGTGTGTGGAATGAAATGTTGACTTTCCTGTTCCTTTGATGCTGTCTGACCTACTGTGCTTTTCCAGGCATAAGAGTAGGGAAGTCTTACTGCAACTGTATATCGAGCTGGTAAGACCATATCTGGAGTACACAGCAGTTTTGGTTCCCTTATTTAAGGAATGGTATAATTTTATTGGAGGTAATTCAAAGAAAATACACAAAGATGAACCCTGGTATAAAAGAACTGTCTTATGAGCAAAGGCTAAACAGGTTGGGATTCTATTTCCTAGAGTTTAGAAGAATGAGATGTGATCTCATTGAAACATGTAGGATTTTTGAGGAGCTTGACAGGGTAAATGCTGAGAGGATATTTCCCCTCATGGGAGAGTCAAGGACCAGAGGGTATAGTCTCAGAATAAAGGGGTGCCCGTTTAAGGCTGAGATGAGGGGGAATTTCTTCTGTCAAAGGATTGAAAGTCCTTGGAACTCCTTACCATCTAGAACTATGGGACAGAATCCTTGTGTCTATTTACAGCTGAAATCAATAGGTTAGGGGAATCAAGGGTTAAAAGGAAAGGGCAGGAAAGTGGATGTGAGGAATGAGAGATCAGCCTGTATTTTCTCAAATTTTGAAGAGTTAGAGATGATCACATTGAGACTTTCAACATTCTTAAACAGGGCATGACAGGGTGAATGTAGGTAGAACATTTCTCACTCCCCACCAACCCCCTCCCCCCTCCACAATCAGCCACTATTGAAATGAATGGTGAGGCAAACTTGAAGGGCTGATGGCCTACTCCTGTTCCTATGTTTCTAGGAGAAACAAGGAAACAATTTTTCATACAGAAGGCGTTAGGGATTTGGAACTCACTGCCCGAAATAGATGCAAAAACCCTCAAACCATTTAAAAGGTTTCTAGTGAAATGCATCTCAAAATGCAAGACAACAGATCAAATGTTGGAAAGTGGGATCAGGATGGATGGTTCATTTCTCAGCTGGCAAGGAAATAGTGGGCTGAGGGACCTCTTTCTGTTCCACCTATGATTCTGTCACCTCTCATTCTTCTACTTTCCAATGAGTATCAGTCCAACCTGCTCAACCTCTCCTCATCAGAAACCGTTCATCTCAGGAATCAATCTCACATGCCTCCTCTGGAATGCTTCTTTTATTCCTCCTTACGTGAGAAGAGAACAAAATGTTAAGCAGTATTCTAGACGTGGTCTCACAAAGACTGTGTATGCACAATCAATTCAGGTTCTTACTATTGTACTCTATTTGTAAGCAGTGAAACAAAATCCCTTTGTGAGACTGAATTTTACAGCAGTGTTTATATCGGTAAGATTTTTTCTTTAAAATCCAGCGCTATTTGCTTCTATGTTCAAAAATCACAATTGCATAAAACTCTTAAATAAAACCGCAGGAGTTATTATTTCTCTAGTGGGTGTCTGGGGGTTAAAATTCCAGAGTTGGGACAGGAAAATCTGAGTTTGAGCCTGGCTTTGGATACAAAGAGGTAGCACAAACTTTCTTTTCAATTCTCTCCTTTATCTTTGTTTGGAGCTTTCCCATGTCAATCAGAAGCTGCATTTGAAGATGTTCTTTCTTTCATTGGTTAAACTAATAAAGAAAAGTGAACTTGCTGAGCAATTTCCTCACAGTCCCTTTTCCTGAATTCCGTACTTACATTCTCCTTTTCCTGAGTGACAACCGAAGAGAAGTATTCATTCAACATTCTTCCAATATCCTGCAGCTTCACATGCAGGTTGCCCCTTGACCCCTATTAGGTCCTACTTCTGGTTAACCTCTTCCCTTTAATGTATTTACAAAATACCTTAGCACTCGCCCTAATTCTGTTCACAAGGCCTTTCTTCTGCCCCCTTTTTGCTCTTCTAATTGCTTTCTTAAGTTCCTTCTTGCATTCCTCTAGGGCCGCAGCTGAATTCTTCCCTTTGGACTTGTTAAAAGCTCTACTCTTCTTTGTGCAGAACTGAACTGTCCTAGACATCCAGGGTTCTCTGAATTTATTGCTCCTACATTTCCCTCTTAATGTTGGATTGTATTCTCCCCAGCTCCTTTCTGAGTGTCCCCCATTGCTTTGCTTTAGACTTACCCGAAGGAACTGTGCCCAGTCTACTGTGGCCAGATCCTGCTTTATTCCCCAATCCAAAGCCATCTTTTACAGGCCATCTTTTTCTTTGTCCATCTTAGGACTGAGATGAGGAGAAATTTCTTCACACTGAGAGTGGTAAGTCTGGGGTATTCTCTGCCATAGAAAGCGGTTGAGGCCAAAACATTGAATGCTTGTTTTAGTTTTTAGAGCTAAAGGGATCAAAGGGTAGGAGCAGAAAATGGAAACGGGGAACTGAGTTGAATGAGCACCCATGATCATATTGAATGGAGGAGGAGGCTTGAGTACCAAATGGCCTACTCTTTCCCATATTTTAACATTCTTCAAATTCTTCATTCTTATATTCCACTTCATTTGCCTTCCCTAATACCTGTTGAACTTGGATGCTGGCTTTTTGCAACTTATGCACAGGGACTCCCAAATTCCACTGTGCTGCAGCTTTCCAGTCTTTCTCCATTTAAATAGTATTCAACTTTGTTTTTCCTGCCAAAGGGCATAAGCTCTCATTTTCCCATATTATATTCTAGTAAGTTTTTGCCCACTCACTTAACCAGTGTATATCCTTCTGCATTTGTGTCATCTTCACTACTTGTCTACCCACCTACTTTTGTGTCATCTACAAACTTGGCTATGGTACATCCACATCCCTCATTCAAGTCATTTATATCGTAAATAATTGTGGCTGCAGCATTGATCCCTGTGACACTGCATTAGTCACAGGTTACCACCCTGAACACACGCCTTTATTCTAACTCTGTTTTCTATTAATTAACTAATCCTCTATCTATGCTAATATACTGCCAAGACCATGAGCTCTTACTGTATTAAGTAGTCTAACGTACGGTACCTTATCAAATGCCTCCTAGAAATCCTAATATTACATTTACTGATTCCCATTACCTATCTTGCATTAGAGATCCTCAAAGAATTCTAATAAATTTGTCAGCCTTCCTCTTCACGAAGCCATGCTGACTCTGCTTAATTCTATCATGTTTCTAAATGCTGTGCTATTGCATCCTTTATAATAGACTAACATTTTCCCAGTGACAGATGATAAGCTTACTTCTACACTTTGCTACATTGTACATTTATTTCTTTCAGTCTGATTCTTAACTTCCTTATTTATTCATGGTTGGCTCAGCTCCTTCCTGGAATCCTTCTTCTTTCCTGCGAAAGGTTGAAAACCTTTGCTCTAAATCCAACCTTGCTCCTTTTCTGTTCCCATAACCTTTAGCCTTAACCATCAACCCTTTTTCATTGGAAGGCAACAGATATTTAAACTATCTGGCACCTATATTTTTAGACTTTAACTTACCATCTTCTTACTATCTAAACTCTATCACAACTCCAACTTTTTCCAGCTCTGATGAAAGCTATTCACTTTGCTTCTCTCTCCAGATCTGCTGTCTGATCTGTTTTGGTTCATTAAAGTCCTTACTCAAATCTGGGCAATGAGTGACTCCAGTTCACACCAACTTTTAACTGACCTAACCACCTAGTTATCTCAATTTACCATGGAACCTGGAGTAGGCTACATCCAAAAAAGGGGGAGGCAATGGCCTAGTGGTATTATTGCTGGACTGTTAATCCAGAGACCCAGAAAATGTTCTGGGGACCCGGGTTCGAACCTTGCCACAGCAGATGGTGGAACTTGAATTCAATAAACATCTGGAACCATGAATTCATTGTCAATTGTCGGGTAAAAAAAAAATCCATCTGGTTCACAAATGCCCTTTAGGGAAGGAAACTGCTATCCTTACCTGGTCTGGCCTACGTGTGACTCCAGACCCACAGCAATGTGATTGACTCTTAACTTCCCTCTGGGCAATTAGGGATGGGTAATAAATGCTGCCCACCCAGCAATGTCCTCCTCCTGTGAATAAAAAAAGATTCCTTTTCAAAACTGTTCACCCCCCTCATTTTCTTGAAGCACAGGAGAATTGATTAGTCAATACAGGCATCTCTGAATCCACCTCTTTCCTCTGCAGAATCTATAATACACTAAACTAATGTTTAACAAACATTTACAAGTGCAACAATCAGGAACGTAGGAATACATAAGCAGGATTCCATGCATCAAGCCTTCCCCATCATTCAATACAATAACAGTTATGCTATAATTAATACAGTACAAATAAAAATAATACAATCATTGAATTCAAGGTTCTTATCCCACACTATGCCCATATTCCTTAATGAGACTGGAAAGGGGGGTTTTGCTATAACACATGTTCTGGCAATGCAAATTGGCTATAACGCAACTGACAAATAGGGGAACGCTATTCCTGAGACATGAACTTGTGCTGACTATAATGCGATTCCATTGGTGACCTTATTGTTGATGTTTTTAGAAAGTATTGCAGGAAAAAAATTTGGATTTCAAGATTCGCCTCATCCTGGATAATGCACCAAGCTATGCTCCCACCATTGGTGAGCTTTCTGAAAACATCAAAGTGCTACTTCTACCTCAAACTCTCTCCTTCAACCCATGGACCAGGGTGCAATAGCAGCTTTTAAAGTTTATTATTTAAGGCGCACGGTTAAGAGGCTGATTGCAGCCACTGAGGGGGATAAGGACAGTGTTCTTCAATTTTGGAAGAGCTTTAACATCAAGAATGCAATTGACATTATCGTGAAGGCCTGGGGTGATGTCAAAAGGACTGTTTGCAGAAGCTTCTCCCGGATTTTTTTCAAGATTTTAAAACCTTTCCTTCGTCAGAGGAGCTCCCAAGAATCAAAGAACATTGTGTTGATCTTACAAAGCAAGTTGGATTTGAAGAAGAGAGTGAGGATGATCTACAACAACTTGTTGCTGAGGGAGAAGTGGAAACTGGAGATGAAGATGAAAAAGTCCAGGATGCAGCACCACAACAGCTTTCCACACCTGTTTTGTCTTCTATCATGCAGAATGCTGCAGGGCAGCAGTTCATGGAATAAGATCTTATTTGGCACCCTGTGAACAGCTTCTTCATGAAAGAAGAAAAAGGGCAAAAGCAGCAAAAACTGAATATCTTTTTTAAGCCAACCCCAAGAAACAGCCAGAAGACAATGAACCACAGCCATCCACTTCTGGATTAACTATTTTTGGCCCCAACCCTGCAAATACAACTGCACTTGAAGGTGAGACAACAAGGTGCAGGGCTGGATGAACACAGCAGGCCAAGCAGCATCATAGGAGCAGAGAGGCTGACGTTTCGGGCCTAGACCCTTCATCAGAAAAGGGGGAGGGGAAGGGGGTTCTGAAATAAATAGGGAGAGAGTGGGAGGCGGATAGAAGAGGGATAGAGGAGAGGATAGGTGGAGAGGAAACAAACAGGTCGAAGAGGCGGGGATGGAGCCAGTAAAGGTGAGTGTAGGTAGGGAGTTAGGAAGGGGATAGGTCAGTCCAGGGAGGACGGACAGGTCAAGGGGGCGGGATGAGGTTAGTCGGTAGGAGATCGAGGTGCGGCTTGAGGTGGGAGGAGGGGATAGGTGGGAGGAAGAACAGGTTAGGGAGGCAGGGACGAGCTGGACTGGTTTTGGGATGCGGTGGGGGGAGGGGAGATTTTGAAACTTGTGAAATCCACATTGATACCATTGGGCTGCAGGGTTCCCAAGCGGAATATGAGTTGCTGTTCCTGCAACCTTCGGGTGGCATCGTTGTGGCACTGCAGGAGGCCCAGGATGGACATGTCGTCTGAGGAATGGGAGGGGGAGTTGAAATGGTTCGCGACTGGGAGGTGCAGTTGTTTATTGCGAACCGAGCGTAGGTGTTCTGCAAAGCGGTCCCCGAGTCTCCGCTTGGTTTCCCCGATGTAGAGGTAGCCACACCGGGTACAGCGGATGCAGTATACCACATTGGCAGATGTGCAGGTGAACATCTGCACTTGAAGGTGATAGTGATGGTGATGATGATCCTCAGACCCTGCATTACCAACAGAGCAACCTCAAAACTTCCTTCCCCATCAAGTCATCTTGACATTTCTTCAAAGATAAGGAGTTAAATTTACTTTTATTTGATTACTAGGTATGAATTAAACTTTTATTCAACTGTGCTATCCTCTGTGTTAGGCTTTTGAGTGATTTATTTTTGTTGGTCTGCCCCTAACCTCGCTTTTCCCACAGGTGATGTTGCACAGGAACGCAACTATCGCGTTATAGCAGACTCCCTTGTATTTAGAAATCTCTCTTTCATGCTCAAAGACTGGGCTGTCACAGTCCTGAGGTAGAGATTTCCAAAGATACATGACCCTCTGGAAGTCTGAGCTGACAATTTGTTACACTGCATGTTGACTAAAATTGGAGCACAGCTTTTTAAAAAAAAACTAAGAAAACTTTACCTTGTCTTATATTAATTTATCATTTGACTGCATTTCCAACGTTATTCACAAACCCTCCAATTTGTCATCACATCTGCGAGTCAGGGCTGAGATAACCTGGTGATGCTGATTTACACGCCTCTCCCTCCCAGGTTGGTGGTTGGGCAGTGGGAACGCCAGTCATTATCCAGTCTCCCCACCCCCATCTCTCCTGCTCAGAAATGACAACAGAGCAGCTTCCTCAGAAATGACCACCCAGGAATGAACTGACCAGATACGAAGTCGTTATTTTGTAGCGAGTAGTGTACTGCATCTTCCTAAGAAGGGGCTACAGCCGCAGTACAGAGGGACCAGCTCCCACCCCCAACCAAACCCGATTAAACTGCAGGTTCATTCTCATTCACTTCCTACTTCTTCTCAATCGGGAGTGTACACTCTGACACACTTCTAGCTAATTTATTTTAGAAAAGTAACACTGACTCGGTTTAAAACATTACATTACATATTAACTTAATCTAATACCACACTATCTCTACAAACTGGAATTTGAAAAAGTCCAATTTAAATAATAAATAGACCTCGCCCCCTCTAATCTCCCTCTGGTACAACCAGACTCTAATAACATCGTCTCCTGCTCAATTCAAACCAGGAATTAGATATTACGATGTTTAGATTAGGGTTTTAGCCCAGTTTCAGGGTGACATTGTGACAGTTCAGGAGCTGGAGAAACGGCTTCACTCCAGGCCATTGTAACCATGGGGACAGTTCTTTAAACACATTTCCCCCCACCCCCTGAGTCCCCTCCACCCACTGTGGGAGACAGTACAGCCTCCACAAATATTCACTGTAAGACAATATAATTGAGGCTGAAAGGTAAACCACTCACAGAGCGCCAATCGCATCGACATGGTGTGAAGAGGCAGCGTTTAAAATGAATGAATAATTCCCCTTCCCAGTAAGGCAGTGGGAAATGACTCAGCGTTCTGTGTTTAGGAAACTGCACTCTGTTGCTGAACTAAAGGGACGGCGGAGACACAGCGACGTGCATTCTTCCCGGTACACAAAGTGTTAAAAGGGAAAACAGTTTTCAGTTAGGAAACAAGGGACTTATTTCGTCAATCTATTTTTTAAAAAAAAAACCCCTCAGTTCCATTGCGACATTCAAGTATTCCTGCAATGATGCAAGCTCCAATCTTTTTTTTACTCATTCACGCGATGTGGGTGTTGCTGGCCAGGCAGCATTTATTGCCCATCCCTAATTGCCCAGAGGGCAGTTAAGAGTCAACCACATTGCTGTGGGTCTGGAGTCACATGTAGGCCAGACCAGGTAAGGATGGCAGTTTCCTTCCCTAAAGGACATTAGTGAACCAGATGGGTTTTTCCAACCATCGACAACGGTTTCATGATCGTCATTTGACTCTTAATTCTAGATTTTATTTTATTGAAATTCTACCATCTGCCATGGTGTCGAACCCAGGTGCCCAGAATGTTGACTGGGTCTCTGGATTAATAGTCTAATAATAATACAACTATAGTGGCTGTTGCATCTCCACTGCTGCGTGAAAACAAAATTGTCAAATTTAGTAAAATATCGATTTTTGGATTCTAATTTTCATTTTAAAGTCTTGTGGACACAAATCCTTGCTGAAAGAACAAAAAAAAAACACACACAAACACAAGATGCCCAAGAGTATGAATAATAACTGCTTTATTTTGTTTGGGCTGATAGTTACCGCATTTCCACTGCCACTGGACTTGAAACATTAACTCTAATTTTCTCTCTCCATAGATACTTCTAGACCTGCTGAGTTTTTCTAGTCTTTCTGTTTTTGTTTGTTTTCTCTCTTGTTACTTGTCCCTTGCAGACCTGAGACTGTAACATAAAAACTTGGTGTCGTAAATCACTCAACTTCTGCACTCCTGTAGATCTTAACACTGTCTTTCTTGAAACTTTCCATCTTGATTCACACCTGCCACTTTACCACAGTGAATTTTGTTTTCAGTTGTCAGGGTTACCGACATGAGTCAGCTGTGTCTGAGTTTTCACCACATTCTCATTCCTCCCATCTCCAAATCGCTTTATTACTAAAGAGTTCAATTACTTTTTCTGTTGAGTTGCTTGCTGGAAATTAATCTTGACTTCCTGGAGATTTGGCACACCCTCAGGAACATTTCCCGCAATGAGTGGATCGCTCATTCTGAAACTGCCATAACAGGAAATGAATTCATAAGGCCATGAAACATTGAGCAGAAGTAGGCCGTTCAGCTCTGCCATTCAATGAGATTGTCGTTAATCTGATATGATTTGGAACTCACCACCTACAGGGTGGAAGTGGAGGTGATTGATAATTTTAAAAGGAAATTAAATTGTCATTTGAAAGAAATTAACTAAAAGGCTCGTTTGAAGAGTTGGTGCTGCCGTGATGGGCTTAATGGCCTCCTACACTACATCAATTCTGTGATAACAGAGCAGTGGAAAGGATCTGAAAAGAAACTGCTCTAAGGAGAGCCCACAAGCTCACAATAGATCAACTAACTTGATTGAGTTTTTTGAAGAAGTGAAAAAGAGGATTGATGAGGCCAGAGCAGTGGACGTGATCTATATGGACTTCAGTAAAGTGTTCGGCAAGTTTCCTCATGGTACACTGGTTAGCAACGTTAGATCACATGGAATACAGGGGGACCTGGCCATTTGGATACAAAACTCACTCAAAAGTGGAAGACAAAGGGTGGTGGTGGAGTGTTGCTTTTCAGACTGGAGACCTGTAATCAGCGGAGTGTCACAAGGTTCGGTGCTGGCTCCACTGCTTGAATGAATGAATGAATTCTGCAGGACTGTTCTTTTCATGACATTCTTGTCTGCTCCTCCATGATCACGGACACTTCCTCATTCTCCCATGGCATTGTCCCATATAATCACAGAAGATGTAACACTTGACCATTAAACTTCCTCCCTCCTCACTGTCCAAAGCTCCAAACACACCTTCCAGATGAAGCAGTGCTACTTTCAATCTATTCTTCAGATTACAGGACTGTGACCTGTGGTTTGCTACAAGGTTCGGTGCTGGGTCCACCGCTTTTCATCATTTATGTAAATGATTTGGATGTGAACATAGGAGGTATGGTTAGTAAGTTTGCAGATGACACCAAAATTGGAGGTGTAGTTGACAGCAAAGAAGCTTACCACAGAGTACAGTGAGATCTTGATCACATGGGCCAATGGGCCAAGGAGTGGTAGATGGAGTTTAATTTAGATAAATGTGAGCTGCTGCATTTTGGAAAGGCAGATCAGGGCAGGACTTATACACTTCATGGTAAGGCCCTGGCGAGTGTTGCTGAACAAAGAGACCTTGGAGTGCAGGTTCATAGTTCTTGAAAGTGGAGCTGCATGTAGATAGGATAGTGAAGAAGGCATTTGGTATGCTTGCCTTTATTGATCAGTGCATTGAGTATAGGAGTTGGAAGGTCATGTTGTAGCTGTACAGGACATTGGTTACACCACTTTTGGAATACTGCATGCAATTCTGGTCTCCCTGCTATAGGAAGGATGTTGTGAAACTTGAAAGGGATCAGAAAAGATTTACAAGGATGTTGCCAGGGTTGGTGGGTTTGACCTATAGGGAGAGGCTGAATAAGCTGGGGCTATTTTCCCTAGAGCATCAGAGGCTGAGGGGTAACATTATAGAAGTTTATAAAATCATAAGGGGCATGGATAGGGGAAATAGACAAGGTCTTTTCCCCAGGATGAGGGAGTCCAAAACTAGAGGACATAGGTTTAACGTGAGAGGGGGAAGATTTAAAGGGATCTAAGGGGCAACTTTTTTACGCAGAGGGTGATGCATGTATGGAACGAGCTGCCAGACGAAGTGGTGGAGGCTGGTACAATGCCAACATTTAAAAGGCATCTGGATGGCATCTGGTACATGAACAGGAAGGGTTTAGAGACATATGGGCCAGTTGCTGGCAAATGGGACTAGATCAGTTTAGGATATCTGGTCAACATGGGCAAGTTGGACTGAAGGTAACACAATGTGGAGCTGGAGGAACACAGCAGGCCAGGCAGCATCAAAGGAACAGGAAAGTCCCGAAGGGTTCCGACCTGAAATGTCAGCTTTCCTGCTCCTCTGATGCTGCCTGACCTGCTGTGTTCCTCCAGCTCCACACTGTGTTATCTCTGACTCCAGCATCGGCAGTTTTTACTATCTCTAAGTTGGACTGAAGGGTCTGATTCCATGCTGTATAGCTGTATAGCTCTATGACTCCATGACTGTAAAAGGCCTCAATCTGTGCTGTAAAGACTCTATTCCACGTCAAACATGTCACCGCATAAGAACCACACACCAAGGTGAAGATTGATATGTATTGGCTTGTCTATGTTGTTACTTACTAAATCATTTAATTTCTTTATTAGAGAATTTTTGTATTCCAAGAACATTCTATCATGGAGAACTCGATGTAAAAAAAAACAAACTACATTTAACAAGGAGTGTTAAACAGTATTTGATCCCACGAATTAGTGCATTCATCAAAAGATTAAAACAAGAAATCAGTGAAATACTGTCAGAATGCCAGAGAACCCTGCACATTGTCAGCATTGTAATACTGACAGAGCTCTGCAACAAAACTTACAGGATTCCTACCCAAGGATCTTATCCAATCAATGTTCATTAAGGAAACCTAAAGGATCGAGTGTTCAGAGCACAGGACAGTAAATCTTATGAGCCACATGATCAAACTTACTTTAATCACTGTTTTGAAAAAAAAAATAGCTGGCCTATACGATAAATGATAGCCAGTCAAAAAAGGAACAAAAGCTTGCATCTTTAACTTGAGTTGATTTTGAAAGATGTAGCTGTATCTGGATGGTTCATTAACTGTAAGAAGGCATTTGACAGAGAGTAATGGAGTGCCTCTACAAACTAGAAATTGATAGAAATTATAAAAGGATACAAAACAGAATCAATGCTGGCATCAATGATGGAATTTTACAGCGGCCTGTCAGACAGCTTGGTAACCAAAAGTGGAGAGCAGAGATATGTTATGGTCCCAATTCTGTTCAACCTGTTCACTGAAGCCACCTTCAGAGACATGGAAGATCTACTAGTTTGTAACATTGGGTGGTTAACATTGACAACTTTAAGATACAAAAATGATTACAGACTAAAGAAATTGCAAACAAAATGAAGGCAAGAAATGTGACTGTCGAATTAAGAAAGAATGTAAAGACGATAAGCAATGGTGATAAGCAGAGAACTAACCCCAGAAGTGTCATAGCGTCACACAGCACGGAAACAGACCCTTCGGTCCAACCAGTCCATGCTGAGCATAATCCCAAACTAAACTGGTCCCACCTGCCTGCTCTTGGCCCATATCCCTCCAAACCTTTCCTGTTCATATATCCATCCAAATGTCTTTTAAACATTGTAATTGTACCCGCATCCACCACTTCATCAGGAAGTCCATTCCACATGCGAGCCACCCTCTATGTCAAAAATTTGCCTCCTTTGTCTTTAAATCTTTCTCCTCTCACTTTAAAAATGTGCCCCCTAGACCTGAAATTCCCCATCTTAGGGAAAAGACAAATACCATCACCTCTATCTATATCTCTCATTATTTTCTAAACTTCTATCAGGTCAGCTCTCATCTTCCTACGCTTCAATGAAAAAAATTCCAGCCTTTCCATATAAGTCAAACCTTCCATACCCGGCAACATCCTAGTAAGTCTCTTCTGAACCCTCTCCAGCTTTATAATATTCTTCCTATAGCTGGATGACCAGAACTGGACACAGTGTCCCAGAAGAGGTCTCACCAGTGTCCTGTACAACCTCAACATAACGTGCCAACTCCTATTCTCAAAGGACTGAGCGATGAAGGCAAGCATGCCAAACACCTTTTTAACCATCCTGTCTATATATGACACAAACTTTAAAGAATTATGTATCGGCACTCCTCGGTTCTTCTGTTCTACAATAGTTCTACAACAGTTCTCTGTTCCACGACAAGTGAAAATTAAAGTAAACCGATAAGTCCTGGAACAAGTGGAAAGTTTCACATGCCTTGGACAGATTAAAGGGACACATGGTGGGAGATGTGAATGTGAAATCCATTGGAGAATTGAAACAGCTAAAACCAGCTTTATCAGAATGAAGGTGGTGTTAACATCAAATAAACTGAACTGAATCTTACAAAGAGAGTGCTAAGGTGCTACACCTTGCCATCCGTGTTATAGGTCTCTGTGACATGGACAAACAAACAGAGAAGATGCTGCTTGGCCTGCTGTGTTCATCCAGCTCTACACCTTGTTATCTCAGATTCTCCAGCATCTGCAGTTCCTACTATCTCAGAGAAAAAGATAAATGCATTTGAGATATGTAGGAGAATGTTCCATATATCCCACATACTTTCCACAGATGGACAGACTAAAGAGAAAGTGGTGGAAATGCCTGGAGAGAGGAAATTAGTGTACAAAATCAAAGAAGATACACTACTTTGGTCACATCATTTGAGCAGATGGCAAACAGAGATAATTATTGCAAGAAAAGATTAACAGAAAATGCAGGAGGGAGAAGCAGAGGAGAAAATTATGGTGAATATGTTCAACTACATGTAGCTGATTAAGGTGGAGTGTGTAAGAGTATGGGAGAGGCAAAAGTGGAGATTCATGGCAGTCAACCTTTTGTGAAAGTGGTGGCACCAATGCATGAACAAACATTCTGTTCCGGTCCACTGCATGAGCAACTTATTAAACTCAGTGAGACGCTCTGCCATTCAATGGAGGTCAAGTGTGTCAGTTGAGCATGTGTGAGGGACAAAGGTTTTTTACTTATTCACAGAATGTAGGCGTTGTTTTTATTTATTCACAGAATGTAACCTAGTGTTATTTTAGGAGGATGGGTTTAACAGACTGGGCTTGTTTCCACAAGAGTTTAAAAGCGAATGGGGTGGTGACTGAATGATCTTGACAGGTGGGCACGTAATGCGTATTTCCTGGGCCAACGTTTATTCCCCATCCCTAAATGCTATTGACAAGGTGGGGTGGGGCTGCCTTCTTGAATACACTGCAGTCCTTAGATGTAGCAACACCCACAATGCTGCTGGGAGGCAGTTCCAGGATTGTGACCTAGCAACACTGAAAGACTGGCAATATGTTTCAAGTCAGGATGGTAAGTGGCTTGGAGGGGAACATGGAGGTGGTGGTATTGCCATGTATCTGTTCTCCTTTGCGCTAAGTGGTAGTGGCTACAGGCTTGGAAGATGCTGTCGAAGCAGCCTTGGGGAATTTCAGCAGTCTGTCTTGTAGATGGTACATAGAGCTGCCACTTTGCCATTGGCAATAATAGGAGCAAACAGGAATTCGAAGATATAGAGACATTTAGGCATTGTAACGTACAAGTCATAAAACGTCAGTATTTTGGCACAACACATAATTAAGGTGGCTAATGGGATGCTATCCTTTATGATGAGAAATTTTGACTGTAAAAACAAGGAGGGTTTGCTTTGATGTCGAGGGCATTGGTGAGACCACATCTCAAATACGGAGTGTATTTTGGTCTCCTCATTTAAGGAAGGATGGAAATGTGTTGAAGGCCGTTCAGAGATTACTGGATTGATTTCTGGAATCCTAGGGTTGTCTTAGGATGATAGGTTTAACAGACTTAAAACTCCTGTGGAAGCAGGCCCAAAGTGTATGGGATGATGACACTATGGTCTTGACAAGTGGATGTGTAATGCAGGTTTCCTGTTGTGGATGAATTCAGAACTGGGCGGGAGGAGGGGGAGTCACCCTTTTATGACAGGGATGAGGAGATTTTCTTTCTTTCAGAGGGCTGTGCGATGTTGGAATGCTTCGCTTCAGAAGGTGGTGGAAGTGGGGTCATTGATTGCTTTAAGACAGAGGTAAAGAGATTTTTGTTAGGCAAGGGCCTCAAAAGGTGATATGTGAGAATGTGGAATTATCATCAAAAATCTTATTGAATGGCACGACAGGTTCAAGGGGACGAATGGCTGACTTGGGCTCTTATTTTGTATATTCACACAAATATAGTGGATGGGGTACCAATCAAGCAGGTAGCTTTGTCCAGAGTGGTTATAAGACCGGAGGAAATAAGAATAGGATGTTGTGGTTGGTTCGCTCGCCGAGTTGGTCTGTTAGTTTGCAGACGTTTCATTACCCTGCTGGGTACCATCATCAGTGCAGTCTCCGATGAAGCGCCGTTGTGTTTTCCCGCCTGGTATTTAAACTCTAGGGTCCGTTGGAGTTGATTACCTCATTTCCGGTTTTTCTTCACAGTGGTGTGTATGTAGGGACTAGTTCTATGTGTTTGTTGATGGCCTTCTCGGTAGAGAGCCAGGCCTCTAGGAATTCCCACGCTTGTCTCTGTTTGGCCTGTCCTAGGATCCTGGTGTTGTCCCAATTGAACTGATGTTTCTCTTTATCTGTGTGAATGGAGATGAGGGAGTATTGGTCGTGACTTTTTGTTGCTAGTTGGCGTTCATGTACTCTTGTGGCCAATGTTCTTCCTGTCTGTCCAATGTAATGTTTGTCGCAGTCCTTGCACGGAATTTTGTATATTACGTTGGCTCTGTCCCTAGTGGGTAAGGGGTCTTTGGTTCGAGTTAGCAGTTGGCATAGGGTTGATGTGGGTTTGTGCGCTACTTTGATGCCCAATGGTCGTAGAAGTCTTGTGGTCAGTTCAGATATGTTCTTGATGTATGGTAGCGTGATGAGTGTGTTAGGGCGTGCAGTATCTTCCTGTTGTTGTTCGTGTGATAGGCATCGTCGGATCCAGTTGTTTGGGTATCTGTTGTCCTTAAATACTTGGTGGAGGTATTCCTCGCTTTTGGTGTATTTCTGAGTTGCTACAGTGTGTTGTCGCTCATTTAAATTGTGTTTTCACACTTCTTTGTTTGTGTGTGTTAGGGTGGTTACTGTTGAAATTCAGTACTTAGTCAGTGTGTGTGGCTTTTCTGTATACCTCCGTCAGGAATTCCCCGTTGCCCCTGCGTTCTACCATGACGTCCAGGAATCGGAGCTGTTCATTCTTTTCCTCTTCTCTGGTGAATTTGATGCCAGTGAGAGTGTTGTTTATTAGTTGGTGTGTCTCCTCTAGTTTGCTCCGTTTGATGATGACGAAAGTGTCATCCACGTATCTGATTCATCAATACTCAAGAAAATTGGGGAAAATGCAGGACAGTAGATGAGAGGAATGTTGGGAGTCAGCTGTGGTCCTATTGAATGGCAGATCAAGCTCAAGGGCTGAACTACCTACTCCTATCCTTATTTATGGTTCTTGAGTAGATTTGTAGCTTGGGTTGTGGATGCTGTGGTTGGTTCGTCAGTTCGCAGACATTTCATTATCCTGCTGGGTAACGTCATCAAGCTAATTGTGTATCCAGTTTGCCAGCTCTCCCTGGATTCCATGTGAACTAACCTTCCAGAGCAGCCTACCATGTGAAACCTTATTAAAGGCCTTACTGAAATCCATATAGACTACATTTACTGCCCTGCCGTCATCAACCTTCATGGTTACTTCATCAAAGAGTTCTAACAAATTTTTGAGGCGTGATCTCCCACGTAGGAAGCTATGCTGACTGCTCCTAATCAAATCTTGTGTTTTCAAATGCATATCTTATCCCTCAGAATCTTCTCAAGTAACTTACCTACCACAGATGTTAGGCTTACTGGTCTATAATTCCCAGGTTTTTCTTTGCAGCCCTTCTTGAACAAGGGCACAACGTTCGCTACCCTGCAGTCTTCAGGGACCTCAGCCACGGGTAACGATGATGTAAATATATCAGCCAGGGCCACTACAATTTCCCTTTCCATAACTATTTTTAAAATTAACAGAACTACGGTCACTGGTCCCAAAGTGCTCCCCAACTGTCACCTCAGTCACCTGTCCTGCCCTATTTCCCAAGAGTAGGTCTCGTTTTGCCCCTTCTCAAGTAGGGCCCTCTATATACTGCTTAAGGAAACTTCCCTGAACACATTTAACAAATTTCACTCCATCTGAGCCCTTAACACTATGACAGTCCCAGTCTGTGTTAGGAAAATTAAAATCCCCCACTATAACAACCCTATTGCTCCCACGAGTCTCCCCAGTCTCCCTGCATATTTGTTCTTCTAATTCCCGTTGACTATTTGGGGGCCTATAGTACAACCCCAATAATGTCACCATCCCCTTATTTCTTAGCTGCACCCACGAAGCCTCACTGGATGATCCCTCAGTTATTTCATCTCTGACTACTGCTGTGATACTCCCCTTCATCAAAACTGCAACTTGCCCTCCCCTCTTTACTCCACCTCTGTCCTGTCTAAAGCACTTGTACCCTGGCACATTAAACTGCCAGTCCTGTCCCTCCCTCAGCCATGTTTCTGTAATGGCTATAATATCCCAGGCCCACGTACCTATCCACACCCTGAGTTCATCGGCCTTACCTCTCAGCCCTCTGGCATTTTAATAGATGCAATTTAATCCAACAGACATTCCTCACTCCCTGTTGTGTTCCAGCCTGACCTGTCTCTTCAACTTGCTATTTCTGATTAACGTATCTCCTTCCAGCCTCGCACTTGTCTCCATGCTGTTGAGGATCCCACCCTCCACCAATCTAGCATAAACCCCTCCCTTGTAGCACTAGGTAAATCTCCCCGCTAGAATATTTGTACCTGAACTGGAGGGGGACTATCTGAACTGAGATTTAAAGGTATGGAGCAGAAGGTTTAGTAGAGATGCAAAGGAAAAAAAAAAAATTCACACTGAGGGTGGTGGAATCTGGAACTCCCTTCTACAGAGGCAGAAACTCCCATAACATTTAAGAAGCTTTAGAATCCCAACAGCGTGAATACAGGCCCCTCGGCGCAACAAGTCCACACCGACCCTCACAGCATCCCACCCAGACCCCTCCCCCTATAACCCACTTATCCCTGAACATGATGGGCAATTTAGCATGGCTAATCCACCTAAGCTGTACATCTGTGGAAGGAAACTGGAGAACTCAGAGAAAACCCATGCAGACACGGGGAGAATGTGCAAACTCCACACAGACAGTTGCCCAAGGGTGGAATTGAACCTAGGTCCCTGGTGCTGTGAGGCAGCAGTGCTAACCACTGAGCCACTGTGCCACCCTGAAAGGCTTTCTTAATGTTTATTTGACACTAGGCATACAAGGCTACAGACCAAGTGCTGGAAAATGGAATTATAATGATTAGGTGGTTGTGAGAGATCAGGGTGGATGCAATGGGCCAAAAGACATTTTTCTGTAGGTCTATATGACTATCTTATTTGAAGTGGTCATTGCCTGACACTTGTGCTGTGTGACTGTTTAAAAAAAAAACACTTATCAAGTTGGGACCTTGTCTTATTCCATCAGAAGGTGAGCTGCTTTAGTGACCCAGTAGTTGTAAATGGTAACAGTGTAATTCATTGTTTCTGAGCATATGATGGATGGAGTTTTACTTCCTTAACCAACTTTTTGATCAGTTGTTTGTCACAATTGAGTGTCAAATTTTGACACAACATTGCTGTTTTACTATGTTAAAAAAAGGTTCTTTAAAATGCAGGTTCTTGCTAGAGTGCGAGACAGTAAACCAGGGCAGATTGTGCACTTATACAAAGAAAGAATTGGAGGAAAGGTCACAAAAGTATTCTAACAAGCCAAGTCTAGCTCTGAAATCCATGCAGACTGCCACTGTCTGGTACTTGGATAAGACTCTAGCTGGTTATCAAATTGGAAGTTTGTTGCTACAATGTATGAATTTGGAAGACTGATTCCAAATTCAGAAATTCTCTATTTAAAAACGTAATGGCAGTAAATTTGCAAGTGAAAGATATGGAAAAGCTAGCAGAGAATAGGCAAACAGAATGAAAGAGGAACATGGATAAAGAAGAAAATATTTTAAAGTCAGTAACAGAATTAACGGTTGATGGGGAAAGAAAACAGGAAAGTTAAGTTGAGGATTATCAGATCAGTCATGATCTCATTGAACAGCAGAGCTGAATTGATGGGCCAAATGGTCTACTCTAAGAAAGGACATGGATTATTTCACTTGAGGCTAAAGGAATTAAAAGATATGGGGGAAAAGTAGGCTTGAAGGGCTGAATGGCCTACTCCTGCTCCTTTGTTTCTGCTCCCAATTTATGGCCTTACAGACATATAAAGCTACCAGGAAAGAAAGATGGGTAGAAGGAGACCGTTGGAGTTATACAGCATAGAAACAGATACTTCGGTCTAACTCATCCATACTAAATCGGATATCCTAAACTAATCTAGTCCCATTTGCTAGCATTTGGCCCATATCTCTCTGAACCCATCTTATCCATATACTCATCCAAGTGCCTTTTAAGTGTTGTAATTGAACCAGCCTCCACCACTTTGTTCTATGCACACAACACCTTGTGTGTGAAAGTGTTGCCCCTCAGGTCCCTTTTAAATCTTTTCTCCTCTCATCTTGAACCTATGCCCGCTAGTTTTGGACTCCCTGCGAAAAACAGCTTGGCTATTCACCCTGTCTATGCCCCTCATGATTTCATAAACTTCTATAAAGTCACAGCTCAGCCTCTGACGTTCCAGGGAAAAGGAAGTCTCAGCCTCTCCCTCTCCCTATAGCTCAAACTCTCCAACCCAAAAAAGAAAAGAAACAAAATAATTGAATTGTTAACTCAATGAAAAGACAACAAAACTAATCACTTATTTGTAGTCCTTGAGAGATGAAGGGGGTGGGTGTGAAAGTGCATGAGTTTGATTGCAACAGTGAATAATGCAGAGTGAACAAGTGTTGTATCTTCTGGTTTATAGGGAAATGATAGTTTGGGTCTGTAGCTTTAAATTTGTAGAAAATGAAGACACAGTCATGTGACCTGTTCCAGATTCTGCCTGAAAGCACTTTAACATTTCTGTCCTGGGCTGCTGCAATGTTCCAAACCACAGCACAAGCTCCAGGAATAACATTTTCTGTTCAGGTAGGCACTCTACAGCCTAGAGCTCTCAGCGTTGAATTCCTCACCTTCAGAAACTGATTGCATTATGTCTGTTCTCTATTTTTCCTTACATCCTTTCTGTCCCCACATCCCCTCTCCCACCCTTCTCCTGTTTACTTTACTCTCAGCAGAAGGGGCTAATTCTTCCCACCCCCCAACTCATTTTACATCACTTTCACTCCTACTGTACAGGGCTAGGGGGCTGGGACTGATTCCAGCCTCAGGTGACTAGCTGTGTGGAGTTTGCACAATCTCTGCATGGGTGTCCTTCCACAGTCCAAAGATGTGCAGGTTAGGGTGGATTGGCCATGCTAAATTGTCCATAGCGTCCAGGGATATGTAGGGTACATAGGTTAGCCATGGGAAATGCAGGGTTAGAGACACGAGCATGGGGTGGGGATGGGTGGGATGCTGTTCAGATGGTCAATGTAGACTCGATGGGGCAAAATGGCCTGCTTCCAGACTGTAGGGATTCAATACAAATAAGCCCACTGTCTTTGGAACTGGGCCTCTACACCCTCTGACACTCCTCCGCTTCTGTTAAAAAAAAGGTATTTTAAAAAAGCAATTATCTAACATCTTTCAGTTCCGAAGCATCATCACGTTGGACTTGGAATATTAACTGTTTTTCCTCTCCACAGAAGCTGTCAGACCTGCTGACTTTCTCCAACATTAGTGTTTGTGCAAGTAAGTGTGGGTGATTTGACTAATAGAGATCAAAAGGAGGGCTCAGATTGTTTCATTGAGAAGGAAGGTGCAAGATAAATGTTTGGGGACAATGATCCCAGTCTACAAAATTTACTCAGTCTCAGGAAAAAAAAAAGTAATAAAATCAGAATACTGCAGGTGCTGG
Organism: Rhincodon typus; assembly: GCF_021869965.1. Classification (NCBI taxonomy): domain Eukaryota; kingdom Metazoa; phylum Chordata; class Chondrichthyes; order Orectolobiformes; family Rhincodontidae; genus Rhincodon; species Rhincodon typus. The sequence goes on from NC_063333.1 coordinate 3,600,544, forward strand.
AAATTTGAAACAAACGTGGAGAAGCAGTGAGGGAAGCAGCAGATATCTTTCAGAATCAAGAACCCAGGTCACTTCAGCAACCAGCTGGAGACATGAAATGTTCAAACACTCAATGGACATACTGAAGCCAAAAATAGGGATTTGAATTGAGAAATAAATGTATTTATTTTTCTTTTAAAATTTAAAAGAAGAAAAAGGTCCACACAATCTTCAGGAACAAGAAAACTTTAAGTTATTGTTTCTTTACCCTATCCTTTAAACCACCCCCTTAATTCGCCCGACAATACTAACACATCAAGATACAGTTGCTTCTGCTTCCAGGTTTCTGAAGAAATTAATGAACTGTGGAGTGCATTACACAGGACGCTGCAATTTTCCCTCACCAAGTCCACATATGTAGATGGAAGAGGGAGCATGAAAAAAGTGAACCCAACTGTGGGCAGGAGCAGGAACGGGAATGCCTGTCCTGGGCAAATGAAGCCCAGCTGAGGAGCTGCTAGCTTACAGAATAGCAAGGCTTCAACACTGATGCTTTTTTGTACTGCAGCATTCTCGTGAGGAACCTGTACTTTGTTGCAGTTTCTTCTTTAAAATCACAACTCCAGCAGCATAAATAGCTGTTTATTCCTCACCATTTGCATGGAGAAGTGAAGAACAAAAGAAAGTGATAACAATCCCCAGCTGTGCATTTAAAATACTGACTAGCTCCTTTTATAGGAGAGCCAGTATTCCCCAGTCCGTGCTGCCTCAATACAGAGTCAGAGTCAATCACAGTCTTCAATTTTTAAAATGACGATTAACCCATAGGTGGATTGGGGAAAAGAGAGGGTTGGAATAAAATAAAAACAGTGCTGAATACAGACCAAAAAGGGATAAAAGGAGTGTTGGGAGATGAAATTTAAGTGGGAGGGATATGGAATGGGTGAAGGAGAAATCCAGGCCCAATTGCAAAGAGATAGAGCACCTTCTAGCAGGGTTTAAAATCCTTGTGTTATCCATTGTCAAGCACAATACACTCTAGGCTCCTTTGCCTGTGCAATTAGTCTTTGCTGTGGTTTGGAGGCTTCCTCTGGGTTCAGTCTGATAAGATGTCTTCTCTGCCAGTCACTGCCCACAGGTATCCACACACGCCTGCCCCGATGTGAAGAGCTGGTAGACACTAACCAATGGGAACATGACCAAGGCACCGATCAGTGAGCCGACCTGAATGGATGCTCCGCACCAGACCAGGGCGAGGTGACCTGCCTCATGGAGGATGCTGCCAATCACCACTTTCAGGTAGGAGAACAAGCCGGTAAACAGCATCCATGCAATCACCTGGAAAAGAACCACAAAGATGGCAAATTGGGGAGTATCACAGCCACATGTCAATTACACCAACATGCCCCCAAAATCTGATCCTCTTGGCACATTGACCAATATGGATCCCTCAGCTGATATCACAAACTAGCCATTTATCTCATTGTGCAACTTAGCTGCTGCACTTCCTGGGAGCATACTTTGAAAGCATTTCACTGGCTGTAAAGCTGGTTGCTAATTTCCTCAGACATTCCAACATTATGGTTAGACAGACATATGCTTCTCCTTAGAGACTAGACCTAGGGACAATAAATAGGTGAGTAACAAAGCCAGTTTCAAATTCAGGAGAAACTTCCAAGAGTGGTAAATTTTTCGTTTCATGCATTGTTAGCATCACTGACAGACAGCATTTGTTGCCCATTTCCAACTGCCCTCAGAACGAGGGACTTGCTGGGCCATTTCAGAGGATGGTTATGATTCAACCACATTGCTGTGGGTCTGGAGTCACGTGCAGGGCAGACTGGGTAAGGATGGTAAATGTCCTTCCCTCCAGGAAATGAGGGGTTTTGATGACAATCCACGGTTGTAGTCACGGTCACCATCACTGAGACTAGTTATACATTCCAGGTTCGTGAACGGAATAAAAACTCCCAAGTAGTGAGATTTGAACCCACACCCTGGATCATGATCCTGGACCTTTTGGATTGTGTATCCAGTGGCATTACCACCACAATAAGTGAACAGATGTTCTGTAAGCAGCTCACTGCACTCGAGACGCAAATTGTTTCTCTCTCCATAGATGCTGCCAGACCGGAGTTTCTCCAGCACTCTGTTTCAGCTCTCAGTCAACCAGCCTTCATTTTATTTTAATTAACTAGATGTGTTTAATTGAGCTTTCCCTCAAAATATATAAAGATGAAAGAAAAAGAATAAAATGGCATGTTAAAAAGTTCGATAAGGAGGGATGGGAGGTTGAGCAATAGATAGAGATCAGTTGCCTGTTCTTATGCAGTAAAACACTGCCATGCATCTCCATGGATCCTGCTAGTGGTTTAAGCAATAGCGTGAATGGGATCCCAGAGTTTAGTCATTTTCCTTCACTATACTCACCACTAAAACAACACCCATCGAGTTCCCAAGCAGCGGGGGACATGGACTGAATGCTGCCAACGTCAAAATGTAGACTCCACACAGTAACCCTAGAAATGCCAGGACACCAAGTCCAATACTGGACCTGCACAAAATCAAACAGCATGAAGAACAGATTGAAGGTGATATTCTGCTGTAGCACTGACCAGGCTAAGCAACAGTATTTTCAAAAAAAAGCGCATGAGAGAGACAGAGCACAAAAGCTTCACACTAGAAACACATCATTTGGCCCAATCAGTTTATGCCTGACCAGCAATAAAAGGAAAGAGCAGGGACATGGGGAGTACGGGTGAAAGAGATAGAGCTAGGTGAGCAAGTTAAGGACAATTAAAGGGAACAGGTTCTGAGCTGCAGTAAACTGGAGAATGTTGCCAGTATTTATCAGAATTCTAACAGGAATGAACCAAGGTTATGGGTAGTTAGAGGCGTATAAAAGGTTATAAAAAGAGCAGGGAGGTTATGTCCGAGCTGTAGAGAAAACTTTGGTTAGGCAACATTTGGAGTAGTGTGCGCAGTTCTGGTCCCCATATTGTAGGAAGGACCTTTCCCCCCCTTTATTCATTCACAGGATGAGGGCATCGCTGACCAGGCAGCATTTATTGCCCATCCCTAATTGCCCAGAGGGCAGTGAAGAGTCAACCACATTGCTGTGGGTCTGGAGTCACAAGTAGGCCAGACCAGGTAAGGATGGCAGTTTCCTTCCCTAAAAGAGGACATTAGTGAACCAGATGGGGTTTTTCTGACAATTGACAATGAATTCATGGTTATCATTAGACTGTTAATTCCAGATATCTTACTGAATTCAAATTCCACCATCTGCTGTGGCAGGATTCAAACCCGGGTCCCCAGAATGTTGAGTCTCCAGATTAACAGTCCAGCGATAACACCACTAGGCCATTGCTTCCCCATCATGTCTGTAATGGCTCCCAAAACAGCTACCCAGGTAGGGCTGGAGAATGGAACTTTCTCCACAGCCCTCTAAATTCATCCCTTTCAAATACATATCCAGTTCTCTTTAGAAACCGGTTATGAAATCTGCCCTCCCAGGCAGTGCATTCCAAGTCCTAACAACCCCGAGTAAAGAAGTTTCTCCTCATTTCAATCCTAGCTCTCTTGCTGACAATCTTGAAATTGTTATCCCTAGTTACTGATGTACCAACTAGTGGAAACACACCCTGTCAAAATTGTTCATAATTTTGAACACCTCAATAAAGGTCACCTCAGTTCTGGGTGTTCAGGTCCATTGTACCCTGAAGGTGGCAACCCAGGTGGATAGAGTGGTCAAGAAGGCATACGACATGCTTTCATTCATCGGACAGGGTATTGAGTACAAGAGTTGGCAGGTCATGTTACAGTCGTATAGGACTTTGGTTCGGCCACATTTGGAATACTGCATACAGTTCTGGTTGCCACATTACCAAAAGGATGTGGATACTTTGGAGAGGGTGCAGAGGAGGTTCACCAGGATGTTGCCTAGTATGGGGGGCGCTAGCTATGAAGAGAGGTGGAGTAGATTAGGATTATTTACATTAGAAAGACAGAGGTTGAGGGGGGACCTGATTGAGGTCTACAAAATCACGAGAGGTATAGACAGGGTGGATAGCAAGAGCTCCCCCTGCCCCCTCAAGAGTGGGGGACTCAATTACTAGGGGGTCACAATTTCAAGGTGACAGGCGTAAAGTTTAAGGGAGATATGCGTGGAAAGTTCTTTCCACAGAGGGTGGTGGGTGCCTGGAACACGTTGCCAGTGGAGTGGTAGAGGCGGGCACGATAGCGTCATTTAAGATGTATCTAGACAGGTACGTGAACGGGCAGGGAGCATAGGGATACAGATCCTTGGAAAATAGGTGACAGGTTTAGATAGAGGATCTGGATCAGCGCAGGCTTGAGGGCCGAAGGGCCTCTTCCTGTGCTGTAATTTTGTTTGGTTCTTTGTTCTTTGTTCTCTGCTCCAAGCCCAATCTCTATTTTTCCCTTGTATCTAAAATTCTTCATTCCCAGTATCATTCTAGTAAATCTCTTTTGAAGTCTCTCCAGGCGTTTAAATAAGGATCTTTAATAAGTTGCCCAGAACTGAACAATCCTCCAAACGTGGTCTGGAGGAAAATATTTTCACTTAGAGGGTGGTGGGGGTCAGGAACACTGCGTAGGAGGGTAACTGAGGCAGGAAATATCAACCTTTTTAAAAGGAAACAAAAAAGGTACTTTGATGAGCACTGAAATGTCATCAGGCTACAGGCAGAGTACTGGAAAGTGGAACTAGTGCAGGTTTAGTGTAGCTTTACTAGTATGTACGCGGATGAATTGAAAGGCTACTTCCATACTGTATGATTCTATAATGAGAGAATGTGGCGAGGAGGCTATTCTTCCTTGGTCAAAGAACACCGGAGATGTAAGAGATTTTCAGCATCATGAATGCTGTGATAGGACAAGTTGCAGGATGATTGATAACGGAGGCAAAAGCACTTAAGAATACACAAAGAGACTATAATGACATTAAAAATGCAGCATGCAGAAAGCAGATACTATAGTAGTTTAAAATGATCTCACCTTGCGAGTGCAAACATGGCAACGAAGCAGGCCAATGGATTGGCGAGATTCCCAAGCACCACTGCCAGGTGAAAGGTGGTGCTCCCATAGGGCAGGCAGGAGTAGGTCTGGATTGATGGCAGCACCCCATTGGTCAGAGCATTGGAGACGGCCAGCAAGATGAGCAGGTAGACGTTACGGGCCGTGCAGAACGGAGCTGGTGTTTTGGGGGCTGGCTGACTCTCCGTGGTCAGTTGGCACGATTCCTTGTTGACGTGGGTAGTGGGCTGCTTGTTGTTGCTTTTTCGGGCCAGTCCAGCAAAGGCCAACAGGGAGATAGACATTAGCCCCACTAAAAGCCAGAAGAAGGTACTAGCTGTGAAGTTCTCCTTAAGGTAGTGTGGCTGGAGGGATTGGGAGCCATTGGCAGCTGAGCTGTTACGACACTCCAACTGGCCCACACCCTGCACTAGGGCTGCCACACATGGGAAGAGAGCACTGAAGCCCTGGCCTACAAAGAAGGTCCTGATGTACTTGGATGAGAGGCGGAACATGAAGGGCAGGAAGGTGACATTGGAAGTGCAGCAGACCAAGGCTAAGGCGAAGGCCAGGGTCAAGAAGGCCACACTGTGCTGCTTTCTGCCAACCAACACAGTCCGATCCCAGGTGAGTGCTAAGGCAACGGAGGAGATCACACCCAGTGCTTGGATGGAGTGGATAAGATAACGTTCATTCAGCAGGCCCGGGGAGAACCTGTGAGCAAGGGTGACCAATAAGGGGCCAACATTTGAAAAGGCAATCAGTACTGTCAAATAGGCCGGCAGATTCCATGCTAGGGAACAAAGAAATAAAACAAAGATAGGTCAGAAACAGGTCCTGCGGCCCAAAACATCTGTTAATCAACAAACACTAATCCCATAGCCTACTATGCCCCGGCATTTTAAATTACTCACCTAGGTGCTTAAAATGTAGTGAGTGTATCTGCCTCCATACCCTCTCAGGCAACACATTCTACATTTCTACCATCCCACATGAAAGATTTTTTCCCCCCTCAGATCTCCACTTCCTCTTCACCTTAAACCTCTGTCCTCTGATCTTAAATACATCTTCAATGGGGGGGGGGCGGGGGGAGAAAAAGAGATTCTCATGATCTACTGTTTATGCCTCTTAAATTTTGTACACCTCGAATCAGTTCCCCTGTCAGCCCCCTCTGCTCTAGCAAAAACAAACCCAGTCTCCTCTCAAAGACTTTTCATCCCAGGCAACACAGAACAGCATAGCACCCTCCTGGTCATATCTCACCTACATCCAATAGGTCCCCACACACAGATTGCCTCTTTGGTCTCCTATGGGCCCCACTCTTTCCCTCGTAATACTCATTCTTAATATACCTACAAAATGCTTTGGGGGTTTTCCTTAATTCTGTCAAATATATTGTGGCAAAACTTTACTTGCCAATTTCTCTTCTTTTTTCCAAAACAAAAAAGGAGACAACCTCTCTTTCCTTTTGAAGGGCCTCGCCTGTTTTTAATACACTGTACCAGATATACACTTCCTTTGTTTTTTTAAAAATCAAACTCTTGGCATCCCTGGACTTGCTGCCGTGCTGTTGAGGAACACTATCTTTAAAACATTCCCAATTGTCCAAACGTAGACTTACCTGCAAGTAGCTGCTCCCAGTCTATGTTTGCCAGATCCTGTCTGACGATATTGAAATTGGCCCTCCCCAGTTTAGATACTTCACTTCAGCATTACTCTTATCCCTTTCCACAAGGGCTTTGAAATGTATGGAGTTATGGTCACCATCTGCAAAATGCCCACCCACTGACACTTTAAACACTTGACCGGTTTCATTCCCTAACACAGCCCCATCGAGAACAACTATCTGCATACTGGCACAAAAAGCTCTCCTAGACCCACTTTAAAAATTCCACCCAGTCCGATCCTTTCACCCTAAAAAGGTACTCCCAGTTAAAATGTTACCAAAGTTGAAATAGTCTCCAACTAAAACCCAGTTAGATTACATAGAATATAAAGCAATACAGCACAGGAAAAGGCCCTTTGGCCCATTGTGTTTGTGCTGACCACTTGAGCATCATGGATAGTACTGAAGTGTCTAAACTAAGCCCACCTACCTGCACACAGTCTGAATGCTTCTAGTCCCTCCCTGTTCATGTCTCTGTCTAAATGCCTCTTAAACGTTACTATCATATCTGCTCTACCTCCCATGGTGGCATATTCCAGGTAGCTGGCATCCGGTGTGTCAAATAAAAGTCTTGCAAATCTGCTTTAAAAAACTTTTCCCCTCCCACCATAAACCTATGCCCCCTAGTGGCGGCCAGAATTTACAACTCACACTGCCTCCAATTTCATCTATTACCAACAATTGTTAAAAGAAATCAAAAACAACACAGTCACCCAGTAACCATTTTCCTGTTCCACAAGGAAACATTATCCTAGGATCAGTTCAGGTCTTTTTGTCCACATAGATCTTGAGAACTGGCTGTGCAACACGAGACTGCACAAGCACGACCGGTCAAATTGTTTCTTTCAGTGCTCTGCAATTTAGAGATAAATAGAACTGGACTAACATCAGTGGATATAGTCACAGAGGTCTACAGTCTTGAATGCATGCTGGTCAAAAAAAAAAAACAGAAAAATTCTAATCCCATTTTCCAACATTTGGTTCATAGCCTCATATGCCTTGGCATTGCAAGTGCACATTGAAATACTTCAATGTAATGAGGGTTTCTGCCTGTACCACCCTGACAGGCAGCGAATGCCAGATTTTCAGAACTCAAAATTATTTCCTCACATTCCCTCTAAACCTTCTGCCCCTAACAGTAAATCTATGCCCCCTGGTCATTGATCACCTCCAAGGGAAAAAGCTTTTTCCTGTCTACACCCCTCAGTCTTATGCATCTCAATCATGTCCCCTCTGCTCTAAAGAGAGAACAACTACAGGCTACCCAATCTCTCTTCATAACTAATACTCTCCAGCCCAGGCAAAACATCCTGGTAAATCTCCTCTGCATCCTTTCCAGTGCAATCATATCCCTAGATTAGAGCAGCAGAATGCTCTGGCTGTGGCCTAACCAATATTTTTAATACACATCCAGCATTACGTCCTTGCCTCAGCTGGCAAAGGGAGGTAATGTACATGTCTTCTTAACCACTTTATCTACACTTAAGGGACCGGCATACATACACATTCAAGGTGCCTCTGATTCTTAGTGCTTCCCAGGGTCCTATTGTTTATCATATATTCCCTCACCTTTTTATCCAGACCACCTATACCCTCATGTAATCTAAAGTTGTCCTCCTTGTTATTTATCTGTGAACTTATTGATCAGATACAGGAAGGAGTTACTCAGCCAGAACAACAAACAGTATCTATGCAGTCCACAAAACAAAAAGCTTCGGCTTTCCACTCCAGGAAATGCACAAAGAAAATGTCATGTGGTCAGAAATGTGAAACTGTGCTGATTACATGAAAATTATCATTAAGTCATTTAATACAGCCCCAAAACAGAAGCTCAAGAACATTGAGAATCTCCTCCAGTTTTATCATTTTACCAGACCGATTCCTGGGATGGCAGGAACGATGTCTGAAGAGAGATTGAGCGAGTTGGTTAGGATTACAGTCACTGTAGTTTAGATGAAGGGAGAATCTCAGAAAATTCTAATAGGATCACACCGGAACAATATTATAAATTGGGGGTCCAGAACTCGGAGTCATAGTTTAAGAATCAAAGGTCAACCTTTTAGAAAAACAAAGGCAGTAGGAGAAATGTTTTCACTCACAGTGGTAGGCCTGGGGAATTCTCTAACGCAGGAAGTGTTTGAGGCCAAAAACCAGTGTTTGAGAGGAGGGAGGTAAATATAGCTCGAGGCAAAAGGGATCAAGGGATGGGGGAGAAAAGGAAGTGGTAGGAGCAAAAAAAAAAAAAAAAAAAAAAAACCACAAAGAAAGGGGGATTTGGATATTGAGCTCAAAATGATTAGCTATATATTATTATATTGAATGGCAGAGCAGACTCAAGCAGTCAGTCAGACGGCCCACTCTTATCTTCTATTTTTTTGATATTTAAAGGATCTTGAATTTCCTAGCACCTATCTCTAAGTCAGGACGCCAAAAGCATTTCACAGCCAAGTATAGGCACCTTAACAGTAGGAGGCACAGGTGGCAACTTGCAAATGTTGCATAGCAAGATCAACCTACTGATAGGAGACAGAAGGTGGTGGTAAGAGGCTGTTTGAGAGACTGGAACCCAGTGTGCAATGGTGTACGTAAGAACATAAGAACTAGGAGCAGGAGTAGGCTGTCCGGCCCTTCGAGCCTGCTCCGCCATTCAATAAGATCATGGCTGATCTTTTCATGGACTCAGATCCACTTACCCGTGTTCTCACCGTATCCCTCAATTCCTTTATTGTTCAAAAAAAAAAAAAAAATCTACCTTATCTTTAAGAACATTTACTGAAGTAGCGTCAACTACTTCACTGGGCAAGGAATTCCATAGATTAACAACCCTCTGGGTGAAGAAGTTCCTTCTCAATTCAGTCCTAAATCTGCTCCCTCTAATCTTGAGGCTATGCCCTCTTGTCCTAGCTTCACCTGCCAGTGGAAACATCCTCTCTACTTCTATCTTATCTATTCCCTTCATAATTTTATATGTTTCTATAAGATCCCCCCTCAATCTTCTGAATTCCAATGAATATAATCCCAATCTACTCAGTCTCTCCTCATAAGCCAACCCCCTCAACTCCGGAATCAACCTAGTGAACCTCATGAACCTCCTTTGCACCCCCTCCAGTGCCAGTACATCCTTTCTCAAGTAAGGAGACCAAAACTGCACATAGTACTCCAGGTGTGGCCTCACCAGCACCTTGTACAGCTGCAACATAACCTCTCTGCTTTTAATCTCAATCCCTTTAGCAATGAAGGGCAAAATTCCATTTGCCTTCCTAATTACTTGTACCTGCAGACCTAGCTTCTGTGATTCATGCACAAGGACACCCAGGTCCCTCTGCATAGCAGCATGCTGCAACTTTTTAACCATTCAAGTAATAATGGTTTTTACTATTACTCCTACCAAAATGTACGACTTCACATTTCTTTACATTGTATTTCATCTGCCACACCTTTGCCCACTCACTCAATGTATCCATGTTCCTCTGCAAAGTTTCAGTCCTCTGCACACTTTGCTCTGCCACTCATCTTAGTGTCATCTGCAAACTTTGACACCCTACACATGGTCCCCAACTCCAAATCATCCATATAAATTGTAAATAATTGCGGTCCCAACACCGATCCCGGAGGCAAACCACTAGTCACTGACTGCCAGCTAGAATAGCACTCATTTATTCCCACTCTTTGCTTCTTGTTAGTCAACCAATCTTCTATCCATTCTAATACTTTACCCTTAAAGCCATGCATCCTTATCTTATGCAGGAGCCTCTTGTGCAGCACCTTGTCGAAGGCCTTTTGGAAATCTAGGGACACCACATCCACTGGGTCCCCATTATCCACCTCGCTCGTAATGTCTTCATAGAATTCCAAAAGATTTGTCAAGCATGACCTGCCCTTCATGAACCCATGCTGCATCTACCCAACGGAACAATTTCTATCAAGATGCCTTGCTATTTCTTCCTTGATAATAGACTCAAGCATCTTCCCCACTACAGAGGTTAAGCTAACCGGTCTATAATTCTCCATCTTTTGTCTACTTCCCTTTTTAAACAGTGGCATCACATTTGCTGTTTTCCAATCTGCTGAGACTGCCCCAGAGTCCAGCAAATTTTGGAAAATTACTGCCAGTGCACCTGCTATTTCTCCCGCCATCTCTTTTAGTACCCTGGGATGCATTCCATCAGGGCCAGGAGACTTATCAATCCTTAGCTCCATTAGCTTGCCCAACACTACCTCTTCCGTAATTATGATCGTTTCCAGGTCCTCACCTACCTTCGTCTCTTTGTCAATTACTGGCATGTTATTAGTGTCCTCCACGTGAAGACCGATATAAAATACCTGTTCAATGCCTCGGCCATTTCATCATATCCCATAACTAAATTCCCCTTCTCATCCTCTAAAGGGCCAACTCTTTCATTTTATATATTTATAGAAACTTTTGCTATCTGTCTTTATATTCTGTGCAAGTTTTTTTCTCATGTTCTATCTTACTTTTCTTTATAGCTCTTTTTGTGGCTTTCTGTTGACCTTTAAAGTTTTCCCAATCTTTTAGTTTCATGCTGTTTTTGGCCACTTTGTATGCCTTCTCCTTCAATTTCATAGCCTCCCTTATTTCTTTAGACACCCATGGCAGATTACCCCTTTTCTTACAGTCCTTCCTTTTCATTGGAATATACTTTTGCTGAGCACTTTGAAAAATTGCTTTGAAAGTCCTCCACTGCTCGTCAACTGTCCCACCATAAAATCTTTGTTTCCAGTCTACTTTAGCCAAGTCCTCCCTCATTCTATTGTAGTTCCCCTTGTTCAAGCACAGGACCCTGGTATTGGATTTATCTTCACACTCTCCATCTGTATTCTAAATTCAACCATACTGTGATCACTCCTTCCAAGAGGATCCCTAACTATGAGGTCATTAATTATTCCTGTCTCATTACACAGGACCAGATCGAGGATAGCTTGCTTCCTTGTCGGTTCCATTACATACTGTTCAAGAAAACTATCATGGATACACTCAGTGAACTCCTCCTCAAGGCTACCCTGACCAAGCTGGTTCGACCAATCTACATGTAGATTAAAATCCCCCATGATAATTGCCGTACCATTTTTACAGACATTAGTTATTTTTGTTTATTGCCCGCCCCAATGTGATGTTATTATTTGGTGGCCTATAGCCTACGCCTATCAGTGACTTTTTCCTCTTAGAAATTCTAATTTCCACCCAAATGGATTCAACCTCATTCTCCATAGAACCTATATCATCTCAGCACTGCCCTGATGTCGTCCTTGAATATCAGAGCTACACCACCTCCCTGTCTGTCCTTCCGAATAGTCTGGTACCACAAATGCTGGATCTCTTATTGTTTGTGATATTCCTAAATGATTAGATGAGAATGGGAATGCTGGAAAGGAAGGGTGTGGGCGGTGGGGTGGCTGCAGAATGATAAATTTGCAAATGACCCAAAGATTGGCCTGGTGATTGACAATGCTGAAGGTGTTAGGTTACAGGAGGATACAAACAGATTGGTCCCTGATAAATTTAACCCTGATAAAATGTGAGGTGTCGCACTTTAAAAGAAACAAGGGAGTACTCCATGAATGACAAGACACTAGAGAAGCTCAGAGGGATCTCGGAGTGCTTGTCCACAGATCCCTGAAGATGGCAGGACAGGTTAATAGGGTATATAGTGAGACAATTGTGTGCTGTCCTGTTTTTCTTGCAGAGGGGTTTGTCACAGTGGTACAGAGATGTTTCCTCTTGGCAGGCAGTTTTTGGGTTTCTCCCTGGATGTTTTTTTTCCAGAACAAGACAAAAGAACCATGAGTGGGTGAGGTCAGACTCACAGATCCAGAGGACTTTGGAAACCGAAAGAACTGTGGATGCTGTAAATCAGGAACAAAAATAGAAGTTGCTGGAAAAGCTCAGCAGGCCTGGCAGCATCTGTCAAGAAAAAAAAGCAGAGTTAGAGTTAATGTTTCGGGTCCAGTGACCCTTCCTCAGTTCTGATTTTTTATTCACACAGATGCTGCCAGACCTGCTGAGCTTTTCTAGCAACTTCTGTCTGTGTTCCAGATGACTTTAGTTTTACTTTCAGTTGGTTTCTTTGGTAGTTAGCTGCTGCAGTGGACAGCTAGAGTCCTTTCTGTTGCCAGATTGAAGACTTGGAGAGATTTCCTCTTAGAAACCAGAAGGGACAGATTATTTATTTCAGTATTTCTTTCTACTGGACTGAAGAGACACAGCACGCAAGAATAATAGATAATTGTTTCGTGCATTGGCAACAAATGCAAAGGGTATTTATGGGGTGCTCTGTTTATTGGAACAGTTGAGGATTATTGCTTACATAATATTGGCTTGTTCATTTATCAATAGAGTAAGGTTATGCTGATTCTTTGTTTTGGTGCATCTTAAATGCATTGCAAGAATAAAGTGTGTTTTGATTAAAGCTTAGTCATGGACCAAGCGACTCATATCTGGAACACAACGCCTTACACTTGCTTTAAAATAAAACGGTTAACTTAGACCCTGTGATATACTTTGGGGGAGGCGGGTCTGGTTTTTAACAATAGGCGGGCAGGATGCTGGCCTTTATCACTTGAGACACAGATCATAAGAGCAGGGGAGTTTTTGTTGGAGCTATATAGGACTTTGGTGAGGCTGCAGCTGGAGTACTGCGTGCAGTTCTGGTCACCGCACTGTAGGAAGAACGTGGTTGCACTGGAGGGAGTGCAGAAGAGATTCACCAGGATGTTGCCTGGGATGGAACATTTCAGCAATGAAGAACATAGAACACAGGCCCTTCGGACCACAATGCTGTATCCTACTGTGAGATCAATCTACCCTGCATACCCTCCGTTTTACTATGATCCATGTGCCGATCCAAGAGTTGCTTGAATGTCCTTAATGTATCTGACTCCACTACCACGGCCGGCAGCGCATTCCACACGTCCACCACTCTCTGCGTGAAGAACCTACCTCTGACATCTCCCCTATTTCTTTCTCCAATCACCTTAAAATTATGCCCCCTCATAACAGTCATTTCCGTCCTGGGAAAAAAAGTTTGACTATCCACTCTATCTATGCCGCTCATCATCTTGTAAACCTCTATCAAGTCACCACTGATCCTTCTTCGCTCCAATGTAAAAAGCCCTAGCTCCCTCAACCTTTCCTCACAAGACCTGCCCTCCACTCCAGGCAGCATCCTGGTAAATCTCCTCTGCACCCTCTAAAGCTTCCACATCTTTCCTATAACGAGGTGACCAGAACTGAACGCAATATTCCAAGTGTGGTCTAACCAGGGTTTTATAGAGCTGCAGCATAACCTCGTGACTATTGAACTCAGTTCCCCTGCCAATGAAAGCAGGAAAGTGGGACTAGTGCAAGTAGTACAGCAAATCCATTTATTAAGCAACACCTATGGGGTGTGTGCTGGTTGATCAAAAGGTCCACATAATCAATGTAAAAACACAGAGTAATTGGTATGTAATACAACATACATTGTATACAGCATAAAATCACTTCAGTAAAAAAATTAAGAGGAAACTTAGAGAGCCACCTCATTCGCACTCTCAACTGACTATTCAGACATTGTGGAGATTGTGATAATACAGTGAACATATTTGAAGTGTACAATTTTTGCTGGTTTAGAGTTAAAACAAAGTTTGCAGTAGTATATCTTAAGCCGTTACCCACACATCTACACTGCCCAGGGTCTGTTTAAGGTTGGCAATGGCCTAGAGGTATTATTGCTAGACTATCAATCGAGACTCAATGTTCAGAGGACCCCGGTTTGAATATCACCATGGCAGATGGTGGAATTTGAATTCCAGATTTTATTTTATTGAATCAAGAGTCAAATGATAATCATGAAATCATTGTTGATTGTTGGAAAAACCCATCTGGTTCACTAGTATCTATTAGGGAAGAAAACTGCTGTCCTTACTTGGTCTGGACTACATGTAACTCCAGACCTTCAGCAATGTGGTTGTCTCTTAACTGTTCTCTGGGAATGAGCAACAAATGCTGGCCTGGCCAGTAACACCCTTGTCCCGTGAATGAATTTACAAACAAACTAATTTAGACAACCAGGAAAATCAATAAAGAAACTTCTAAATCTGAACATCCATAGCAACCGTTAGGGATATTAGAAAGTAAAGTATCTGGTACCTCTCACCCTCTGGGACTCACCTTCAGGGAGAATCTTCGTTACCACTGGAAGCTCAACCCACAAGGAGTTCACTGCAACCCAAGACCCCATTCCGAACATGGCCACCAGCAGGTGGGCGAAGGGAGCGTTTCTGAAATCTTGTGTTGGCATCATGTGGCAAGGAGCCCTGGTTTCTTTAAAAGCAGCAAAAAAAAAAAAAAAAGTGTCACTCAACATGATCAGGGTGAGTATCACCTTGGGAACTGGGTTTGGTCTCAACTCCCAGCACTGCCCTCCCACTACCCCTTCCCCACCTCAAAATACCACCCACCCCCCCATCCCATTTCCACAAACACACCAACACCATCCCACATTTAAAACAATTTAAAGGCAATCACACTTGAACAGCACCCTCCAGTGAACCCCGATTGCACTGCACCTACTTTATGAAAAGACTGAAATTCAGATCACACAAACCACGGGGGAAGAGGAGTGGCATTTAGGCCCTCATGCTTGTTGCAGTATTGTTTGAGGTATTAGTTGATTTAGGGCAAAACTCCATTTCTGGTTCAGCTCCATTACACCCCTGGCTAACATCCAGGTGATTTAAATTTGAGGCTCACTGATTTAGTTATTGTCACATGTACCAAAATACAGTGAAAACTTTGTTTACGAGCGGTACAGGCAGATCGCAGCAAGCAAAGGATGTACAAAGAAAAACGAAAAGAAAAGAGTCCATTCAACAGCCAGAAAGAAGCTGTTCCTGAACCTGCTTGTGCAGGTGTTCAGGCTTCTGTATCTTCTGCCTGATGGAACAGGCTGTAGGAGGTCATTACTCAGGTGCGGTGGGTCTTTGACGATGTTAGCTGCCTTTCTGCAGCAGTGAGCCGTGTACAGAGTCCAATGGTGGAAGGTTGGCTTCCGTGATGGTCTGGGCTGTCCACACCACCTTCTGTAGTTTCTTCCAGTCCTGGGCACAGCAGTTGCTATACCAGGCCATTATGCACCAAGACAGTATGCTTTCAATGGTGCACCTGCAGAAGTTGGAGAGAGATCTTATGGACATCTCAAATTTCCTGAGCCACCTGAGGAAGAGGTGTTGTTGTGCCTTCTTGACCGTTGCATCTAAGTGGGAAGTCCAGGACATGTCGTTGATTATTGGCATTCTGAGGGACTTGATGCCCTTCACTCTCTCAACCTCAGTTCCATTGATGTAGATGGGGGCATGTTCTCCTCCTTTCTTTCTGAAGTCGATGGTCAGTTCTTTTGTTTTGCCGATGTTGAGAGAGAGGTTGTTTTTGTTGCACCATATTGCCAAGCCCTCTATCTCTTTTCTGTATTTTGACTTTCTGCCTCCCCCATCCTTTGGGGGCAGTGAGTTCCAGATTCCCACAGCCTCTGGGGTGAAAAAAAATTGTCACATCTCCTCTAAACCTCCCACTCCTTGCCTTAAGTCTTTGCTCCTGCTCCTGATCCTCCATCAAGGGGGAAAAAGTTTCTTGTCCACCCTGTCTATGTCCCACATGAAATTTATAAATCTGAAATCACGTCCCCTTTCAGTCTCTTCTGCTCCAAGCAAGTTAACCCCAGTTGTCCAATCGGTCTTCATTACTGAAACTCTCCAGCCTAGGCAACAATCCTAGTAAATCTCTTTTGCATCCTCTCCAGTGGGCTGCTGTGGAAAGGCTGTCAACGTCAATGATCCATCACACCCTGGTAATGATATCCTACAACTTCTTTCGTCAGGCCCAAGATACAGAAGCCTGAACATATAGAACAGTACAGCACAGGCCCTTCGGCCCACAACACTGTGCTGAACTTTTACCCTAATCCTAAGGTATATCTAACCTCCACCCCTACCTTATACTATCATCCATATGCCTATCTAATAGCCACTTAAATGCCCCTAACAAGGCCGACTCCACTACCATCTCCGGCAATGCATTCCACGCCCCTTCCACTCTCTGAGTAAAGAACCTACCTCTTACATCTCCCCTATATCTACCTCCACTCACTTTAAAACTATGCACCCTCGTAATAGCTACCTCCACCCTAGGAAAAAGTCTTTGGCTGTAAGTAAGTAGCAAGTAACACATGGATGAGCAGGTTCAGGAACAGTTTCTTCCCGGCCATTATTAGACTGATAAGTGAGCTCTCTAGCCTCCATATAATGATTGATCTTGCTAATGCTGATCTCATGTAGCACACGGCCTGTGCAATGTAACCTGTACCTCTGTCCGAGTCATTTTGATCCGTACATCCTTGCTTAATATGATCTGCCTATACTGCTTGTACACAAAACTGTTCACTGTACTTCAGTCCACATGACAATAAACCAATCAATCCCTCCTATCAACAAGGTGCAGGGCTGGATGAACACAGCCGGCCGAGCAGCATCACAGGAGCAGAGAGGCTGACGTTTCGGGCCTAGACCCTTCATCAGAAAAAGCCG
>NC_063333.1:3642806-3646367 GCF_021869965.1 Rhincodon typus
CTCCCCTGCCCACCCCACTCTCCCCTGCCCACCCCACTCTCCCTCTCCCTTCTCCCGCTCTCCCACTAAATCATTATCCTCTGGTTCTTGATCCTTCTGCTAATGGGAGTAGTTTCTTTTTACCTATTCCTCATGGTTTTGAGCATTCTGTCTTTCCCGCACTGTTTCATACAAACTGTACAATAGTGGTGTACCAATGTCTAGTCACTAACAAATAACAGCATAATAGGTAGAGCCAGTCATTGTCTGAAATTTGCATTACTTGGCTGCCTGTTTGTGAAATTTCATATACGTTTGCCTTCATTATCTAAAACAAAAAGTTTTTTTTCTTGAATATATTCAGTAGCAACAGCAGTCATGCCGAACAGACCAGCTAAATCAGCCCGCAGCGCCTCCCAGGGTAGAAACATAATTCCCAATTCTTAATCTACCGGCACATGCCGCGGGGTAGAAACACATAGGCAAAAAAAAATACAGCTCCAGGCGGCGGCTAATGAATTTGTTCGGGCCCGAAACGTCAGCCTTCCTGCTCCTCTGATGCTGCTTGGCCTGCTGTGTTCATCCAGCTCTACACCTTGTTATCTCAGATTCTCCAGCATCTGCGGTTCCTGCTGTCTCTGAGCACGACCCCAGCCGGGTCAGCACCGATGATCGGATCTTCCGCTCGGTAATATGTCGTGCGTGTGCGGAACCACGTCTTCTTTTTCGCGAAACGGCTCTTCTGGCGTTATTGCACCGCACGTTGATAAATCTGGCCTTTGGGTCGGTCGTATCCCCATTGTGAAATATGGGTCTTACCATTTTCCCACTGTAAGCGAAACCGTCCTAGGTCGCTCTCGCCTTGCCTGCGAAGAAATGTCCGCAGGCGAAAGTAAAGGTGCTTATCGGTTATTGTTTCCCCTGTTCTGTCGAGGCCAGTATATCCTGAATACCCTTGGGTTCAGCTTAAGGTAGCTCAGTGTGCTGGACGAAATAATTTCTTGTCCATCCGGAGGAAGGATACGACGTGCAGTAGGTTATCAGCGATGTGCCATCGTTGCGTGTAAACTTGTGGAAGCCACCCCAGTTAAGGTTAAAGGTTCCGCCAGATATCGCAAACCATTCACCAGTCGCGCGTTCAACCCAGATTTTAAGGACAAGAATTTTTCCATTTTTTTGATGGTTTTACCGGATGGAAACGTGACTAGCGTAATGTGTACGATAACGTTCATTGGAAGTGTCCCGTCTAGCCGATTTGAATGCGCCTTTTAATAAGGCCGTTGTATCCACATAGTCGTTGGTCACTGCTTCCTAGGCTGCGGTAGGGTTTGCCTGCTGCGTAATTTTGTCGTTTTCCCCCCCCCAGCTGATGTCCTGCGTGGGGGTCGTCGTGCCATCAAGTTGCAAGGTCTTATTTTCCACCAGGGGCTACCATGCCCTGAGCAAGGGAATCCACATAGCCTTTGGTGGCTGCATCTTGTGCCACATTTGCGACTAGGTTGTTGCCCATGTCGAGGGTCCCTGTCATTGCTGTCACCGGCCTTCAGCACATGTTGCGCAGCAACAAGGTTGGCCGGGGTGTCGACGTAGTAGTGTAGTCAGAGAGGTCATTGGAGCTTACGCGCCCGCTCCAGGCATCGGGCCCGTAAATGCTCATTTTCGGATTATCTCAAGTACTACAGAGATGGGGAGATCGTGATTGTCAAGAAGGTTTCCAGTATCATCTCTGATGGTAATCTTTAACTCGCCCACCGTACCGCCCTGGAGGTGCTTGACTTGAACTGTGTTGAAATCGCCGAATGAATGACACCCAAGCCCGACTACTGCGAGGGTTGTGGAGGGGGCCCCATCTGCAATGTTTGCAGTGGTGTTTATCTGAGCGAGGCATACATTTAAGTGTTTTTGTGGCCACAAAGTTTACAGGGCGATCCCCCTCATAAGTTCCTTCACTGAGCCATTGCCCCCCTGCACCGTCGTCTAGCCCAAGTAGGGTGAGCAGCCCATTCAAGAGCTTGACTTCCTGGCCAGCAGGGACAGTAAGAGTTATCAGACCCTTGACCTCACTCACGCTCAAGGCAAGATTGATCCCCAAGTTTTCGATGAAGTCTTTCAACTGCATGAAGCTTCAAAGACCTGAGGGAACGTCAACGGTGTGCTCGAAGCCATCAATGCCTCGCCACGAGAGTGTCTCCTGTGTCCCAACATTGTACCAACCCACTGTGTAGGTAATGGAGCGGAGGCCAACTCACAGATTGCCTGCCCGGTTGTCAGTGTATTGCTGGAGGCCCACAGCCTGTCAGCGTGTGGAACATAGTTGCGGATAGATATACCTTTGCTATAATGGACACACAGGCGTTTAGCTTTAACAGGGATTCGAAATACCAGATGGGTGGAGTCTTAGCCCCCGCTTTGGAGGTCACACAACTCACCCAACCCAGCATTCAGCTCAAGGCGTCTGGCATTGGGGCCTTCAAAACCGAGGTGCCCAATGTATTTCAAAAGTATCAGCTGCCTAACGTTGCGTCTGACCAGCTAATACAGGCGTGGAATACCAACCCTAGGCAGTTCTGGCAGAACCAAGTGAATTTCGCCATGTGGTGTGCAACGACAGGCAGTGGTGTGTCAGCACAGGACCGTCTCGCCGAGGCCAACCCTCTGATGCAGGCCCTGTATTACTTCGACGTGTACTACCAGGTTCGCAGAATCTTGGTTGAAATACGGGCTCCACTGTCCGCGGATTGGGCCTGGAAGGCCTTCAACAATCCATATGATCAGAGGGCATATGAGCGAATTTGTAGCGAGTTTGGAGTGTCCCCGCACACTGGCGCGTTAAGGGCCAAAACCATGGTCTGGGATGGGTGTACAACTACTGGACCAACAATGGATATCACCCCGTGGGTGATGGGGTGTACGACCTGGCCCGCATGTCTTTCATAAAACAGACAACAAATGAGGTCCTGCATGTAGACTTCATCAAGCAGGATTCTTCGAACGCGGATAGTGCCTGGAGCACCTTCGTCCTTGAAATATCACAAGGATTCACTCGGCCAGGGGTTGAGCGGCTAAACGACAGTATCAGAACCTATGTGTGGGCGGTTCTGGGGGCGCAAGCTCAGACAAGAACAGGCATTCTTGGGGCCGGGACAGCGTTCAATGCCCAGAAGCAGTTCTTGGCCAACCTGGAAGATGCCATCTCCTCCCAGTGGACCTCCCTTCTGCCATCAAGCGCTATCAAGATGTGTTGCAGGCTCCAAGGCCGCCTTTGTCTTTGGATTCGGCCTCTACATGGCCCCAAGCGACATGCTGCTACATATCAGTCAAGTGGCAGGGTACAACAGCAAGATCGTTATTGCATCCGAGGGCCAAAGTCTCGGCGTGAATGCGAATATCAATGTTCTAGAGGCCCCGCCAAGCCACACAACAGGAGAAACCGGTCTAGTGAAGCTGGTACCGTCCGCGGGGGTGCGATCAACGGGATCAGGCGGAATGACAGAAAAAACGGGTCTAGTGAAGCCACAGGACGCCGCTGAGAAACATGAAGACAAAAAACTGCCCTTATAGGCGGTGGGAGGCGGGGGGGGG
>NC_063333.1:3646467-3675797 GCF_021869965.1 Rhincodon typus
GGGGGGGGGGGCGGTCGCCGTCGGCCTACTCGTGCTTGTTCTTTCGAACATTCTTCGTTGATGCAACGGAACGTCGGATCCCTCCACGCAGTTAGTCGCTCGTTCACTGGCGAACAGCAACCAGGAGAAGTCCTCTGACTGCGGGGACAATGGCCCACAAGTTTTCGGCCAGCCTCCCAGCCATTTTTGCAAGAAGGGTGAGAAGGCAGGAAATGACAGAGCCGCAGCCAAACATTCTGTCCTCATCGAGGATTCGGTTGATTTGTCTCTCGGATTCTGTTGATCTGGGAGCGAAGAGCCGCTCAGTTTGTCGAGGCTGCCTCTGGGCGGGAGGCTCGCTCGCCTTCTGGATTGCGCAAACGCTCTGCGATGCGGCGTCAAGTGATCTCATCGACACCTTCTTCCTCCAGCTTCCTCTTTTCCAGGGCGATGTGCTCATCCAGCTCGGACAATTTGGCTAGGTTGTTCGTCAGCTCGCCTCGAATGGTCTGCATTGCTTTGTCAAGCCCCCTAAGCTCACGGAGAGTTAGTGGGGGGTTGTCCAGGGTTCCGAGAATCTCGTTGACGTCGACGTCAGTCAATTTGGTCTCTATTTCATAGACAGCATCTGAGGCTTCAGCTGCAACTAGTCCCAGGTCCTGCAGTTCGATACTCTACAGCAGCGGCCGTCCCACCCAGCCTAGTGTTAGCCGCCTGGAGGGTTGTGATTGCCTTAGGAGGTAGCTGTTCTTTTGGGCCCCGTTGCCAGTCTGCAAACCCTAGCTCATCGTGGACGACCCTCCCCCCGCCGCGCTGATTAGCAATTGTTGCTGGTATGAGGATTTGTGAGATCAAATTCAGGGGCGGCTTTCAAGCACTGCCGCCCACCGACAAGCTCAAATTTTGAATAATCCCGGCCGAGGGCTGGTGTTTGGCCTTTTCTGGCTAAGGCGTTATACTAGTCATTGACAGCTATCCGCACAAGCTCTTCATGTAATGCCGTTGTGGATCCATCAGTGGGCTCTACAGTAGGGCTGGTAGCGGGCCGTACGGTGCCCCCTGCGTTGACTGATGGGTCAGTGAAGCTAGTCTCTTCGGTGGTGTCAACATTGTCGGGCCTCTCTTCGGGCTGTCGAACTCACCTAACTCAAAGTCTGCCATGTTGTCATATAGCGTATTGAAGAAATGCTGCAGTTGGTTCAATACAGCATACAACACGCAGTGTAATGGCTTTCAGTCAATACAGACGCAAGCTTAACCTGCATCGCCGCCTCCGTGACCCACTTGGGGTCAAAGGTGTGCGTCAGTCGGTTGTGATAACAAACAACCCGAGCTCGATCGACCAGAACCAACAGCTTCTGGTCCACTTCCCTAACCTTGGCTCCCATGACGTTGTTGTCCCTGGGACTACCCGCCTGGCGTTCACAATCACTTTGCACCACACAACTGAAGCCAACAGGAGTGTGGTCCAGAACCTGGGTTGAGCCGCGATTAAGAACACAGTGATCAAGATCAGCGGCAACGAGGTAATGAGCATCGACGACTCGGACGTATACTACTGCTACAACGATCTCTGGAAAACTGCTCAGGAGCGGGCAACTGGCCAGTATCAGGGCATTGACACCTCCACGGACAGAAACGTCACCAAGCTGCGAGTCGGTGCCGGAGATGCCTCAGCAGACCACGCGACCGACAATGCAATCTCTGCCGCCTTTGGGAACCGCTTCTATGTGCCTCTTGACTTCAAGCTTCTGGAGAGCCACATGCCCTTCTACCAGAGCGCCCTCGGCGACCGCCTGTAATATGACCTGACCTTCAACGACAACAGCCAGGTGATCACCGCCACTGACAACACGACTGTCAGATACACCATCGACAACATCGGTCTGGAGTATGACATGGTCACTCAGCCAGAGCTGGCCCGACTGATCTGCGGCCAGTATGCAGGACGCCTTGCTATCCTGTACGACAGGGTCTTGAGGCACTATAAGATTGCGGCCAACAAAAGCGACACTCTGTGGAACATCAACCTGAATGTGCCGGCCCGCAGCGTGAAGGGCATCCTATTGCAGTTCGAGGCCCCCGCCGCGGCCTTGGCTTGGAATACAGAAGTCTTCTACAACCCAAAGGTCATTAAGGTCGAGGTGACCATCTGAAGGCGTTCTCAATCAGCTGTACCCTCAGGGCATGTGCGCCTACCAGCACTTGGATGAGGTCAAGAAGTTCTTCACGTCTTCTCCTAGCAGCATGCGTCATCCCGAGGTGGCAACGGTGGCAAAAGACCTGGCGCTGGCAGATGTCTCCCTGGGTCAGTTCCTTACCAGCAAGTATGCCCTGTGGCTCGACCTCAGGACAACTGACGATGAGCAGCTCCACGGCAGCGGCCGACGCATTGAGAACGCCTCGGAGGGGGTCACCATCCAGATTACAAAAACGGCAGAGGATGCCGGCGCTTTGAACATCTACCTGTACGTCATCATGGATGCTCAGCTGAACCTCAAACGGCCGCTTCGTCAGCGCACTCTACTGATCCAGTTGCTTCGCAACACCAGCTCCTCCCCAAGGACCCACACTCAGCCATCATCCGCGGCCAATCTGGCTGTGGGAAAACGGTCTTCCTTCTTGACCTGCTGGAGGGCTCCTACCAAGGCATCTTTGAGCATATTGTGATCCTCTGCCCCATAGTGTGATATAATAAAACCTACCAAACGCACCCATGGTTATGGGCTGACCCCGAGGTCTACATAGTCGACCCGGGCGAGCGGCTGCGTGATTACCTCAGAGCCTTGTACAGCTGCTTCGCTGGTGAGTCCACCCTGTACGTGATTGATGACTGCTCGGCTACAAGGGCCTTGACCAAAAAGAAGGACATGCTCTCAGAGTTGGCCTTCTCCAGCCGCCATGCGCGTCAAAGCGTCTGGGTCTTAACGCAAAAGTACAACTCGGTCCTGAAAGATTTGCGCGAGCAGACACGGTGGGTCACCCTCTTCCATTGCAAGGACTGCGACTCTTTCGAGGACTGCCTTCGAGAGAACGACGTGATCCCCATGTGGGAGGAGCAGGCCGCAGTCCTCCAACGGCTGGCAGAGACAAAGCAAAGGAAGCTGCTGTTGAAGACTGATCAGCCAACTGCTTACAAAGTGCTATAGCATGCACCAAGCGCGGGGAGATGTGGGAAATAATTTTGTGTATTACCCAGGTCCTAATTTTGGGAGCCCTCGCGTGGGGGGGTACGAATATATTAGAGTTCGGCAGCGGCTGGCTATAGTTACCGCGCTGACAGATTGGCAAGACTTGTTATTCATATTCGTAATAATAAGAATAATCATACAAATTCGGAAATGGAATGCGACGATCTCATCGACATGTTGCTGGTGGAGAGCGCGTGACTGTGTCACCGCAACAGGCAGCGCGCGCCGGGGACAGCGCAAGCGCGCACAAACGAGTAAGGCTAGCTGCGCTGGCCGCCGGCAGGCAGACCAGACAGTATCTTTGGAAGCCCTTTACTATAGACCAGATCGACGCCACGGGCGACGAGGAGGTCAATAAGCTCCGAGCTCGCTACGAGGCACGGCTCGGCGCGGCCATGACAAAGACTCTTGGGCAAGCTGCGCTGCAGCTGTATGTGGTAGTTGCCGGGATGGTCCTACCGATTTTTTTCCCCCCCACCAAGAAAATCAACCAAAACTGGTTGCTGACTTGGAGGCTGATCCGTTCGTTGGGCACGTACTGAGCAATGCCACATGCGAGCTGTACCACCGGTATGGCGGCCTTGACGACTGCTAAGTATTGCCAATTTGGACGCGTCCCTCCCAACCCAGTAGACGACATGCTGTGTCACACACAGTGTCAGATTGATGATGTTGGAAGAGACCCCCGAGACTGTAGTGAGAGTGACTGCGTCACCGCAACAGCGGCCGGAACCGTTGTCGGAACGACTGACAAGGGGCGCCGCACAAAAAGACCCTGAAAAAGTGGCTGCAGGGAAGGCTGGGGTTGCCGCCAGAAAGGCCAAGCAAGAAAAACTCCTGGCTGAGCTGCGAGAGGCTAAGGCCTCTACCCCACGTTCGGCGGCCGCCGCTGCGTCATTTGAGAGAACTGGTGATGCACCAGCACCACCAGATCCCATAACACCTTCAGTGTTAGCCTCTCACAGCTCTGCTAACTGAGATTCGGCGGACTGGACCCCAACACTAATTATTGGGGGTCTTGGGTTGGCAGGAGTACTGTGGTTTACGCGTGCAATGTCTCGACAAGGCCAGCAGCGTACGGCAGGGTTGCAGGCACCGCTGTCAATCGAGTCCTGCCCCTCACCTGTTCCTGACGCGCTGTCAGCTGCTAAACAGCCCACCACCACTGCACAATTAGAGTCATCATCAACCCCCTCCTATAAAGTGGACCCTTTCTGCATGCAGTAAGTTGTTTATTACAGGTTGCGACGGTTCGTCAGGAACAAACAAAACATGTCTTCTCTAAGCTCTGATGGAAAAATGCTAGTTAACGCGCTGTACCACAGCACTGTTGTCTCTGGCCTGGCGATGGGCTACGCTCGCCTGGGCAAGATGGTCGTTGGCGGCCAGCCCGCCAAGCTCGACTTCACCCCCTGTGACGTTGGCATGGGGGTTGTCGTCGATGTGGCTCTGGCCATGGCAACGAAGGATATGCTAATTAAACAGGGCATCATACCTGCAGATATCATGAAGTGATGGCCTCGATAGCGCTGCTTGTCGGGGGTGGGGTGCTGTTGTGAATGCAGTAGCCTTCAGCGGTAGCAACTACCTCCTTTCGATGCTGCGAAGCTCAGAGGCTGATGCAGAACGCAAACGCCATGATAAAGCTATTGAGCAATTACAAGCCGCACAGGCCGAACGGTCTTGAAAACGAACCGAGCGCCTTGATTGGATTAACGAGGAGCTCTGCTGGCAAGGCCACGCTGCGCAAACCTTCCGGGACATTGACGCTGCGATCCGGGAGTATTCCCTGGCATTTCTGCAGGAAAGCAAAAACTTGACCCTCTTGGCCACGAGCCGCGGCTTTCAGACTATTATGCGCCCTCGGAAGGCCAGAAGGACTGCAAGATCGCCTTTGTCATCCTGGAGGTAGCCGTGATGGGCTTTGTTGCTTACAAACTCGCCAAGTAGGCTCGCCATGCGATACTATAGCATGTTGTACAATATTTTTGCGCCACTTTTTTTGCGCGTATACGTATACATGCATCTCGAGCGCCATGGGGCTCGTCGAAGAACTCTACTACGCGATGCTCGAGGTAGGCGCAACGGCCTGGAGGCACAAAATTCCGGGTTTGCTATCACAAACGATGATTGACGCGGCCCAGAAGTGTCTCGATCTGTGGCACCACGACCTGTTGGCAGCCGCTCGGTTTGCCGCTAGGGTGCTTTCGGGTCCAACCAACCTGCGCGCAACCACTAGGCGGCTGCCAGAGGACTGTGCAGAAGCCTGTTGGTGGTTTATAACTTTGCTGGAATACATTTATCAGTCTGGTAATGGAACAGAAGTTGGCTCAAATATACTACAGCCCCAAGGGCTACTGGAAAGGTATTTCAGCCATCAGGAAACTGGCAGTGGCTGCCAAGGTCTCTGAAGATGTGGCTCAGGCTTGGTTGAAAAAGCAGGCCATCTGGCAGATATATCTACCAGCCCCAAGGAGCGTTCCACGACCAAAGTTTGATGTATCTGTGCCAAATGAGGTCCACCAGGCCGATCTCCTGTTTCTGCCACAAGATCGCTTACCCCGCGGTCGCAAGACCTGTAAGTATTCCCTCACTGTGGTGGACATGGCCTCCCGCTACAAAGAGGCAGAGCCCCTGGCCACAAGAGAGGCAAGTGAGGTTGCGGGTGCCCTTGAAAGGGTGTACAAGTGGGGCCCCGTTCAATGGCCTAAGCTGCTACAGGTAGACCCCAGGCGTGAATTCATGGGGGCTGTTTCTCAGTTACTAGCAAAGCATAGTGTCTCAGTCAGGCGCGGTTGTGTGGATGTCCACCGAGACCAGGCTATTGTGGAGCGCTTCAACCGTACCCTTGCCGAAAGGTTGTTTGGGCACCGTACGCCCAGGAAATGAGGCTCCCTGAGGGCCAGAGGTCGACCGAATGGGTTGCCCGGCTACCTGCCATTGTATCAGCTCTGAACGACGAGGTGACTCGCCTGATTGGTAAAAAACCCTCTGATGCTATCAAAGCTAAGGTTGTCACACAAAAGGCCTCCTCTGTAGTTGCCGGCTGCCCCGTTGGTCTCCAGGAGCAAAAGTTCCCCTCTGGTGTGGGTGTTCGCTATCTCTACCAGCCTGGCGAGCTTGAGGGGGGTCACCGTAGGGTGCTCAGTCACCAAGCGTGACGAGCCTGTGCTCTACTATCTACTGGATGGGCCCACTCGCGGCTTTGTCCGGGAGGGGCTGCTTGTGGTACCTCCCCACACCCAGCTTACTGCTCGTACCGGTTAATCGTGCATGAGAACAGCTGCGGCTCTTTCTCGGTTACACTCTAAGCACGTGAGTCGCATGTTGTCCTTACAGTGCCCTTTACTGTTGTCAAGCCGGTCAATGCTGAACTGCTGTGTGTCCTTGGGTTGGTAGGCCCAGAGCATCTCGATGTCGCATGCCGCGCAGCGGTTCTGTTGGCTAGCTTTGCGCTGCAGAATACAGTCAACCTTGAGGTTGAACCCTGGGAGTCCTTTGGCCTGGTCCTGGCTCTTATACCCCACCAGCTTCCACTGAATGGCCTTGCGAAGTTGCTGCTCGCTAGGTTGCTGTGTGTGCCCATAGGGCACTGGCCCACCAGTTCCCTCCACTGGTGGACAGGTCACCCGTTCGAGCTGGTGCATATATTCGACCCTGGAGACTGCGAGGTATGCGAGATTGCTCCACTGGAGGTAATCATCGATAATCCAGACCTTCTGCGGGTCATGGATAGTGAGGCCTTGGGACGAGTGGACCGTGAGCGCATAGCCGAGGCGCCAGTCATCGCTGTTGCTTTGCAACGCCTCGTCTGCATTCTTGATGGTGACTTCCATAACGTCGTTCAGGACAAGCTCTTCCCTTTCGTTGGTGCCAGGAGTAGTCACCAGGATAGTTTGTTTCCGGCTGTCCTTGGGGTGATAGAGGAGGGGGGCTGGAGTGTCTGGAAATTGCTCCTTGTGTCTCTGAAACAACGGCTCCTGCGCCTTGTCTGTGACTTTTTGGCGGCTGGTGAGGATGAGATTGCCCGGCCTCCACTGTTCCACAAGTCTGTCCCACCCAAGGCAGCTGGGGAAAGCCTTTCACATCTCTCGGCACTGGACTTATCGAGTTGTAGGTGAATCGCTCTTTTCAGGGCCTTGAGGGCGTCATCTTTTGTCCTGTGGTTGACCTTGACCTCTTCGTAGTAGTCAATGTGCTCCCGGAGCCAATCATGAGGCATCTCTCCAGCAATTAGCGGTGGTTGGCCTTGGTCGCTGCAGCAGATGACTTAAACCCCATGCTGCTCCAGCCAGCCAAGGAATGTCTCCAGGATTGGCCTGGGCACGGTGCAGACCTCATCCCAGATGATAACGCGGGGGATGAACTTCTGGCCCACGCGGTCTGGTGTACACTCGTTTTGCCCACTCCAACAGAAGAAGCTGTGGTAGATCTGAGCCTTAACACCTCTGGTCCACATCTCCTTGGCCAACCGGTGGGTAGGGGTAAACACAATTGGGTCTCTCACCCTAAAGAGCTCGATCGCTCTCGTTGTCTTGCCACTGCCCCCTCCGCCGTTGAGGTAGCTGAGCTGGTGGTGTGTGAAGGGGTCGTTATAGTGGGGCGCTGTACTCGGGAGGTCTTTGTTCTGTTTTTGGTATTCTGGCTTGGGGAGGTAGGCGGCATGCTCCCGAGGCATGCACAACAGCTCCCCCTTGTCGCGCCACTGGGCTGGAGCTACCAGCGGGGGGAACGCTGTTCCGGTGAGGCAGGAGCCACACAATTCCTCACCACAGCCACAGAGCCGGGGTGGGTACGTAGGCCTCGATGCCCTCGAGCTTGTGCAGGGTTGTTTTCTGGACGTAGATGCTATCGGTGGCCTCTCGGACAGCTTCCTCGGAGTCGAAACGCGAAAGCATGCTGAGGAGATTTATATGAGCATAGGCCAGCATGCTGGCCCTCAGGTGGGTGTACTGGGGCTGTGAGCCATCGTAGTACATCAGTATGTGCCCTAAAGGGCATCTTAGGGCCGCGCCGACAAGACTACTGTCCTGGCGAGTGTCTCGGACGAGGAAATCTAGCTCACTTTTTGGTCTGTGACGAATCGTCTGGTAAGCTGCTTTCCGTCGGCCTTTGACCCTTGAGTGAACTTGCCTATGATGCTGCATCCTTGGTCACGGTCCTCGGGGAGCCAGACCTCAGTCTTGGATTTGAAGGCCACGACAGCTTCCCTGACTTTCAGATGGGTTAGGAGACCCTCCTCTACAAGATATGTAAGGAGGGGCGTGGGGGCCCAGCCCTGCTCGTCGAAGTGCTTCCCAAACCAGGCCGGGATGACGGGGTGGATGCCATCCTTGAACACCCTCTTTGCCACTTTGGCGAAGCCTGTCCCAATGTTCTTCGGGAGTTCTCCATTGATGGCCACCCTGGTCATCCGGTGGGTGGGGTGCCCAAATCTCATGAAATAAGGCCTCGCCTCGCCTTGGCCTTGGAAGCTGGTGGGGTAGCATGCTTTCATGTCGATGCTGATGATTTCGCGCGTGTCGTAGGCCATGGAGTTCCAGAGACCTCCGTGGCCATGCTCCACACGGGCCTTCTGGATATCATCCAGCATCGTGGCTGGCATTGGTTTCCAGCTGTTCTGCTCTCTAGCCACGATGCTGGTCGCGTGGTTTACCCCGAAGGCCCTTTCGGCGAGGGTCTCATCTCCTAAGAGGGTGCAGGCCTCTTGGAGTCTTTTGTGGGTCTCCTGGGTGCAGTATGTGCGCCCATCTTGCAGGACGAACTGGTCCACATTGAACTGTTTTGTTCTGTTGGAACTGCCCCCGAGGATCCAGACGGCGATTGGCTCACCTTGTGTGGCTTCTCTGATGGCTTCCCAGACGTCACCTTCGTAGATGTGGACCTGCCTGGACTGGGGGAAGTGCAGGTCTTTGGGCCAGGCATGGCCGTTGTGGACAGTGAGGTCGATATTTGCGCCGCGGGACTGGTATTTGCCGCTGTTGTAGATGTTCTCGCCAGCTATGTCCTTCAGGATGATTGCCCGCTTGAGGATCTTCTTGAGCTCTGCCACGTCATCGATTGTGGTGCCCGTCTCGTGGACTCTCTCCTCCCATTCCTGAATTTTCCGCCTCCTGGTGGGGGTAAGGCCCTCCCTCCCCCCCTCAGGGCGCCTTCAAAATGCTCCACCGCTATCTGGGCAACGCAGTTAAGGTCGCCGTCTTGGACTGGGGCCAGGTTTGCCGGGTTGGGGTCTCTAAGGGGATAGAGGCCATGCATGACAGCAGTGACGGGGTAGGCGTTCTGGTAGAACACTTTGTCAATTCCGGTCAGGACTCCTGGACTGGTGGCCCGGGTGATCTCGACAATACCCTGGCCCTTCTTTCTCTCAGCCCTCACCGGGTCAAACTTGTCTTCTACCACCCAATCACCGTTATCTCACTCGCGCAAGAACTTGATTCTCAGAACAAATTCTCCCTCTGGGAGTTCTCCCTCTGGGAGTTCTCCGAGGAGCTGTGCTGCCCTCTCGTCTGTCATACGAGCATCCAGAGCCATGCGACCGGC
Organism: Rhincodon typus; assembly: GCF_021869965.1. Taxonomy (NCBI): domain Eukaryota; kingdom Metazoa; phylum Chordata; class Chondrichthyes; order Orectolobiformes; family Rhincodontidae; genus Rhincodon; species Rhincodon typus. The sequence goes on from NC_063333.1 coordinate 3,656,181, forward strand.
CCTGGCCTCGATGCCGTTGGCAATATCAACATCGCCAATGTTGAGCAGGTCTTCTGCTTCTACCCTCTATGTAGAGAAGACCGCGGAGGCGCCGTTGACTTCAAACACGTCTTTGGCATCGACCAAGAGTTCGACCCATGGTTCGTTGGCTGGCAGCCTTACTGGGGGAGGGGCCTGGATATCCAGGTCGATAAATGGTTGGTGATGCTGCTCTAGAAGAGCAAGAGCAGGGTCTGGCATTTCTGCGAGTATCTCTTCGATAAGATCGTCCATTGTCGCCATGCTGCGGGATGGGTATACCTATGTGTTCACGTTTCTCTAATACGAAATCTCTCTGGTGTCTATGGCAGCCAAGAGACGAAACTCGTCTGTAACGCTCCGCTGCTTCCCATGCCAAATCTTCAACCGAGCGCTTCCGGAACCGCAATCCTTACAAAGTGCAAGGCCCGTTTTAACACCCTTGCCGCACTCCCTACAAGCAATGGTGCCCCCACCTTTGGCCATTCGAGCGTTGTGGATCTTACACATAACCCTGATGCAGCTGCGGCCGCAAAGCGCTGTCTCTCCCAGTAAAAGCCACTGACAAGTGTTCGTCCCCTTCATCATTGTGTTCGTATCTTTCTAATTGGGAGTTGCCTATGTGTTTCTACCCCGCGGCATGTTCCGGTAGATTAAGAATTGGGAATTGTGTTTCTACCCCGCGGCATGTTCCGGTAGATTAAGGGTAGGGGATTGTGTTTCTACCCTGGGAGGCGCGACGGGCTGATTTAGCTGGTCTGTTCGGCATGACTGCTGCTGTAGCTTGGCTTCCATAACCACCTGTGATAGAGAATTCACTATCGTTTGAGTGAGGAAATCTTTCTTCATCTTCCCAACCAGGGAAAGCATCCTCCTTGCATCTGGTCTCTCTAGCCTTGTTAAAATTGTATGTTTCAATCAGATCCCCTCTCCTCCCTCTGATCTCTGATGACTACAGGCCCAGTAGAACCAAATTCTTCTCCTCGGCAGCCGTCCCAGTTACGAGCTTTATGAACCTCCATGACGCCCTCTATGGCAACAAATTCTTTCCGTTAGGAAGAGCAAAATTGCATACAGTACTCCAGCTGTGGTCTCACCAAGGTTCTGCATAGCTGCAGTAAGACATCCCAATGTCTGAACACAAGTCCTCCATACCATTTTTCCTTCATCCATGTGTGAAACTGTTTTGTTAATAATGACTGTAGTGAAATGTTGCATTTTTTCTTGTTCCAGTGACACTGAGACATTCCTCTTTACCGCTGAATAAGAACTCGTCCAGCTGAAGAATTTCATGAGGAGGACTGAGGGGATACCGTGATGGAAGGCTCTTCAACTCCCCACAGCTCTAGGCCTACCCCTTCCCGGAAGCGGGAAGGGAGTGTTGAAAGCCGGGGTAGGTCATGTGTCCGAGTGACTTCTAAGCCAGTGAGGAAAGTGCGGCGAACAGTGAAGTGGAACACCAGGGACTACACGATCCATGATACTGACAACGACATGCTCTTGATCATATCTAATGAAAACGGGATGCAGAGGAGGCCAAGAAAACTGGCAGGGAAGAAAAGCAGCCGCAAGTTAAGCACACAGTGCAGCTCCCACAAAAACAAGGGGCTCCTGAAAAATGCAGGGTTGAAGGAGGCCAACTCTTTGAGCTTGGCAGGTCAGGATAAGCAAATAGATTCAGATCTGGAGCCTGAGAAGCCAGAAGTCTTGGACCGATGGGGCCAGCAGCTTCCAATTGAAGTCTTGGTTCACATCTTCCACTATGTAGTGTCATCGAATGGGGCCGTACCATTTCTCTGCAGGTAAAAACATTGTGAGAGAGAGGATTTCTTTCTTGTTGAAATGTAACCTGCTGCTGCAAACTGCAGGGGTGGCAAGATGGGAGAATCTGACACTGCAGATATTTTTTGTTAAATAGTTTCCCCTTTTGTAAAGACTCTTTAAGGATAAAGACTTTCAGATAGAATTGTTTAGCCATGTCTTATAAGAGCTTGGATCATGATTAGATCTAGTCTTTATAGTTTTGCCATAGCTGTCTGCTCTCATCTCAGACTTTAAATTCTGTACTTCAGCCTGTGTGGTTGTTTGAGTTGATCTGCTGAAGCTTTCTTTTGTTTTTAAACAGGATGGCCCGTGTATGTCATCTGTGGTATGGTGCTGCTGCCAACCCCAAACTCTGGCAGAAAGTCACAATCTCCTATTGCTGGGTGGAATCTGGAAAGAAATTGGTGCCGCCAGTTCAGAGAAAAATCCAAAACACCCTCAACTGGCTGAAAGACAACCGGTTTGTATAAATATGATTGCTGAAGAAGCCATGTTGCTTGGGGTGCGGGTGGGGAAACATAGAAAACAGGTGCAGGAGTAGGCCATCCGGTCCTTTGAGCCTGCACCACCATTCAATATGATCATGCAATTTCCGTATCCCATTCCCGTTTTATCTTCGTGTCCTTTGATCCTTTTAGCTGCAAGGGCTATGTCCAGCTCCCTCTTGAATATATCTAATGAACTGGCCCCAACAGCTTCCTGTTGGAGAGAATACCATAGGTTCACAACTCTGAGTGAAGAAATTCTTCCTCATCTCAGTCCTGAATGGCTTACCCCTTATTCTTAGACTGTGACCCCAGTCTTGGATTTCCCAAACATTGGGAACATTCTTCTTGCATCTAGCATGTCCAGTCCCATCAGGATTTTGTTTGTTTCTATGAAATTCCCCTCATTCTTCTAAATTTCAGCGAGTGCAAGCCCAGTCGATCAAGTCTTTCTTCATAGGTCAGTCAAAATGGGGAAATGGGAGTGTAAGTGGTTGGATCAGTATGTGGTATTTTCTAACAGGACCAACTGTTGGAACAGCAAGCAGCAAAAAAGTTACATTATATATCCCAAGGAAGAAGGAACATGCGAAGGGGAGATTGAGGCAGTTGTGGCTGACAAGGGAAGTCAGGGACAGTATAATAACAGAGGCACACAATGCGGTGAAGAGTAATGGGAAGCCAGAGGTATGGGAAACCTTTCAAAACTAGCAGAGGATAACTAAAAAAAGCAAATAAGGAGGAATAAGATGAAATATGATAGGAAGCTATTTGTAATATTAAAGAAGATTACAAGAGTGTTTTTAGATGTCTAAAAGGTAGGAGAGAGGCAAGAGTGGACATTAGACTGTTGGAAAATGAGGCTGGAGAAGTAATAATGGGGAAGAAAGAAGTGGTGGAGGAACTGAATAGGTGCTTTGTATCAGTTTCCGCAGTGGAAGATACCAGCAGCAATGCAGAACCTCGAGACGGGGTAGAGGTGAGTGTAAGAAGGTGCTGGGCAAGCTGAAAAGTCTGAAGGTGGCTAAATTACCCAGACCAGATGGACTAAACCTGAAGGTTTAGTGAAGGAGATAGCTGATGAGATTGTGGATGCATTGATGGTGATCTCTCAGGAATCACTGGAGTCAGGAAGAGTGCTAGAGGACTGGAAAATGACTAATGTAACACCCTATTTAAGAAGGGAGGGAGGCAGAAGAAAGGAAACTAAAGGCAGCTTGACCTGACCTTAGTCACTGGTAAGATTTTAGTGTCCGTTATTAAGGATGATATTGCGCAGTACTTGGAAGTGCATGGTAAAATAGGGCAGAGTCAGCATGGCTTTGTCATAAGGAGGTCACGTCTGACAAATCTGTTAGAATTCTTTGAGAAGGGAATGACCAAGTTAGACAAAGGAGAGCCAGTGGACATGATCTGTTTGGATTTTCTGAAGGACCTTGACAAGATGTAGCACAGGAGGCTGCTAGAAAATGAGTCCATGGTGTTAAGGACAAGTTTTTGGCATTGACAGAGGATTTGCTGCCGGGCAAAAGGTAGAAGTAGGAATAAAGGGATCCTTTTTCAGGATGGCCGTTGGTGACTAGTGGAGTTCTGCAGGAGTTAGTGTTGGGACCGCAAGTACCCATGATGTAAATTAATGATCTGAATGAAGGAACTGCGGCATTGTTGCTAAGTTTGACACAAAGATAATTGGAAAGACCGGTTTGGTTGAGGAAGCAGGGTGGCTTCAGAATGATCTGGGCAAAAATGGACGCAATGTTGGAAAATATAAGGTCACTTTTGGAGGAAGAATAAAGGTGTAGACTATTTGCTAAATGGGGAAAGGCTTTGGAAGTTTGAAGAACAAAGGGATCTGAGATGCCTAGTTCAGGATTCTGTTCAGTTTAACATGTAGTTCAGTTGGGAGTTAGCATTCATTCCAAGAGGGCTAGAATACAAGAGTGGAGATGTATACTGAGGCTATACGAGGCTCTGGTCAGACCGCATTTGGAATATTGAGAGCAGTTTTGGGCCTATATCTAAGAAAGGATGTGCTGGTGTTGGAGGGGGTCCAGAGGAGACTCACTAAAATGATCTTGGGCATGAAAGGCTTGTCATATGAGGAGCGTTGATGACTCTGGGCCTGTACTTGATGGAGTTTAGAAGGAGGACTAGGGGATTTGATTGAAACTTATGGAATAGTGAGAGGCCTGGATGGATTGGATATTGAGAAGATGTTTCCACTAGTAGGAGAGATTATGACCTGAGAACACAGCTTAAGAGTGAAGGGATGACCATTTAGAAGTGAAATGGCGAGTAATTTCTTCAGCCAGAGGGTGGTGAATCTGTGGAACTCCTTGCTGATTAGGGTTGTGGAGGCCAAGTCATTGAGTGTATTTAAGATAAAGATAGATAGCTTCTTGATTCATAAGGGGATCAGGGTTACGGGGAGGAGGAGGAAGTTGGATTTGAGAAACATATCAGCCATGATCGAATGGTGGAGCAGACTTAGAGTCAAGGAGTAATACAGCATGGACAAACTGGTCCGTGCTGACCATGGTGGCCACTCGGCTAGTTTCAATTGCCTTCATTTGGTCTGTATCCCTCTGAACCCTTCCCATCCGTGTACCTATCCAAATGTTTTTTAGATGTTGCTATTGTACCTGCCTCAACCACTTTTTCTGGCAGCCCATTCCATTTACGCACCACTCTCTGCATGAAGAAGTTGCCCCTCAGGTTCTTCATAAATCTTTCCCCTCTCACTTTAAACCTATGCCCTCTAGTTTTCAATCCCCATCCCTGGTAAAAAGACTATATGCATTCATCCTATCAATGCCCCTCATGATTTTGTACACTTCAATAAGGTCACCCCTCAATCTCCTACATTCCAAGGAATAAAGTCCTATCCTGTCCAACCTCTCCTTATAACTCAGGCCTACTAGTCCTGGCAACATCCTCATAAATCTTCTTCGCACACTTTCCAGTTTAACAATCTCTTTCCTATTACAGGGTAACCAAAACTGTACACAATACTCCAAGTGTGGCCTCACCGAAAACTTGTACAACTGTAACATAACGTGCCAACTCCTGTACTCAATACCTCGATCAATGAAGGTCAGCATGCTAAATGCTGCCTTCACCATCGTGTCCACCTGTGATGCTGCTTTCAGCAAACTATGTACTTATACTCCCAGTCCCTCTGCTCCACAATACTCCTTAGGACCTTACCATTTACTGTTTAAGTCCTACAACACTTTACAAAGTGCAAGACCTCATACTTATCTGTATTGAATTGCATTTGCCAATCCTCAGCCCACTTCCCCATCTGATCAAGATCCCTCTGTATTTTTTGATAACCTTCTTTGATATCAACGATACCTCCTCATTTTGTATCATCTGCAAACTTACTAATCATGCCTTGTACATACACATCCAGATCATTTATATAAATAACAAAAGTCCCAGCACTGATGCCTGTGGCACACCACTAGTCACAGGCCTCCTGTCTGAGAAACAACGTTCGACCATCACCCTCTGCTTCCTACCATCAAGCCAATTTTGAATCCAATTAGCTAGCTCTCCCTGGATCCCATTTGACCTAACCTTCAACTAGCCTGCCATGCGGGACCTTGTCAAAGGCCTTACTAAAGTCCAGATAGACAACGTCCACTGCCCTACCCTCATTTATCCTCTTGGTCACCTCTTCGAAAAACTCTTAAAAGACTTTCAGACATGACATCCTATGCACAATTCCATGCTGACTATCCCTAACCAGACCTTGACTATCCAAATGTTGGTTGATTCTGTCCCTCAGTATCCTCTCCAATAACTTGCCTACCACTGATGTCAGGCTCACTAGCCTATAGTTCCCTGGCTGTTTTTGCTACCGTTCTTAAACAATGGAACGACATTAGCCACCCTCCAGTCTTCCAGAACTACATCAGTGGCTAAAGATGAAGCAAAAGTCAATGCAAGGGTCTCTGCAATTTCTTCTCTAGCCTCCCAGAACATCCGAGAATGGACTTCAGGCCATCCCCTCCGGTTCAAGTGCAACCTGTCCCTCTTGTACAGGTCAGCTCCACCCCAGAAGAGATCCCAATGATCCAAGGACTGAAAACCCTGCGCCTGCACCAGCTCCTCAGCCATGCACTCATCTGGATATTTCTATCCTCACTGGCGCATGTCACTGGGAGTAATTCGGAGATCACTACCCTTGAGGTCTTGCTTTTTAACTTCTTACCAGCTCCCTGTACTCACTTCGCAGGACCCCATCCCTTTGTCTACCTATGTCGTTTGTACCGTTGTGCAGAATGACCTCTGGCTGTTCACCCTCCACTTGATGGACCGAATGGCCTAATTCTGTTCCAGTACCTTATCGTCTTATGGCTTTAAAATTAATATTGTAACAGTCTGTAGGAGCTTCATGGTAGTGTTACCAAACAAAATTTGACGTCAAGCCACATTAAGAGATGTTTGGGGCAGTTGATGGATTTTGGTATTGAGGAACATTTTAAGGTCAAAATCCAGATAGTTACCAACATGGCCATTGGTGAAGTGAGGGAGAGATGACCATAGATGGAAGATTTCTACTGTCTCAGTGTTATGGAGTGGTGAGATAATGAGGAATGAGACCACAGAAGGATTTGAATTTAAGGCTGTGACATTTGAGGTTTTGTAAGATTGAGAGCTAATGTTTGTCAATAGCGTGGGTGATGGTTAAATAGGACTTGGGAATGGGGTAGGATATAGCATCAGGATTTTGAGTGAAGCGACTGTTAAGGAGCTGTGGCTCCAAGCCTCTTTCCCATCTCTTAAAAAATACGATCTTGTCCAAGCATTTGGACTGCACTCTCTTCTTTTGGCCCCATCTCCTTTTCCCACAATGATTCCCTGAACCTCTCAGGCCATTTAAGGGTTATAACTGGTGTGAGGCGGAAAGTCCGAATTATTTCCAGTAGCAAAGCAAGAGATGTTTAAATTACTTTAACATTGGAATTTTCACGCCCTGGTTCTTAGACTTCAGGCTAAGCGAATCATTTCCGTTGTGCTAAGTTGCTGGCTTTCATAATGAAGGAGTCAGTCTTGAGGTGGTAAGTTTTACTGTTATAACTCATTTAATCTGCATTTCTTTTTAAATGTACAGGTTTTCACAGCTTCGGGAATTCTCTCTCTGCAACTGGAATAATCTAGTGAGTTACACCATGAAGGTAAGACTGACAATCGAGTGTCTCTGTACACAAAAACAAAAGTTGCTGGAAAAGCTTAGGAAGTCTGTCGGCAATTGTGAAGAGAAATCAGAGTTAACATTTCGGACCTGGTGACCGGAAGCTTCGCCAGCAACTTCTGTTTTTGCTTCTGATTTACAGCATCGACATTCTTTCATTATTTTAATGAATGTCTCTGTACAGTTGGATTAACAATACACAGTTTGTAATTCATGTGAAGTCATATTTGTAGGAATATCCACTAATGCTAAGTCTCTAAATCTCACTTAAATATCAGTGAATATCTGCCAATAGTTCTCAATTCACTGGAACTAATATAGAATTATGTTTTCATTTAGTATTTTGTATCTTGTTTTGGTTAATTCTGTTATATACTTTGCAAACAAAGGAAAGGAATGATTAATACTAATCAACTTAGCTGGCAAAAAAAATGTGTATTTAAAGAAGACAAAGGCACAGACTGCTTGCTTCTATGTGGGAGTTGTTAATCCGAGGACATTGTTACAATAACTGGTGTTGGTGGTGGGCCATTGATTAAAGTACAGTTCTACTGTTGCCATTAAACTACACTGTGTTTCAGGTTTTTTTTCTTTATTCATTCATGGGATGAGGGCATCGTTGACCAGGCAGCATTTATTGCCCATCCCTAATTGCCCAGAGGGCAGTTAAGAGTCACCACATTGCTGTGGGTCTGGAGTCACACGTAGGCCAGACCAGGTAAGGATGGCAGTTTCCTTCCCTCAAGGGCACTAGTAAACCAGAGATAGTGGGGACTGCCGATGCTGGAGAATCTGAGATAACAAGGTGTAGAGCTGGATGAACACAGCAGGCCAAGCAGCATCAGAGGAGCAGGAAAGCTAACGTTTCGGGTCTAGACCCTTCTTCAGAAAATAGTGAACCAGATAGGTTTTTCCAACAGTCGACATTGGATTCATGGTCATCATTAGATTCTTAATTCCAGATATTTATTAGATTAAAATTCCACTATCTGCCGGGGCAGGTTTCGAACCCAGGTCCCCAGAACATTATCTGGGTCTCTGGATTAACAGTCCAGCGATAATACCACACCATCACCTCCCCGAGCATGCTTGATAAGGAGAGAAGTGGAGCTTTATCCCACAATGTAAAAATGATATTGGTTGAATTTTTTATCAGGGGTTTTTATCAGTTCTATACTTATCTGATTTGTCACCTAATGTTGAGGTAGGATGTAAATGGGAGGGAACATTCATCCTGGAACTGAATCTAATTCCCATGATATTCCATATAACATTACCCCATCCTGTTTGACATGGAAGCAGTGTTCTTGGTCTTGCTGTTGCTTCAGTGTTTTTGCATTATTACTGAAAAGAGAGATGTGTTGCTGAAGCTTTTTGTCTTGAACTTGTCAGGACAATTGCAAGAATACCAAATTTCAAACCATCACTGCACTTGATATCACAGGAGGAAAGAGTGCTGATTGTCTCATATGTTGACTTAAACTAAACAAGTTGTTACCATGGAGAATGCCACGGGTGACTACAGCTCTCTAGATGACCTGACTCAAAAAAATATTCCTTTTGTTTTCAGAGAATGCGTCTATTGACTTGAATATACGTTTATTCCAGTAAGAGTAAATGAGACATGTGACTTCCAGTGATTGTATTAAATTGATTATTAGTGTAGCTGTTAGGGCACTCAGTTCTTCAAAAAGTGTTGCCCAATCATGGAATTGCATTTAACTATAGAGACTTTCTTTTGAATTTTACATACACAGCTGGTTGCTTATGGTGTGTTATCTGCCTATTACAAACCACCGAGGGAACATACTGTTTGATTCGACCAGTCAATTACTGGATCATGTAGCGTATGTACGGCCATTGTACTGACACTAAAATTTCTACACTATGTTACTCAACTATATGAAATGCAGAATGGCTTTTTGGCTACACTTTGCTCAACAATCCTCTGGTTAATAAAGATGCTGAAGGGGAGCATTTTTAAGAGATAAAAAAGTGGTGAAATGTGGTAGGTCAGAAGATTTGGGAAACTTTTAAGGAACCAGCAGATGATTAAAAAACTGATAAAGAGGGACAAAAATTGGTTATGAAAGTAAATTGGCAGTAAATAATGAAAACAATCATTAAGAGCTTCTGCAGGTGTAAAAAAGAGAGTAGCTAAAGTAAGTATTAGCCTTTTATTAATTTCTCAGTCACATCTTCCAAGGTTCCCACAGTGAAATTCCACATAATTGAAACCATTATTTTGTGTCGGGCTTCACGATGGAAGACATTATAAGTATCCCAAACGTAACAGATGAGCAAAAAGCTAATGGGAGAAAAGATCTTGGAACAGTCTTTTTCATGAGTGACAAATTATTTGACAAACTAATGTGACTAAAGGCGGCAAGCCATTAGGACCTGATGACCTGCATCCAAGGCTTTTGACAGAAGTGGCTGCCAGGATAGTGGAGATATTGATCAAAATATTGCACTGGAATCCGAGAGGGTTCCAGCAGATTTGAAAACTACAAATGTTGAACCCCTGTTCCAGAAGGGAGGAAGCAGGAAAGTATAGGCCAGTGAGTCTCACTTTTGTCATTGGGAAATAGCTAAAGTCCATTATTAAGGAAGAAATAGATCCTTAAGAGAGCTTAACATAGTCAAAGTCAACTTGGCTTTGTGACAAGGAAATTGTCTGACAAATTTGCTCGAGTTCTTTGAGCATGTAACAAGTAGATGAAAGGAAACTGGAAGATGTAGTGTATTTTAGTTTCCAGAAGGCATTCAGCAAAGTGCTACATAACAGGCAATAGTACAAGGTTGGAGCTCACAGTAATGGAGGTAATATAATTGCATGAATTGTGGATTGGTCACATAACGAGTGGAATGCCACAAGGGTCAGTCCTAGAGCCTCAGTTATTTATGATTAATTAATTGGAATGGGGGTAAAGTGTAATGTATCCAAATTTGATGACAATACAAAAATGCATGTGGTGATGATGACAAGGAGTCTGCAAAGGGATGTAGATAGACTGAGTGAATGGGCAAAAACTTGACAGATGGAATTTAATGTCGGAAAGTTATGACGTCATGGTCTTTGCTATGAAGAGTCAAAGGCAGAAGATTGTTTAAATGGAAAGATACTCCACAAAAAATGAGCACAAGGATCTAAGTGTTCTTGTGCACAAAGCACTAAGTTAATATGCAGTAATTGAAATGAAATTGTACTTTGTTTTTTATTGCAAGGGGTTGGAATTTGAAAACAGGGAAGTCCTATTACAAGTGTGTAGAGTGTTGGTGAGGCTATATCTGGAGTACTATGTAAAGTTTTGGTCCCTGTATTTAAGAAAGTATAGAAGAAATGCAGCAAGGACTTCCTGAAAGCGCCTCCCTTAACCAGTGCAACATTCTCACCAACATATGGGGAATCACTTGCTCTAGAATGCACAAACTGGAGAAGGAGCATCGGTGAAGGCGCCAAGCACTTGATTGATTTATTGTCATATTTATCGAAATACAGTAAAAAGCTTTGTTTACGAGTAATACAGGCAGTTCACAGCAAGCAAAGGATGTACAGATCACAAAGACATTGCAGGTTACATTATTTGAGGCCAGAGTCCATTCAACAGTCTGATAATGACCGGATAGAAGCTGTTCCTGAACCTGCTCGTGTGTGTAAATGGAGTCTATGGATGGAAGGTTGGCTTCTGTGATGGCCTGGGCTGTGCACACCATCTTCTGTAGTTTCTTACGGCCCTGAGATTAGCAGTTGCCATACCAGGCAGTTATGCACCCGGACAGTATGCTATCAGTGGTGCATCTGTAGAAGTTGGTGAGGGACCTTATGCACATACCAAATTTCCTGAGCCGCCTGAGGAAGAAGAGGCGTTGTTGTGCCTTCTTGATTGTCGCATTTATGTGGTAAGTCTAGGACATGTTGTCGGTTATCGTCACTCTGAGGAACTTGATGCTCTTCACTCTCTCAACCTCAGTTCCATTGATGTAGATGGGGGCGTGTTCTCCTCCTTTCTTTCTGAAGTCGATGATCAGTTCTTTAGTTTTGCCGAAGTTGAGAGACAGATTGTTTTCACTGCACCAAGTCACCAAAGCCTTTATCATCCTTCTGTATTTTGACTTGTCATTGTTAGTTATCTGTCCCACTACGGTGGTGTCATCAGTGAATTTGCAGATGGTGTTTGTTTGGAATTTGGTAACACAGTCGTAGGTGCACAGGGAGTACTGTAGGGGGCTGAGAATGCATCCTTGGGGGTGTTCCAGTGTTGAGTGTTATTGTGGAGGAGGTGCAGTTATCCTCACTGATGTGGCCTGTGAGTCAGAAAGCTGAAGGTCCAGTTGCAGAGGGCAGAGCCGAGACCAAGGCCACACAGTTTTGAGATCAGTCTGAAGGGGGTAGTGGTGTTGAAGGCGGAGCTGTAGTCAACGAGTCAAGCATGTTGAGTCCAAACACAAGCAGTAGAAACAGTGTGCAGAATCCAGAGCATCCTACCTACCCATCTACCTCATGAAACACCACCTGCCCCAGCTGTAGCAGACCCCAGTGTTCCAGGTTTGGATTATTCAGCCACTGTAGAACCCCACCCTAACCACTGGACTGGTTACAAGTCATTCCTAACCTTGAGGGCCTGCCAATGATGGAAGATTATGACATTGAAGACTGTGCAGAAGAGATTCTTAAAGTTGATTCCCGGGGCAAAGGGGTTCACTTTTATCAAGAATGGATGAATAGGTTAGGTCTTTATTCATTAGACTTTAGAAGAATGATGGATGATCATATTGAACCATACCAGATTCTGAAGGGGCTTGACAGGGTAGATGTTATTTCCGTGTTTCTACTACTGAGGGAATCTTGAAATAGAAGGCATTCATTTAAAACTGAGATGTGAAGGAATTTCTTCTCCCAGAGGTAGTGAATGACTGGATTTCTGTACTCTAGAGTTATGGAGGCTAGATCACTGAAAATATTTAAAGTTGAGATTTTTGAAGTATCAGGAGATGAGGGCTGTGAGGAGCTGGCAAGAAAGAGGAGTTGATGCCTAGAGCACATCAGCCATGGTCTTTTTGAATGTTGTAGCAGAATAGAGGGGTTGAATAGCCTGCTCCTGCTTCTATTTTTATGTCGTTATGTATTGCTGAGCACTGTAATAGCTACACTTGCAACTAATTTAAGATAATTGAGCTTGTGATATGGCTCATTTACAAGTATTAGAAATAAAATATTTGCATACACAGGGACACATTGTCCTGAAAACTAAAGGAATGTATTCAAGGGGGTGGTGTGGTTTACAGTTTCCCGTTGCTGTCTCAGTGGCAAAACCTTGGCTAATTGGAATCTAAATGTCAGTCAATCACCCTTTTTTTCTGTCAGATAAATTGTTGTGATGTTTTGTCCTGTTGAGTCCAAGATGAAAAGCTTTGGCAATATGTTTAATTTTATCCACTCTTCTGAGCAAGATTCATGTTCTGTAGTATCAAGTGACCATTTTTACATATCAGCACTGCTGTTTTCTTCTTTCCAGACCGTTACTGAATCCTGTCCTCACTTAGCCTCACTGCGACTGACCAACTGCACTGGTGTCACATCTGATGTCTTTGAAGCATTGGCCACCCATTGCCAGAAGCTGGAAAGTTTAAACCTGCAGCATTCAGTGGTAAGTGAGCTACTTGTGAATTGTTAGCTTACACTCCAGTTAGTGCAGAATTGCACCAGTTTAAATAAGAGGAGTTTAGTCAGCCTGTCACGCCTAGGCTGATAATAATTCATTGTATCTTTCATTATTTTTAACCAAACTTGATATAAAAAAAAGTCCCTTTCATTGTAGTCGACCTTACTTCAATGACTGTTTCCTGATTTTACACATTGGGAAAACCTTTGTTTTTACTACGAAACTCTGCGTCTATGTCTATTGTTACTGATTCACTAACCACTACAGACAGTCTTATACCTTAGTGTAATTCCTAGGAGTTTTGTACTAATATAAGTCTAATCAGCCTATAGTTACCCTTTTTAATTTTGAAATTACAGATAGTGACGTTTGAAATAGATACAGTAGCTCATGTGGCCCCTTGAGAGCAATCAGTAAATGGCTAATCTGATTGTGGTCTGGCCTTCACTTTTGTGCTTCCCCTCCAATAACTCTTGAGCTCCTATAGGTGCGAATTCTGTGTAACTTGTGCAGACCCGGAGTTTATAGGATGGTTGTAGATTTTAGTTGGATATGAGGCAAAAATTCAATTTCTGGATGGTGGATTAAGGTGTTTATATTAAGTTCTCCGTGCTTTTTCAGGTTGGTTAGGTTACTAATATTTATTAATACTCAGCCCCTGCAGTAATATTCGTGGGCACAATCTTGTTGGCTAAGAATGAGGCAACAGCTGAGTTCACAAATTCAATCATATATCTGAGGGTGGGGACTGCTTCCTGCAAGTTCCAGTGAGTACAAATTTCACTAATTTGGCTCCTTCGTGAACAAGCTGTTACTTTATGAAATCATTTCCAGTTTTAGGAGTGAAGTCATTCTATTTTGATCAGCCCATGAGAAATCTCAGTCATATGCAGCCTAAGTTGTTAAATGGTTACATGGTTAAGGCTGCGAACAAGCAAACAAGCCTGCCCAGGTGACACAGCCACACTGGTTAATACTAGTAAATCTGGCTGGGGCAGGCAAGCATGCTTGAACTCAAAAGGGGGCTCTACTCAAAACTTTGTGGTTGTGTCCATGACCCATACAAGTCTTGGGTGATAACTAGGAGACTGTACACATCCACTAACTTAGAACGAGAGATCATAGTTTTAGGAGAAGGGTTAGCAGATTTAAAACTGAGATGAGGTAAATTATTTTTCTCAAATGGCCATGAATTTGTGGAATTCTCCACCCTAGAGCAAGTTGGATGTTGGGACATTGGGTAAATTTAAGGAGGAGATTGACAGATTTTTGATTAGCAATGGCTTGAATGTTATGGAGAATGAGCAAGAAAGTGGAGTTGAGGCCGAGATGAGATCAGCCATGATTGTATTAAATGGTGTATCCAACTTGAGGGGCTGAATTGCCTACTCCTGCTCCTAGTTCTTATAAAGTAGGCTGTTTGACTGTTCAAACCTGCTTTGCCATTCTACAGGATTATGACTGATGTGACATTCCTCACGTTCACTTTCCTGTGTTTTTCCCATAACGCATGATTCTCTTATTGATCAAGAATCTGTCGATATCTGTCTTAAATATACACAGGACATTGCCCCTACAGCTTTCTGCGGCAAGGAGTTCCAAAAACTGCCAACCCGCTGAAAGAAGAAATACCTCCTTAACTCATTTTTAAATAGGCACCCCTTTATCTGAGGCTATGCCCGCTCATCCTGCACGATTTGTCACCAAAGTCAACTTGTGGAAAGGATATTGGTGCGTTCCATTGACTGAGAACCAGATAAATATCAGCCATTGTAACAATGTGTGGACTTTATCAATGCAAAGACATGCTGTTTGGAATGAAAATGTATCAGTAACATTCCAGTGAATTCTTACGAGGGACCATGTTACATTGCCTTGTATTTCACCAGACCTGGATTTAGGCAGGATTTTTATGCAAGCTGTTAAGCCCCTGCTAAACAGTTTATCAAATGGTGTTAGTGCAGGTTAAATTGATGTCTGTGAATGATATGCCTGGCAGAATTTGAGCACATTTTTAAGTAATCCTCACCAGTAAAAGTGCTTTCATGATTTAGCGTTTGTTTTTTGAATACTTAAGCGACTTTTGTAACTTTGTATTCCACTCATAAAATTTCATTACGGTACACAGATAAAAATACAATCTGATGGAGCATTGCCAATTCCTCAACTGCTCGTGGTCTCTATTTCCTTGTTTGTATTTTGTCTTTCAACTAATAGCACTCACATATTGATTCTATTCAATATTTGAGTAGGCTGTTACAGCTCACAATTAAGAATCCATTCGTTGCATTCTAATTAAAGGAGATGAGCTAAACATTCTCTTTATTTTCACGCCTTTTTTGTTTAAATTTGAACTTTTTTTGTTGTCTGCTTTTCTTCCTGTTTAACTTTACGGGCCTGTGATCTAATCACAACACAGTTTGTGTTCCTCCTGCCGCATCTGTTACTTTTACATCCCCTGGTTATTCCGCCACACTTGGTGAAACCAATATTTTTCAACCAAACAAGATAATTTCTTGAGATAAAATCAATTCCTTCTATCGGGATTTGTTTCACTACTCCCAACTAGAAATCTTCTATTTACTAAGCCACTCCAAATTTGTGTAATGGGACTGACTTGTAATCTCCATGTATACATCATCTAATTAATATTATCATCTTCATTAACCCCCATCAAAGATAAAGGTTGTTATCAGCCAGCATCAGTGACTTGCTCCAGTGTCTGTCAATATCTTTGCTGGTTTACCTCCTTGATTGGAAGCATTTAAAAAAAATCTCTTTTGAAATATCTGGAGTTTAATCTGGACAAGCATGGGAGGTCCAATGTGACAGAAAAGTGTTCAGTAAATGGCAGGACCCTTGGGAGCATTGATATACAGAGGGATCTTGGGGTTCAAGTCCATTGCTTCCTAAAAGTGGCAACACAAGTGGATAAGGTGGCAAAGGTGATGAACGGTATGCATGCCTTCATCAGTCGGGACATTGAGCGTAAACATTAGCAAGTCATGTTGCAGCTGCATTAAACTTTAGTCAGGCCAAATTTATAGTTTTGGTCACCATACTACAGGAAAACTTTCTGGAGGCTTTGGAGGGTTTCCAATAGAGGTTTACCAGGATGTGTTAGCTTTAAGAAGAGGTTGGACTGATTTGGATTGTTTTTGCTAGAGCTTTGGAGGTTGGAGGCATTTAAAATTATGAGAGGCGTGGATAGGGTATATAGTTGGGAGTCTTTTTCCCAGAATGGAAATGTCAAATACTCGGAAGCATAGGACTAAGGTGAGGGGGACAAGTTTTTAAAGGAGATGTGTTGAGGCAAGTTTTTTACACAGATAATGGTAGGTGCCTGGAAACTGCCAGGGGAAGAGGTAGAAACACACATGAAAGGAGAAATTTAGGTAGACACATGAACTGGCAGGGTACAGAGGGATATGCGCCATGTGCAAGCTGATGGGATTGGTTTAGAACAGCATCACGGTTAACACAGACAGAGTGGGTGAAGGGCCTGCTCCTTGTGCTATACAGATTTGTGTAATAGAATGTTTGGCATCCCCAGTAGTCTGACTGTCTTTATGAATAATTGGAGAAGAATTTTCTTACCTGTCCGCCTCTTATTACATTCTAAGAAAACATGTTCTTTTTGTGGTACTGCTACAGTTTTAATACTAATTTTCTTTGTTAATTTCTCCCTCTTGTGAGGATTCCTAAGACACTCCTGTTACTGTAATTGGTCTCCCATTTAACATTCGATGATCGACTTTGATACATCCAGTCTTATTACAGTAAAAACATGTTATTTTCTTTATATCACTTTTTGGGTCTAGCCTTTCCCCTTTTACTGCACTGGCATTCTTTTGGTTGTGCTCTAGCGCGAATACCTGTTTCATTCACAGTTTTTCTATTTTGCAATTCATTTGAGGATTTCCATTTGACCATCTCACACCTAATAGCTGTTTGTGAGAGACACTATGGTTATCTGCCAGAACTTGTTGCCTCTCTGAACTTTGATACTTCATGATCATCTAAATAATTTTAGGCTTGCAAGAATGTTACTTCTGAACTTTTCAATGATGATAATTTTTCTTGCATTCTCAATTTTTTCTGTAATTTCAGCGATCAAAACCACTGATTCGGTTACATTTAGAAACCTAAAAAATTCTAACTGGACCAGACAGGGTTAATGCAGGAAGGACTTTCCAGATGACCAGGGAGTCCAGAGCTTTTTTTTTGTTGCCCTTCCCTGATTGCCCAGAGGGCAGTTAAGAGTCAACAGCATTGCTGTGGGCCTGGAGTCATATGTAGGCCAGACCAGGTAAGGATGGCAGTTTCCTTCCCTAAAGGACATTAGCGAACCAGATGAGTTTTTCCGACAATGGATTCACAGTCATCATTAGATTCTTAATTCCAGATATTTATTGAATTCAAATTCCACCATCTGTCATGGCGGGATTCGAACCCTGGTCCCCAGAACAGAGGAGACTTAACAGGATGTTGCCTGGAATGGAGGGAAGGTCTTACGAAGAAAGGTTGAGAGAGCTGGGGCTTTTCTCTTCAGAACGACGAAGGATGAGAGGTGACTTAATAGAGGTGTACGAATGATCAGAGGTATAGATAGAGTGGACAGCCAGAGACTTTTTCCTAGGGTGGAGGTAGCTATTACAAGGGGGCATAGTTTTAAAGTGAATGGAGGTGGATACAGGGGAGACATCAGAGGTAGGTTCTTTACTCAGAGAGTGGTCAGGGTGTGGAATGCATTGTCGGAGAGGGTAGTGGAGTTGGCCTCATTAGGGTCATTTAAGTGGCTATTAAATAGGCATATGGATGATAGTATAAGGTAGGGGTGGAGGTTAGATAGACCTTAGGTTTAGGGTAAAAGTTCGGCACAACATCATTGGCCGAAGGGCCTGTACTGTTCTATGTTCTATGTTTATTGTCTGGGTCTCTGGATTAACAGTCCAGCGATAATGCCACTAGGCCATTGCTTCCCCTATTATGGGGTCACAGTTTAAGAATACGGGATAGGCCCTGAAGTATTGAGATGAGGAGAAATGTTTTCAGCCAGAGCGTGGTAAGAGTGTAGAATTCTGTTACAGAAAGCTGTTGAGGCCACAGTACTGAATGAACACCTTATGCCTTGAACTGTCTAATAATCGGTCCTGTCTGTCCATGAGGCGGGTCTTTGTTATATCCACAATGTTACATCTCCACTTTGTAATTTGTGTCTGTAACTCTTAAATCTTATTTATCACACTCCATGCATTCACACATATTTACAGTAACCTTGTAAGCTTTATTACTTTCTGTTGTAATGACTACATGCATTAGTTGACAGTTTATTTTCCAGTGCTATCGACTTCTTCCACAATTTTGCACATCGGTCTTCCTATCAGGTATTACCTCCTGGTTCCTGCACCTCTGCCATGTTAGTTTAAACCTTCCCCAGTAGCAGTAGCTAATTACCCTGTGAAGAGCTCACTCCTGGTTCTGTTCAAGTGTAAACAATATAGCCTGTAAAGATTCTAACTAGCCCCGAAGTGCTGGAAAATGGGACTAGTGCAGGACTGACGTGATGGTCTGTGCTGTGTGAATCTATAACTGATCCAAAGTATCTAAAGCTCTCTCTCCCGCACCAAATCTTCAGGCATGCATTTATCTTCCTTTTCCTCCTATTTCTATATACATGGGGTCAATAGATGTGGAGCTGGAAAAGCATGGCATGTCAGACAGCATCCGAGGAGCAGGAAAGTCAGCGTTTTGGGCCGAACGCCTTTGTCAGGACTGGGGAGGGGGTAGTGACCCCAGAAATAAATGGAGGGGTTGGGGCTGAGGGGAGGATGGTGGGATGGAGATAGGTAGATGCAGATAAGGGGTTATTGTGGACAAACAGAAAGCTGGAAGAACACAGCAAGCCAGGCAGCATCTAGAGGATAGGAGAAGTCAATGTTCCAGGTATTATCCAAAACGCTGACGTCTCATTTCCTCCAGATGCTGCCTGTCTTCGTGTGTGTTTCCAGTGTCTGCAGTTTTTTTTGTCTCTAAGGGGATTATTGTGGTTGGTCAGTGGGAAGGGTGGAATGGATAGGTGAGTCAGCAGATGGTCAGGTTGGGGGTGGAGAGATTTTGAAGCTGGTGATGCAGGTAGGGTAGTTATTGTGGTCAGTCAGTGGGAAGGGTGGAGCAGATAAGTGAGTAGGAAGATGGACAGGTTGGGGTGGAGAGAATTGAAGCTGGTGAAGTCAATATTCAGTCCATTGGGCTGTAAGCCCCCAAGGTGAAATGAGGTGTTAGAACATAAGAACATAAGAACTAGGAGCAGGAGTAGGCCATCCGGCCCCTCGAGCCTGCCCCACCATTTAATAAGATCATGGCTGATCTTTTTGAGACTCAGCTCCACTTACCCGCCCACTCACCATAACCCTTAATT
>NC_063333.1:3675807-3778416 GCF_021869965.1 Rhincodon typus
TCACCATAACCCTTAATTCCTTTACTGTTCAAAAATTTATCTAGCCTTGCCTTAAAAACATTCAGCGAGGTAGCTTCAACCGCTTCACTGGGCAGGGAATTCCACAGATTCACAACCCTTTGGGTGAAGAAGTTCCTCCTGACCTCAGTCCTACATCTGCTTCCCTTTATTTTGAGGCAATACCCTCTAGTCCTAGTTTCACCTGCTAGCGGAAACACCTGGCTTGACTGAGGGGTTGTTGATGGGGTATCTCCCTTTGTGATTGAGATCAGATCTAGGGAATAAAATTTAAAAAGAAAAGATGTCTCCTATTTAGGATGGAAAGGAGGGAAGATTTTTTTCTGTTCCTCCAAGGATCATGAGTCTGGAATTAATTTCCCGAGAGACAAGTGGGTGGGTTAATTGATGTTATTTAAGATAGTGAGATAGTTTTTTGATTGACAAGGGAATCAAAGGGCATTGGGGGGTGGGGGGGTAGATAAGGAAGTAGAGTTGAGGCCATAATGAGATCAGCCATAATCTTATCATATGCAGAGCAGGCTTGAGGAGCCAAATGGCCTATTCCTACTCGTAATTGATGTTGCTATGTATGTACCTTGTCTATTGCATTGCTTCGCTGGTTTCTTGCCCATTCAGATACAGGCCATCCAGCCATCATGATTGTTCTTTTTGCATCATGACAGCAAAATCACAGTTCTCACAATCCTCAAAAAACTATCCTTACTCTCTCTAGTCCTGTTGCTATATCTTGCTTGATCCGCGTGTTGAGACCATCACTCTTTTTCTTCGATTATTCTCATTGTTTTGATTTGGAACTGAGTATTGAAATTAAGACTTGAACTTTGAGCAGCAGCTTGTTTAAGAAAAGAATAAAGACAGATGTTTACTGTTGCAAACTGGCCAGGAAGGTAATGCAACTTGATTACTGATCTGAGGACACTGTAGATGACTCGACACCGAGTGGTTGCTATGCTCAAGCTGGCAGCTGGTTTGGATGTTTAATTGTTCAGTCAAGAGAGGACGATTGCTAATCAACCACTCACAAACAAAGTAGATTGAAAAGAGAAAATGAAAACGGTTCCGTGATGGGGTTTGGTAGGAGACAGTGTGATGTTGGAAGTTTCTGGACACTGTCTGTTTTATTTTGCTGTCTCTCTAGTTTCTCTCCTGTTATTGAATTGTTGATTGCTCTGAGAAAAGAATCCAAGTCTATAAGAAATAAGTAAATAATTGTAGAAGTCTGCTGAAACTGTCTGCATTAACCGGTGACTTCGGAATTGAAGCAAGATATACGGTTCTACTTGGCTATGAACAACCCATTGCCCAAGGATTTCAGGAAGGCCTGGTATCCATCATTTGAAACTGTTTATTGAACTGGCAAATTCAAATTCTTTTATTTTCTTTTTAATTTATCTCTTAACTCTGTGTGTGTATGTCTGTCTGTCTGATTGAGAGTGAGAGTTATGATCAAAGATGATTAGATTGTAGATATTAATTAGATTACCTTGTTTATCTGTGATCAGATAAAGTTACATTAATAAAAAAAAATTGTTTTCTTTTAAATCATAAACTTGATGTTACAACATCTTTATTCGTATGGTCTGGTTTGGAACAATTGAGCAATTTGGAGGGTCATTGACTATTTTAATTTCACTGTGTTGAGAATCCAATGATAAAGAGGCTGATTTTGTTTGGCTTGCTATCCTTGCCTCACAAAACTCACAAAGCCCTTCAAAAAGCTGCTGAGGTTTGGTTAGGGAAAGCTTTCAGAACTATGATTTCTGAAAACCAGGAAGCTGTCTCCTTTACAACAAGGTGCAGGGCTGGATGAACACAGCAGGTCAAGCAGTATCATAGGAGCAGAGAGGCTGACGTTTCGGGCCTAGACCCTTCATCAGAAAAGAGGGAGGGGCAGGGGGTTCTGAAATAAATAGGGAGAGAGTGGGAGGCGGATAGAAGATGGATAGGTGGAGAGGAAACAAACAGGTCGAAGAGGCGGGGATGGGGCCAGTAAAGGTGAGTGTAGGTGGGGAGTTAGGGAGGGGATAGGTCAGTCCAGGGAGGACGGACAGGTCAAGGGGGCGGGATGAGGTTAGTCGGTAGGAGATGGAGGTGCGACTTGAGGTGGGAGGAGGGGATAGGTGGGAGGAAGAACAGGTTAGGGAGGCAGGGACGAGCTGGACTGGTTTTGGGATGCGGTAGGGGGAGGGGAGATTTTGAAACTTGTGAAATCCACATTGATACCATTGGGCTGCAGGGTTCCCAAGCGGAATATGAGTTGCTGTTCCTGCAACCTTCGGGTGGCATCGTTGTGGCACTGCAGGAGGACCAGGATGGACATGTCGTCTGAGGAATGGGAGGGGGAGTTGAAATGGTTCGCGACTGGGAGGTGCAGTTGTTTATTGCGAACCGAGCGTAGGTGTTCTGCAAAGCGGTCCCCGAGCCTCCGCTTGGTTTCCCCGATGTAGAGGAAGCCATACCGGGTACAGCGGATGCAGTATACCACATTGGCAGATGTGCAGGTGAACATCTGCTTGATGTGGAAAGTCTTCTTGGGGCCTGGGATGGGGGTGAGGGAGGAGGTATGGGGGCAGGTGTAGCACTTCCTGCGGTTGCAGGGAAAAGTGCCGGGTGTGGTGGAGCTGGAGGGGAGTGTGGAGCGGACAAGGGAGTCACGGAGAGAGTTGTCCCTCCGGAAAGCAGATAGGAGTGGGGAGGGAAAGATGTCTTTGGTGGTGGGGTCGGATTGCAGATGGAAGTGTCGGAGGATGATGTGTTGGATCCGGAGGTTGGTGGGGTGGTACGTGAGGACAAGGGGGATTCTTTTTTGGTTCTTATTGCGTGGACGGGGTGTGAGGGATGAGTTGCGGGAGATGTGGGAGACACGGTTGAGGGCGTTCTCGACCACTGAGGGGGGGAAGTTATGGTCCTTGAAAAACGAGGACAACTGAGATGTACGGGAGTGGAATGCCTCATCCTAGGAGCAGATGCGGCGGAGGCGAAGGAATTGGGAATAGGGGATAGCATTTTTGCAGGAAGGTGGGTGGGAGGAGCAGTATTCTAGGTAGCTGTGGGAGTCAATGGGCTTGAAATGAATATCGGTTTCTAGGTGGTTGCCCGATATGGAGACAGAGAGGTCCAGGAAGGGGAGAGAGGTGTTAGAGATGGTCCAGGTAAACTTAAGGTTGGGGTGGAAGGTGTTAGTGAAGTGGATGAACTGTTCGAGCTCCTCGTGGGAGCACGAGGCGGCGCCGATACAGTCATCAATGTAACAGAGGAAGAGGTGGGGTTTGGGGCCGGTGTAGGTACGGAAGAGGGATTGTTCCACGTAACCTACAAAGAGGCAGGTGTAGCTTGGGCCCATGCGGGTACCTATGGCTACCCCCTTTGTCTGTAGGAAGTGGGAGGAATTGAAAGAGAAGTTGTTGAGGGTGAGGACGAGTTCGGCTAAGCGGATGAGGGTGTCAGTGGAGGGGGACTGGTCGGGCCTGCGGGACAGGAAGAAGCGGAGGGCCTTAAGGCCATCTGCATGGGGAATGCAGGTGTAGAGGGACTGGACATCCATGGTAAAGATGAAGTGTTGGGGACCAGGGAATTGGAAGTTCTGGAGGAGGTGGAGGGCGTGGGTGGTGTCATGGACATAGGTAGGGAGTTCCTGGACCAAGGGGGAGAAAATGGAGTCCAGATAGTTGGAGATCAGTTCGGTGGGGCAGGAGCAGGCGGAGACAATGGGTCGACCAGGGCATTCAGGTTTGTGGATTTTGGGAAGGAGATAGAAGCGGGCGGTGCGAGGTTGGGGAACGATGAGGTTGGAGGCCGTGGTTGGGAGGTCACCTGAGGTGATGAGGTTGTGGATGGTTTGGTGCTCAGGGGTGGGGTCATGATCAAGGGGGCGGTAGGAGGAGGTGTCGGAGAGTTGGCGCCTGGCCTCGGCGATGTAGAGGTCAGTGCGCCATACTACAACTGCGCCTCCCTTGTCCGCGGGTTTTATGGTGAGGTTGGGATTGGAGCGGAGGGAGCGGAGGGCTGCACGTTCTGCGGAGGAGAGGTTGGAGTGGGTGAGAGGGGTGGAGAGGTTGAGGCGATTGATGTCTCGACGGCAGTTGGAGATGAAGAGGTCGAGGGAGGGTCGGAGGCCTTGGGGTGGTGTCCAGGAGGAGGGGGTGTCTCCTTTAGTTTTGACTGCCGTATTGTTTGCTCTTCTTTGCAGATTGACACTGCTGCTGTTGTTAATTTTCTGGAAGCAGCAGGTTCAAATCTCAGACAGCTTTGTGTGACATACAACAGTCGCCTGCACAACATCTTCAATGCCATTGTGGTAAGGCATGTTGTCGAATCAATCTAAAATCATAGAATGTTTAACCAGTAGGAAGCCATTTGGCCTATTGTGTCAAGAGCGACTCATCTATTCCCACTGTCTCACGTTTTCCGTGTATCCTTGAACATTATTTTCCTCAGGAACCCATTATGTTTGAATGGGAGAGAAAAACTTCTGTTGTATGTAAAGTACATTCTACATATTGTGCTTGTATTCCACCACCAAAGTACAAGAAAAGGTACAGTAATATTTAGAAGGCTGGATAGACTGAAAGACTGGCCACGTCTTGCTGGTTGTACTTGGTCTTCGTTTGTTCAACATGTTATTGTAATAAATTAATATTTTAAGTTAAAGATTACTTTGTTAATACTTTGTTATTTTGTTTTTTTCTTATTATTTTACTTTTTTTATTGCTGTCAGGTTGCCATTCATTTTTCTTGTGCTTTACCGAGGCAATCTCTGGATCAGAAGGATATGGGTTCAGTATTGAGAGTGTATTAGATTGCGGAGGTGTTGTCTTTTGGATGAGAAGTTAAACATGAAGCCTTGACTCCTCTTTCAAGTGAACATCAAGGATTCCTTGAAGAATAGAGGAATTTTTGTTGTTACTGGCCAATATTTATCCTTCAACCAACTTCACTTAGAAAATAAATCACATTTCTGTTTGCGAGACCTTGCTATATGCAAATTGTCTGCTGACTTTTATATGTTCCAATGATGATTACTTTGTAAAATTATTTGAAGTAGCTGTAAAGAGCTTTGGAGTTCTGATGTTTTGAAAAATATTAATTAAATGCACATTTTTCTTTATTTCTGAACTTTTCCATTCCCAGCATGACCTTCCATTTATATGTCCCTGCAACAGAATGTGTGGTTTGCCGATTGATTGACCTCTTGCGTCCAGTTCCCACCGCTTCTGACCCAAACCCATCCATTACAGGGGAGGCAATGGCCTCGTGGTATTATCGCTAGACTGTTAATCCAGAGACCCAGGTAATGTTGTGGGACCTGGAATCAAATGCCATCATGGCACATGGTGAAATTTGAACTCTGTAAATACTTGGAATTAACAGTCTGATGATGACCATGAATCCAATGTCGATTGTTGGAAAAACCCATCTGGTTCACTAATGTCCTTTAGGGAAGGAAACTGCTATCCTTACCTGGTCTGGCCAACATGTGACTTCAGACCTACAGCAACGTGGTTGACTCTGAACTGCCCTCTGGGCAATTGGGGATGGGAAATAAATCCTGGCCTAGCCAGTGACACCCTCATTCCCATGAATGAGTAAAGGAAAAAAATCTGTTGGCTTGTTTGAGCTCCTAAACTGTCACAGTTGGCATGGCAACAGGATAGAAAATGAGGGACCTCAGGAAACATTGGATACCCTAAAAATCTGGGTTTTAATAGATTTTAAACGTTTCACAGCTATTGATGTAATTATAAATATAGCCACTGGTATAGTGTAGCAAAAGTAGCAGCCAGTTATGTTCTGTAGCCTCCTGGAAAAAATGATCAGATCAGTACCAGTAGTGTTGATTGGCAGGTATTTGTTGGGCGAGATACAAATTAATTCCCTGAGCTGAAATAGTACTGTGGGACCTTTCCACTTGAAAGAGCAGTGAGGCTTTTAATTTATATTCTCATACAGAAGAGAGCGCCTCTAACAATGCAGCACTCCTTCAGTACGGCACTGGGATGCCACTTTTAGTTTTTATTGTGAATTCCTGGAGTGGGATTTGTTCACGGTACTAGCAGACACAGCCAATGACCATTTAATCTTATTTCATTAGTCATTAAAGCAATAAGTAGTGACCAAGGAGAACTCTACCAAGCATTTGGAATATTGTGAGCAGGTTTGGGCCCCGTATCTAAGGTGGATTTGGAGAGAGTCCAGAGGAGGGTTACAATAATGATACCTGGGATGAAGGGCTTTTTATATGAGGAGTGGTTGAGGACTCTGGGTCTGTACTCGATGGAGGTTAGAAGGATGAGGGGGATCTGATTGAAACTTGCAGAAAACTGAGAGGCCTGGTTAGCATGGATATGGAAAGATGGCTCCAAAAGTAGGAGAGACTAGGATCTGAGGGCAGAGTGTCAGAATGAAGGAGCTACTCTTCAGAACTGAGACGAGGAGGAATTTCTTCAGCCAGAGGATGGTGAATCTGTGGAACTCATTACTGCAGAGGGTTGTGGAGTCGTTGAATGTATTTAAGATAGAGATAGGTTCTTGATTAAGAAGGGGATCAAAGGTTTCAGGGAAAAGGCACAAGAATGGGGTTAAGAAACATATGCATGATATGACTTGATGGGCCAAATGGCCTAATTGTGTTCCTATATCCTATGGTCTTATGATAGTATGAGACTTTGAAAGGGTTTGGAGAGGTTGCGGGGGAATGGGCTGACACTGGCAAATGAGATTTAACGCGGGGAAATGTGAAGTGATTCATTTTGCTAGAAAGAGTGCTGGGAGACAAAATACAAGATTACAGGGGCAGAGAGACTTGGGTGTATATTTGCATAAATCACTGAAGGTGACAGGAGAGCTTACATAGTGCCCTTGGCTGTACCAATAAAGACATAGAGCACAACAAGGAAGTTTTGTTCAACTTATTTAAACACTAATTCATCCTCAAGTGGAGTATTGTATCCTGTTCTAGACACCAGATTTTAGGAAACATGCAAAGACATTACAGATAGGGTAGAGAAAAGATTCATGAGAATGACGTTCCTCATCCTTGGAACCATTAGCATAGATTGGAGAAGTTGGGACTGTTCTCTGTGGAGAAGAGAATGCTGAAAGGAGATTTGAGGGCAGTGTTCAAAATTGTGAGGGTACTGGGTAGGATAGGGAGAAACTGTTTCCTTTAGTAGAAGGATTGAGGACTGAAGGGCACAGTTTGAAAATAATTGCCAAAAGAAGCAATGATGGCATGAAGAGAAACATTTTCAGGTGGCAGGAGGTTATGATCTGGAATGCACTGCCTGAGACTGTGCTGAGGGAAGGTACATTTGAGCCTTTCAAAAGAGAATTGGATCACTATCTGGAAAGGAAACATTTTCAGCATGTGAGGTAAAAGGTGTGAGAGTGGCAGTTTGTGAAGTGCTCCATCAAATGTCCTGCACAGACTAGATGGGTTTTTTAAAGGACTGCTTCTGTGCTGTTACCATTCTATGAGAAGGTGATATTTGGTTCCAGTTTGTTCAGAGGAACGAGCTGGCAGGACATTAACAGTTACAATGAATCATTTTCCAATTGACTGCCTGCTTTACTCACTGGTTTTCTCTTATGATTCTGCCCTGTAGGCAGGCTGCTGTACTGAACTTCGACTGCTGGAGGTGAACACTGAAATCAAGCAGACCAACCCCTACTTCCAGTTCTGCATTGAGATGTTGCAGGCAGGCTGTCCTAAGCTGCAGGTATTTCAGGAGAAATTGCTTCCTACCTTGTCCTTTAGAGAGGTCCATCACCCCTTTCAGTGCCCCTTCCTTAGAAATACAGCATCCATTTTAGCAATCTAATGGCCTATCTGCAACTTCCCTTCA
Source organism: Rhincodon typus (assembly GCF_021869965.1). Classification (NCBI taxonomy): domain Eukaryota; kingdom Metazoa; phylum Chordata; class Chondrichthyes; order Orectolobiformes; family Rhincodontidae; genus Rhincodon; species Rhincodon typus. The sequence goes on from NC_063333.1 coordinate 3,683,673, forward strand.
TCTTCAAATCCCTCCAGGATGTTTTTACGTTGATTCCTCACAACTCACAGTTTCAATCCCACCTATCAGGCTATTACTGTGTACCTGAAATTAATTTGAAGAATAGAATTAAAGCTGATCTTTATAGATTGCTATGTTTATTTTCAGAGTTGCACGTTACAGGCAAACCCCTCCTAACCCACCAACCATAATTTTAGTCTGTCTACTTAATTTGATTTATTATTGTCACATGTACCGAGGTACAGTGAAAAGTTTTGTTTTGCGTGTAGTACCGGCAGATCATACTATGGAAAGTGCGTAAGTGTAATAGAACAGAGCGAGGAATACAGTGTTATGGCTGCAGAGAAGGCGCACAAAGAGCGAGGTTGGCATTAAATTTAAAATTTGACAGGTCCATTCAAAGTCTAATAACAGCAGGGAAGAAACTGTTCTTAAATCTGTTGTTCAGTGTGTTTAAGCTTTTCTATCTTCTGCCTGACGAAAATTTTGGAAGAGATTATAACCGCAGTGGGCAGGATCTTTGATTATGTTGGCCGCCATTCCGAGGCAACGAGAAGTGTAGATGAATTCAATGGATGGAAGGTTGGTTTGTGTGATGAATTGGGCTGTGTTCACAATTCTCTGCAGTTGCTTACGGTCCTGGGAAGAGCAGTTGTTATACCAAGCTGTGATGCATCCAGATAGAATGCTTTCATAGAAACGTAGAAGCATAGAAGATAGGAGCAGGAGGAGGCCATTTGGCCCTTCAAGCCTGCTCTGCCATTCTTCACGATCATGGCTGATCGTCCAACTCAATAGCCTAATCTTGCTTTCTCTCCATAACTTTTGATTCCATTTGCCCCAAGTGCTACATCTAGTCAACTCTTGAATACACTAAATGTTTTGGCATCAATTACTTCCTGCAGTAATGAATTCCACAGGCTGCATCTGTAAAAATTGGTAAGCGTCTTTTGGACATGTGAAATTTCCTTAGCCTCCTGAGGAAGAAGAAGCATTGTTGTGCTTTTTTGACCGTTACATCAACATGGGTGGACCAGGCCAGATTGTTGGTGATCACCACTCCTAGGAACTTGACTCTTGACCATCTCCACCTCAGCACCATTGATGTAGATAGTGTCATGCTGTCCACTTGCTTCTTGAAGTCAATCAGAGATAGCAAGAACTGCAGATGTTGGAGTCAGAGACAACACAGTATGGAGCTGGAGGAAACAGCAGGCCTGGCAGCATCAGAGGAACAGGAAAGTTGACGTTTTGGATTTTCTGAAGAAGGTCCTGACCTGAAACGTCAACTTTCCTGCTCCTCTGACGCTGCCTGGCCTGCTGTGTTCCTTCAGCTCCACACTGTGTTGTTCCTGAAGTCAATGACCAGCTCGTTTGTTTTGCTGACATTGAGGGAGAGATTGTTTTCTTTGCAAAACCATCCTAGCTTCTATCTCCTTCCTGTATTCTGTCTCGTCATTGTTTGAGATCTGGTCTATAATGGTGTTGTTGTCAGTGAACTTGTAGATAGAGTTAGGACGAAATTTGGCTATATAGGGAATGCAATAAGGGGCTGAGTTCGCAGACTCGCGGGGCACTGGTGTTGAGGATTGTCGTGGAGGAGGTGCTGTTGCCTCTTCTCACTGATTGCGGTCTGTGGATCAGGAAGTCAAGGATCCAGTTGCAGAGGGCGGAGGAGAGACCTAGGTCTTGGAGTTTGGAGGCTAGTTTGGTCAGAATTATGGTGTTGAAGGTGGAGCTGTTCTCAATGATTAGGAGCCTGGCATAGGCAAGCTTGCTATCCAGATGTTCGGAGGATGAGTGTAGGGACAGGGAGGTGGTGTCTGCCCTGGACCTGTTATGACAGTAGGCAAATTGCAGGGGAACAAGGCAGGCTGGGAGGCTAGAGTTGAAATGAGTCATGATTAACCTCTCAAAGCACTTCATAATTATTGGGTCAGAACCACCAGGTGGTAGTCATTGAGGCATGCTGCATGAGGTTTTCGTTGGTTTTGAGATGATGGTGGTGGTCTTGAAGCAGGTGGGAACTTCAGAACTACTTAGAGGGCAAAAATTAATTCCTAAGCTAAGTCTACAACCTTCGTACAATTCAACATAATTGGTATACAGTTGTTAGCTACTGAACCTCACAGTACCTAAATTGTTAACTTGGTCCATTTTGTTTTCTTCTGCCATGGGGACAAAGGTCACAGAAGGAAATGAGGTAGGCCTCCTAAGACTGAGATGAGGAGAAATTTCTTCATCCAGAGAATGGTGAACCTGTGGAATTCTCTGCCACAGAAAGCAACTGAGGCCAAATATTGAATGCTTTCAGGAAGGAGTTGGACATAGTTCTCAGGGCTAACGGAATCAAAAGTATGGGAGAAAGTGGGAACAAGGTACTGAGTTGGATGATCAGCCATGATGATATGATGGTGGAACAAGGCTTGAAGGGTTGAATGGCCTACCTCTCCTATTTTCTGCATTTCCATATTTCTACATGGGTATCGCTGGCAAACCTAGCAAGCCTGGAAGGTGATAAAGGGCCAGTCTGTTCCGCCATTCCGTGAGATCATGGCTAACCTGTGGCCTAACTCCATATACCTTCCTTTGGCACATATCCCTTAGCACTTTTACTTATCAAACATTTATCTATCTCAGATTTAAAATTAACAATTGATCCAGAATCAGCTTTTGTGGAGAAGAGTTCCAAACATCTACCATGCTTTGTGTGTAGAAGTGCCTCCCAACATCTCTATTGAATAGTCCGGCCCTAATTCTCAGACTAGCCTCAACCAGTGAAAATAATTTATCTACCTTGTATTTTCCTGTTAATATCTCAAAGACTTTGATCAGATCACCCATAATCTTCGAAATTCCTACTTTGTGTAATCTCTCCTCATAATATAACCTCTGAAGTCTAGATACCATTATTGTAAATCTGTGTTGTTCTCCCTCCAAGACCAATACATCCTTCCTATATTCTTTCCTTCTATAACTACATCCTTGCTCCAGTCCTCTAAATATAAAGGCCAGCAATCCATTAGCTTTCTTAATTATTTTCTGCATCGGTTCATAGCATTTAAAGAACTGTGCACATAAACTCCCAAGTCTCTTTAGGCATCCACCGTATTTAAGTTCATACCATTCAGAAAGTACCCTGATCTATCCCTTCTTGGTCGAAAATGGATAACCTTACACTTGCTTGCATTGAACATCATCTGTCACAGTTTCACCCATTCACCTAGTCTATCAATATTCCTTTGTAATTTTACGCTACCATTCACACTGTCTACAATGCAAGTACAGCACTTACACACAACGTACAATGCTCCCTAACTTTGTGTCATCGGCAAATATATGACTTTCTATGCCATTGTCCAAGTCGCAGTTAAATGAAACTTGACGAATTGCTGTGGTGCATCTCTATACTGTCACTGCTCACAGGGAAGGTTCAGGAGAAGGCGTTGGGGTGGAAGAGTTGAGGAGTGGGAGGGTCAGTGACAGGGAATTAACCAGCCAATGTTAAAGCAAAGCAGCAGATAATGGGACAACAGATTCAAGGACAGCTTCTTCCCTGCTGTTATCAGACTTGAACGGACCTCTTAAATGTTAATATTGATCTCTTTCTGCACCTTCTCTGAGGCTGTAACAGCGTATTATAGAATCATAGAATCCCTATTATGTGGAAGCAGGCCATTCAGCCCATCAAGTCCACACCAACCCTTCGAAGAGCAGATGCACCAACTAATCCCTGTAACCCTGCATTTACAATGGCTAGCCTGCACATCCCTGGACATTATGGGCAATTTAGCATGGCCAGTCCACCTATCCTGCACAACTTAGGACTGTGGGAGGAAACCGGAGCACCTAGAGGAAACCCATGCAGATACAGGGAGTATGTTTGTTTGGAGTTTGCACAGTTGCCCGAAGCTGGAATCAAACCCGGTCCCCTGGCGCTGTGAGGTAGCAGTGCTAACCACTGGGCCTCCGTGCCACCCAGTGTACAGCGTAACAGTGTATTCTGCACTCTGTTCTGCTACCTGATGCGCTTTGTGTGGGTAAGATCAGTCTGTACAGCATGCAAGACAATATTTTAACACATTAAAATTCAAAAAAACAAATTATCATACATCTCAGATCATCATTGTTAGCAATGGCCTTGCAATTACTGGCCTAGTTTTGCACTGTGATCTCTTATTCTTTTCCTGTATGTACAGCAGCACTCACTCATAGTTTAGACCTCGTCCCTTCTAATCCTAGGCTTTCAGAACCTAATCTAACAAATTCTTGTGCAGGTGCTGAGGCTCCTGAACTTAACCTGGTTCCCGAAAGCTTGCACTATGATCGTTTCACCAGAAGTTGGTTTCTCAGAGTTGGAAGAGTTGTGCTTGGCCACATCGTCATTTTCATTGGTTACTGATGAAGTTCTGGTAAAGCTACTGCACTTGTCATCTAGGCTACGGACATTAGACCTGAGAGGCTGCTATCGGATCACATCAGCAGGGTTACAACTTTTACCCTGTCAAGGTAAGGACATGTTTCTCTCAAGTCACTCTTTATGATCCCTTTACCTTCGTTATCATTAGGGTAGTTTGTTTTATGCTTATTTAACATTTAAGCTGTATTGCTACAAAGAGATCAATTTTCTAGGTTGTTGATATCCTCAGGCACTCCCAGGTCCAGTACAAAATGTTTTATATGCAGAATAAGTCATTGTTATGCCCTATTGTGTTCTCCCAGTCAAGTATAGTATAGGTTAGATATGAAGTCAAGCTTCCAATGTTCAGTCCTAAGAGCAAGTACAGCCATTCCACACAAGGTAAAGCTTTGGTAACGTTTTTGCATCAAGCACCCCCGGGACAAGTACAGCACAGGTGTGATACTGAGTAAAACTATCTCTACGCAGACCCTTCAAACAATTCGGGAGATTGAACGTACATCAGGTGCAGATGGCACTTATTGACCATCGCTTGTTGCCCTGACAATATGGTGATGGGCTTTTGCCTTGAACTACTGCAGTCCAACCCATGTGTATGGGTTGTGCAATTTTGGTAGGAGTTTGCTTTCTTTATTTGATTTCAGGTGAGTTATCCTGCAGACAAATTTTGGAGGATCTGCAGCAAAAAATGCATTCTTCTTACCACAGTGACTGCATCCTTGTACTTAGACCTGAAAGAATCAGCTGTCTCAGTATCTCATGACAAAAAAAGTCCTTAAGCACCTTGATGGCTGTCTGGAGCCTGCAATAAGATCCAAGCGCAACTCCTCCAATTCATCTTCCACAAAAAATGGACTTATCATAGGCTGAATGGCAAATAGTCTGCATCCACCTGAAAGCAAAGAAATAGAGAATAATTGAGAGACTAATAAGAATGAGGAACTTCACATAACGTGTTAAAGAAACTTAAGAGACTTAAAGCTGACAAATCTCTGGGACTCTGATTGTCTGTGTCCTAACGTTATCAAAACAGTTGTAGGGATGGTAATGAAATGTTTCTAAGTTTCTCTATATTCAGGAGCAGGCTCAGTGGGTTTGTTAGTTCACGAATGTTCATTGAGTGTATTCATGGCTGGGATGGAGAGATTTTTGATGTCTCAGTGTATCGTGGAATCTTAGATATGGGCAGGAAAATAGATTTGAGGTCAAAGGTCAGCCCTGATTGTATTGAATGTGGAAGTGGGCTGTTTGAACCATGCGATCTGCTACTATTAAATTCTTAAGGAACTGAAAAATCTGAGACAATCTGGGCCCAATTCTGCATGCTGCAAGGCACAAGGCCCTTGCCTAAACCATTGTGCAGTTGCACCGTTTTTAGTGTCTAGTCTTGATTTCCAATATGGAGGACGGTGGAGTCCATGTACTTTGTTTTTAATCAGCTCTGTGCAATTTATATTTACCAGACCTATCCTATTTAGTTTAATTTCATTGTAACCACAGATAAAACTCTCCCAGAAGGCAGACCTCCAAAATTTCTCCTTGGCCTAAAAGATAATTTGAATGAAATATAAAACTTAACACTCATGATAGTCTTTTGAGGCTTCAGAGATAGGGTTTCACCGCACCTCAATGTCTGTACCAATGGCAGTCAATCACATCCCTCCTGTGCTCTCATTTGACTGTGGGAGAGTTGCTGTCCATCATTTCTGGGTCTCCATTCAAGTTGTTTGTAGATTATTGACTGGAGATATTAGGCTGTTATGGTTGTGTTCTCGTGGTTCTAAACAGAGGAATTGAGCAGAGAGGTAAACTGCAGCTCCTAAACTGTATTCCTCCTTCCCTCCTGCCAGCCTGCTTCTTGGTCTGTGGCTGCACAGTTGTCAAGATCTTACCCTGGAGGAATTGTGTATACATTTGTATGCTGCCTATACAAAAATCTGCATTTACGTAGCTCCTCATAACTTGAGAAACAGAATTTGACACCAACTCACAGAAGGAGTTGTTAAGATAGTTAGTTAAAAAGAATACAGAAAGATAGAGAAATATGAGGGAAGAATTCACAAGTTTTACAGCATGGCCATTATACAACAGTATAGAATATAAAAATTGTGAATTGCAAGAGGCCATATGCGAGGATTGCAGAGATATCTGATGATTGTAAGGCTGGAGGTGATTACTGACATAGGGAAGGTGGAGGCCATCGGGTTTTAAGATGAAAATTTTAAAATTGAGTTGCCAGATTGGGAGCAGATGTAGGTCAGCAAGCACAGGAGTGACGGCTGCATTACTTCAGACTGTTCCTGACGACAATCAACTTTAAGCTAGTTCCTCACTGAGCTTGCAACCCCTGCCTTCTACCCATCTGTACAGGTTAAAGGACTACATTGTTTTCTTATGAAACTCTCTACTTGTTCCAACTCTAGACCTGGCACGGCTTTTCCTGGGACTTTACTGTAGCACCACCACCCTGCTGTTGGCTAAACAGGGCTCTGAGCAGATGGCATTGAAGTGGAGGCATTCTTTACAAGAACTCGATCTCACTGGGCAGTGCTACAGTGAGAAAGACCTTGAGCTGGCCATGGAAATCCTAGCAGGGACTGAGGGAAACCATCTTCTGCGATCCTTAAACCTGGCTGGGACAAAGGTCACATTGGAAGCCATCAGGTATTCATCATTAAGATGTGATAATCAGTATGGTCTCTTTCTCTTAAAAATTGTCAGGAGAATTAGCATGAAAAGAATGCATTAAGCGAATTCTATGATTCTGCATCAAAATCTGGTTATATACTGAGGAAAGAAACATTTGCTGGGTTATGGGGAAAGACAAGGGAATGAAACTGTTTAGACTTACAGAATAAAACAAAGAACTGTGAATGCTGGAAATCTGAAGCAAAAACAGAAATTGCTAAAGACACTCTGGTCTAGCAGCATCTGTGGACCGAAAGCAGAATCAATGTTTCAAGTTTGCTGGCCCTTCTTTGAAGTGACACTGTCACTGGACTAGTAACCTAGAGCCGAGGCTGCTGTTCTGCAGATATGGGTGCAAATCCCACCTCGGCAGATGGTGAAATTGGAATTCAGTAAAGTTGGCTATGAACTATTAATGAATATTGACCTTGCCTGCAATGCCCACATCCCATCAATGAATAAAACTAAATCATCCCCCTCCCCTTTTTTATAGACACCAAATAATGTTGTCGACATTTTTCTTATGAATAGAGTGTCAGAATTGAGTTTAGCATCAGAAAATGATGGCAAATACCAGAAATGTGCCCCAGGAATGAATGTAAGTCTGAGGCTTAATGAACATTGAGCTTCAGGTATTAAATTATTGTCCCAGTTCAGGGGATTTATGGCCGACGGGGACAGTCTCCCGTGAATAAATTACTGGTCCTAGAACAGGAAAATTGAATGATGAAGCTCATCTCTATACTTGCAGGTTGCAGTTTTTTTTGATCTTAGTTGTCCAGAGCTGGCCTAAATTGTTGACAATAGGTGAAACTATAGACTCAGATGTTTATAGTGCAGGAGACCATTTGGCCCATCATTTCCAAGCTAGCCAGCTCATTCAATGTTTTATATTGGAAAGCTTTTTCCAATGTGGTTTTATTCCTCGAGCTTTTTTAAAACATTTTACACAGACAATTGTTTACTTATGGATCACGTAAATCTTATCAGGTTTGGCAATGAATTACTTTAGGGCCTGTACTAGAAATAACAGGCTTAGGCTGCCCTGAGGTAGTTCTGAGGAAGGGTCACTGGACCCAAAACATTAACTCTGATTTTTTCTTCACAGATGCTGCCAGACCTGCTGAGCTTTTCCAGCAACTACTGTTTTTGTTCCTAGGCTGTCCTGTGTTTGTCAGCCAGTAAACTGCTATAGAAGCATTCTGTTTAAGATGGAGGAGAGAGCTTTTATAATATTATAAAAAAGCTGTATTATAAAATATTCAATACATTTCTTAGATTTCATTATAGTTATTAGACAGTGAGCACTGAAGTGAGGCAGCTTCATTTGTGTATAGCACTATCGCCCATAAAGCAAAGAAAGAAATAAATCATCAGTTCTAACTCGGGAACAAATTTTGGTGTTGAAGATGACAGAAAAATGTTAAGCGATTGGGCAAAAACTTGGAAGATGGAACATAATGGAGTTATGCATTTTGGTGGGAAGAATTAAAGGTGTTGCATTTAAATAGAGAAAAACTGCAAAAAGCTACAGCTTTGGGATTTGGGATCCTTGTGTATGAGTCATAGAAAGCTAGCAAATAAGCTCAGCAGGTAAAAGGGAAGGCAAAGAGAATGAAGTATAAAAGTAAGAAAATTTTGTTAAAACTATCCAAGCCTTAGACCACATCTAGAATATTGTGAGTAGTTTTGGCCCCCTTCAGTAAGGAAAATATACTGCAATTGTAGGCAAACTGGACAAAGTTCACGAGATTGATTCTGTTTATGGTCACTGTCCTCTGTGCCTTAACCTTTTCACCAGTTTATTTCTCTTTGCTTTTGGACTTTATTAAAATCCTCAATTTTCTCTTCTCCCAATAGAACATGCACAGCTTCTCCAATTTATCCACAAAACCAAATTTCCTAATCCCTGGATCCATCCATCCTTTCTGAAGCCCTTCCATTGTCAAACACTGCATGTAATGATGGCAGGGGGAGAAGAGATGACCTAGTGGTATTATCACTGGACTGTTAATTCAGAGACCCAGTTAATGTTGGGGAATACAGGTAGTGGAATTTGAATCCAATAAGAATTTTGGAATTAAGAGACCAATGATGACTGTTGTCAATTTTTGGAAAAATCCATCTAGTTCACGAATGTACTTTAGGGAGGGAAAACTTATTACCTGATCTGGCCTGCATGTGATGCAGACCTACAGCAATGAGATTGCCTCTTCGCTGCCTTCAGGGAATTAGGCTTGGGCAATAAATGTCAGTGATGCTGACATCCAGTGCATGAATAAATAAAAGGTTGAGCCTGAACCAGTGTGTAATGACACCAACACAGCTAGACTGAATTGGACTCGCTATCACTAGATTCACAACATGGTGAAATTAAAACATTTGATGACCCTCAAAATTGCTTAATTGTTCCTAACCAAACTTTACAAATGACAGACGTTGGACACCCAAAGTTATAACTTTAACAAAAAATTAACAATGTATTATTAATTTTGTAACTTTAGCAGAACACAAATAAACTACAAGGTAGTCTCATTAATATCTACAATCTTTCTTTGATTACCAACCTCCCTCATACATTGACAAACAGAGTTAAGGAATAAATTAAGAAAAATTGTAAATTGCCAGTTCATTAACTGTTTCAGTGATGAAAAGCCGATGGATCGTATTACAGGCGAGTAGGATTGTACCTTGTTTGAATTCCAAAGACAATGGACAGTAAAAACTGCCTCTGCAGAGCTTTGAAGATTTTTCCTTATTTCTTAAAGACTGGGATTCTTTCCTTAGGACTTTCAACAAGTCAACTGGAGAATAACTAGAGAGAGCAAAACCAAGCAACATGTTGCTACAGCTTCCAAAGCAGCAATCTGCCTCCTGCCCAAAAAACCCAGTCAAAACCAGTTGACCTTTTGGTTTCTCTTTCTCCTTCCTTGATGGACCAATTCGCATGCAACCAATTGCAAGACCCTGAGCATAGCAACATCTTTGTGCTGATTTGTCTTCTTACAGCAGTAATTAACTTGCTTTATTTTTCCATTCCAGACCCCTGGAGCAAACATCTTTTTGTTCTCTCCATTTTTTTTTTGAAACAGGTTGTTGTTCAACGTTCAGTTCTCAACTGCAACTCAGTTTCAAACCAAAAATGAGAAAAGTAAAAGAAAAATAATGATATTCTCAACAAGCATTTTATAGAGTTTTGTTATTATATCCTTGCTTTTGTACTTTGATACTCTAAACTATTATTAATAACACCCAGTCTCCCATTTGCTTCATTGGCTCAGAGTTAGGAACACTATCACTATGCCACAAGTCCTTAAGTATTTTTATATAAACCTATTCAAACATGATGTGACACATTTCCAGTGCAGGTTGGACTTGATCCCTCAACCTCTGGGCTGGAGCTGGGGAAACTACACTACCACTGTGTCACAGCGTTACATAACCCCTTACTTTGTGTTCATGCCAAAGTTGACCACTTCACACTTATCTGGATTAAATTTCATGGCCATTTACCTGCATATAACTCCTTTAGGTGTATCATTGTCCCCACTATCCTGTTCACAATACTTGCAAGTTGAAGTCTTGCATTTCAGCATGCTGTGGCTTTGAGCTGTTTTGAGCCCAAATTATAGCGATAAATAATCAACTAAACCACTGACAACAAAACCAGAGGTTGCTGGAGAAGCTCAGCAGGTCTGGTCTGGCAACATCTGTGAAGAAAAAATCGGAGTTAACATTTTAGGTCCGGTGACCCTTCCTCAGAACTCTGATTTTTTTCTTCACAGACGCTGCCAGACCTGCTGAGCTTTTCCAGCAACTTCTGTTTTGTTTCCTGATTTACAGCATCCGCAGTTCTTTTTGGTTTTTCACCAAATCATTGAGTTTGCTGAAGCAGAAAGAACTATCAAGGCGTAAGCTTAGTTGCTTTGAGAGATGCATTTAATTACATAAACAAATATGTGAGAAAGAAATTTTCAGTACGTGAGCCTCAGTTGCCTATTACCTATAACATGAATATCAATAACTAAAGGAAGCGACTGAGTATATGTTCGTGTTTGCTGATCCTACAAAAGATGGAAAGTAAAGCTGTGAAGAGAAGCAGAAGAAAATAAGCCAGGTAATCAGGCAAGAAATTAGCAGATAAAGTTATAATATGGGGACATGTGAAATTATCCACTTTGGTTGAAGACAGAAAAGCAGTTTTTTTAAAAAATTAAAAACCTAGGGATCAGTAAATATAGTTTTGCAGGGGTTGGAGATGGTCCTTGTACATGTAGCATGCAGATATAGAAAACACTTTGGCATGCTTTTCCTTATTCTTTCATTGGACTTGCGCGTTGCCAATCCCTAATTACTCTTGAACTTCGTGGCTTGCTAGACCATTTCTGAGGTCAGTTAAGGATCAATCACATTACTGTGGATCTGGAATTGCATGTGGACTAGATCAGGTAAGGACAGAAATCCACTTCCCAAGAGGCCACTAATGAACCAAATCAATTCTTTTCAATATCAACGATATTTTCGTAGTCAGCCTTACTGAGATTAGCTTTCAATTCCAGATTTTATTGATTGAATTTAAATTCCACCAGCTGCTTTGATGGGATTTGAACCTGTGATGCCTAAGTACTGGTCTTTAATCTAAGGAGACACAAGGGAATTTAAGGGACATGGTAATAAGGAAGGAAAATTGAGTAATTGCTCAGCCATGATCTTGCTGAATGGAATAGTAGGCTTAGTGATTTTCTCCTATTTAGATCTTGTGTAGTGGAGTATGTGCTGATAGGGTTGGATGAAAAGAAATGGTAGGAAGCTCAAATGCAGCTTAAATACTGGTCTGGATGGTTATGTGGAATAGCTTATTTCTGTTCAATGCCATGTAACCATCCAGATTCTGAACCCTTGCATGCAGGTCATAAATCTACCAGGAATCTTCTGATTTTCTGGCTGTTATTTCTGGTCATTGGAGTAATATTGCCCTTTCATTTTCTTGTCCGTATCCTGCAGAGTTGTGGTGAGCAGCAGCCCCAATTTGAACTACCTGAACCTGACTTCCTGCCGCTGCCTCCCTCGTGGGCTTAAACGCATCTACCGAGGCCAGGATGAGATCTCCCAGTTTGTCAACCGCTTGCTGGGCAGCACAGAGAACAGCAGGTCAACAGTGACCGTGGACCACAAGGAGCGATTGTGAAGCTAGTGGCCTGCTTTCAAATACCAGCAAAGGCCGAGTTGCAAATTCAACGGGTGGTGTGACTGACTCACTTTCTTAAACAAAGTGCATGCGCGCGCGTGCATGTGCGTGCATGTAGGTGTGTCTGTGTGTATGTATATGTGTGTATGCGCGCGTCTGTGCCTCCAGCTCCCTCCAAAAAGTTCAAAGCACAATCAGTAAATAAAACATAAAAAATATGGTCTGTACTCCAATGTGAGATCAGTTTCAAGCAACTGTAATGAATGCACATTTACAAATAATCAAAAAATGTTGCCAAGCAATAGATACCCTGAAACAGAGTTTATAAGACTGTACTGGAGGTATGGTGCTTTGTTGATGTTGAGGAAAATTTACAAGGTTAATGTGACTTTAAAAGTAAGAGCTCAGACAGATAACACTGTAACTGAGCCTGATTTGAAGTGCAGAATAAGCGTTCTTTTTGAGATTGTATGTTTATCTGTTGATGAGTTCCTGTTTCTCGATGCAGCAGTTACAATATTCTACTTCCTCCTTTCTCAGCTGCTGAATGTAGACTGATGACCAGTTTTCCAGCCCTATAAGTCTACTGTACAATTTAACAGTCGTTTTTAAAATAGCTTAGTAGGAGCACTGTAGGGAAGGTGAACAGGTAGTGCCTTGTGTTTGCCTTCTGTAGCCTCCCACCTTTTTGTAGCCTCACTCTTAAATTGAAGTTCTTTCCTCTTCTCAACGGTGCTAAATGGTAATTGTATTTTTACATTTGAATGGAAGAGCAAAGGTCATTGTTGTGAATATTTGAATCATGGTATATTCCTGAAAATATTAATTCAAATTCAAAGTTTTTTATATGAGGTTTTGTGCTGCAGTGTTATCATTCTCAGGAAAAACAAGGTAGCTTTCCTAAATGCCTAAGCAACTGAGCAGTTTGGGTGCTAAATATGTTCCTCCCAGATGACATGGCAATTAGCCTGACCAGGAACTCTTTACGCAACTAGCAACCCTTCCTCCAAGGGTTGAGTTGTCTAAAGAAGTATAAAGTCTAAGATCTTCAAAGTCCTGCTCTGGAAACCAATGCAAGTACCTGGACAGGGAAAGGGCTAAACCTGGCAGCTGCAACCATAGCACACTCCCATAGCACACTCCCATGTCAAGAATTGTATGTGTTGATTGCCACATGGCTAAGAACTATTGAGCTGTCATCCCATTAAGTTCCTTTATGAGCTGGAGTGGGCACATTGGCAGTGATGCGGGATGTCCTAGTGAGCATTCCAACTACAATAATGTTCAGCAGCTGCAAAACCAACGATTGATGTTTTTATGATCTGGCAATATATATTCTACAAAAATGTTTTTTGAACTCATTAATAAAATCAATGTATAGATAAATGGAATGTGTAAATATACATATATGTAATTAAATATTTGTAAACCTAAATATTTAGTAATTTCCATTTTTAGCTTATGAGAATATGACCAAAAGATTTGATTAGAATATGATCATGATCGGCTTTCCTTAAAGTAAACAAAGAAAACGTTTCCGAAGGGGTTTAGTACCTTCGGCAAGATGACAGCAGGCTAACTCGCTCCACTCTGCTCGCCAGTTCTCTCTCTTTTCATTTCTCCCCCCATTCTCTCTCCCTTTGTAGTAATTCTATACCCCCCACCCCTCTTAACTATCTGCCTAAGGAGGCTGGAAGGAGCTGGGTTGCGACTGGGAACCACATGGCGGGAGCTGAACACGTGGGTTGTGTCCTGCAGCGACGGAGGATTGAGCGTGGGCTACAGCGACAGCGGTGGATCAAGAGTGGACTGGTGAGAGCAGGCCAGTGAGGCAGCCTGAAGTGAGACGATGGCAGTGGCATGGCATGGGCTGGAAAGCCCGGAGCAGGATTCTGGCAGTGGCATGGTGAGGGCTGGAAAGCCCAGAGGGGGAACTGCGGCAGTGGAAAGGGAAGTTGGACTTTCTTAAGTTAGAGAGATAGTAGGAACTGCAGATGCTGGAGAATCTGAGATAACAAGGTGTAGAGCTGGAAGAACACAGCAGGCCGAGCAGCATCAGAGGAGCAGGAAGGCTGACGTTTCGGGCCTAGACCCTTCTTCAGAAATCTTTCCTGCTCCTCCTTTCTTAAGTTATCTGTTTTTCCTTATCTTATTCTAAGTTAGTGCATGGCGCCATGTATGTATGGTGAAGGTACACACTTTTCACTGTATTTTTACATTGAACACACGTGTCAATTAATGATTCAATTAGTAATTACATTTTTTAACTTTTTTATTCTTTTGTGGGACATGGTTGTTGCTGGCTGAGCCAGCATTTATTGCCCATCACTAGGTGCCCTTCAGAAGGTGATGGTGAGCTGCCTTGAACTGATGCAGTCCATCTGCTGTAGGTAGACCCACAACACCATTAGGGAGGGAAATCTTGGATTTTGACCCAGTAGCACTGAAGCAACATATTTCCAAGTCAGGATGGTGAGTGAAACTGGAGGGAAACTGGCAAGTGGTGATGTTCCCATGTATATGCTGTCCTTGACCTTCTGGTTGGTCGTGGGTTTGGAAAGAGCTGTCAAAGGATATTTGGGAAATTTCTGCAGTGCATCTTACAGACAGTACACACTGCTGCTTCTGAGTAGCAGTGGTGGAGAGTTTGGATATGGTGCCAATCAAATGGGCTGCTTTGTCTTGGATGGTGTCAAGCTTCTTGAGTGTTGGAACGGTTCTCATCCAGACAAGTGGACAGTCATCCATCATACTCTTGATCCGTCACACCCCTGACTTGAGCCTTGTAGGTGGTGGACAGGCACTGGAGAGTCAGGATGTGGGTCACTCCTGCACTATTCCTAGCCTTTGACCGGTTCTTGGAGCCAGTGTTGTGTGTGCAACATTCAGTGATGATAACGCCATTGAATGTCAACAGGTGCTTAGATTGTCTCTTATTGGAGAAGGTCATTGCCTGACATTTGTGTGGTGTAAATGTTATTTGCCACTTTTTGGCCCAAGCCTGGATATTGTCAAATCTTAATGCATTTGAAAATGGACAGCTTCAGTATCTGAGGAGTCATGAATGGTGCTGAACATTGCAATTATCAGTAAACATTCCCACTTCTGACATTATGATAAAGCAGCTGAAGATGATTGTGTCTGGGATCTAGAGCTAAGGTAGGACCCCTGAATCCTATTGATTCCAGTTTTTATTCATT
Organism: Rhincodon typus; assembly: GCF_021869965.1. Taxonomy (NCBI): domain Eukaryota; kingdom Metazoa; phylum Chordata; class Chondrichthyes; order Orectolobiformes; family Rhincodontidae; genus Rhincodon; species Rhincodon typus. The sequence goes on from NC_063333.1 coordinate 3,699,169, forward strand.
TGTGGGATTTGGGCGTTGCTGGCGAGCCAGCATTTGTTGCCCTTGAGAAGGTGGTAATGAACAGCCTTCTTGAACCACTGCAATCCACCTGCTGTGGGTTGACCCACAATGCAATTAGGGAGGGAATTCCAGAATTTTGAACCTGCGACAGTGGAGGAACAGTGATATGTTTCCAAGTCAGGATGGTGAGTGGTTGGAGGGGACATTGAAGGTGACAGACTTCCCATATATCTGCTGCCCTTGTCCTTCTAGATGGAAGTCTTCCTGGGTTTGGAAGGTGCTGTCTGAGGATCTTTGGTGAATTTCTGCAGTGCATCTTGTAGATAGTACACACTACCGCTACTGAGCGTCAGTGGTGGAGGGAGTGGATGCTTGTGGATGCAGTGCCAGTCAAGCGGGCTGCGTAGTCGTCGTTGGAGTCAAGTTGCTTGTGTTGTTGGAGCTACACTCATCCAGGCAAGTGGGGAGTATTCCAAAGCACTCCACCTGTGCTTTGTAGATGGTGGACAGGCTTTGAGGAGTCAGGAGGTGAGTTACTCGCTGCAGTCTTCCTAGCTTCTGACCTGCTCTTGTAACCGCCGTGTTTATGTGTTGAGTGAATTTCTGGTCAATGGTCATCCCCAGGATGTTGATAATGGGGGATTCAGTGATGGTAACACCATTAAAGGCTAAGGGGTAGTGGTTAGGTTGTCTCTCGTTCGGGAAGGTCATTGCCTGGCATTTCTGTGGCGTGAATGTTACTTACCACTTGTCAGCCCAAGCCTGGATATTGTCCAGATCTTGTTGCGTTTGAACATGGACTGCTTCAGTATCTGAGGAGTCATGAATGGTGCTGAACATTATGCAATCATTGGCAAACATCCCGACTTCTGACGTTATGATGTAGGGAAGGTCATTGATGAAGCAGCTGAAGGTGGTTGGGCCAAGGACACTACCCTGAGGAACTCCTGCAGAGATGTCCTGGAGATGAAATGACTGACCTCCAACAACCACAACCATCTTACTACATGTCAGGTATGACTCTAACCACCAGAGAGTTTGCCCCCTGATACCCATTGATTCCAGTTTTGCTAGGGCTCCTTGATGCCACACTGGGTTGAATGAAGTCTTGATTTCAAGGGCTGTCACTCATACCTCACCTCTTTTGTCCATGTTTGAACCAAGACTGTAGACGTCAGGAGGTGAGCGGCCCTGGCAGAACCCAAAGGGGGCGTCACTGAGCAGGTGCTGTTTGATAGTACTGTTGATGACATCTTCCATCACTTTACTGATGATCGAAAGGAGACTGATGGGGTGGTAATTGGCCGGGTTGTATTAGTCCTGCTTTGTGTGTAATGCTTGGGCAATTTTCCACATTGTCAGGTAGATACTACTGTTGCAACTGTACTGGAACAGCTAGGCTAAGGGAGTGGCAAGTTATGGAGCACAAGTCTTCAGTACTATTTACCGGAATGTTGTCAGGGCCCATAGCCTTTGCAGTAAATAGTGTCTCCAATTGTTTCTTGATATCATGTGGAGTGAATCGAATTGGCTGAAGACTGGTATCTGTAATGCTGGGGACCACTGGAGGAGGCCGAGGTGGATCATCTACTCGTCATGTCTGGCTGAAGGTTGTTGCAAAAGTTTCAGTCTTATACTTTGTACTGATGTGCTGAGCCTTCTCCTCCAGTGAGTTGTTTAATCGTCCACCACCATTCAGGGTGGCAGGGCTGCAGAGTTTGGATCTTGGATCTGACCTGTTGGTTATGGGATCGCATAACTCTGTCTATTACTTGCTGCTTATGCTGTTTGGCATGCAAGTAGTCCTGTCTGGTAGCTTCACCAGGTTTACACTTCTTCTTCAGATATGTGTGGTCCTGTTCCTGGCATACCCTGCTGCACTCCCATTAACCCAAGGTCAATTTCCTGGCAATGCTTGAATGGGGAATCTGCTGGACCAAGAGGTTACAGATTGTGCTGGAGGACAATTCTACCTCCGCTGATGGCCCATAGCGCCTCATGGATGCCGTGTCTTGAGTTGCTAGATCTGTGTGAAGTCTGTCCCATTTAGCACGGTGATAGTGTCACAACACAATGAAGGTTATTCTCAGTGGGAAGGCGGGACTTCATCTCCACAAGGACTGTGGAGTATTCACTCTTACCGATACTGTCATGGACAGGTGCAACTGCAGCTGGCAGATAAGTAAGGATGAGGTCCAGTATGTTTTTTCCTCTTGTTGGTTCCCTCACCACCGGCTGCAGACCCAGTCTAGCAGCTATGCCCTTTAGGACACGACCAGCTCAATCAGTAGTACTGCTGCAGAGCCACTCCTGGTGATGGTCATTGAAATCCCCCAGCCAGAGTACATTTTGTGCCCTTGCCAACCTGAGTGCTTCCTCCAAGTTGTTCAACATGGAGGAGTACCGACTCATCAGCTTAAGGACGACGGTATGTGGTAAACAGCAGGTTTCCTTGTCCATGTTTAACCTGAAGCCATGGGACGTCATGGGGTCCGGAGTCAATGTTGAAGACTCCCAGAGCAACTCCCTCCTGACTGTATACCACTGTGCTGCCAACTCTCCTGGATCTGTCCTATCGGTGAGACAGGACATATCCAGAGCTGGGGATAAAGCGGTATGTGGGACGTTGTCTATAAGTTGCGATTCCGTGAGCATGACTATGGCAGGCTGTTGCTTAACTAGTCTGTGAGACAGCTCTCGCAGTTTTGGCACTAACCCCCAGTTAGTGAGAAGAACTTTGCAGGGTCCATAGCGCTGTTTCTGCTGTTGTCTTTTCTGGTGCCTATATCGATGCCAGGTCATCCATCGTTTTCATTTCTTTGAGACCTTGTGGCGATTGCTCCTGTGCTGTAGGGTTCTATGTTCTTTGGATGTGTATTTAGCACTATTCGAGAAGCTTGACACTATCCATTAAAAAATATGCTGCTTGATAAGTTCTTGATTAGTAAGGGGATCAATGGTATGGAGATAAGGCAGTAGGATGGGGTATTAGCCATTATTGATTGGTGGAGCAGATTTGATGGGCTAAGTGACCATAATTCTGTTCCCTTGTCTTACGGCTTTCTGCACTACTGCCATCAGGATACACATTACTGCCACTGTGTAAGATGCATTTATAGAAATTGATCAAGGCTCCTCTCACAGCAAATTTCAAACTCTCAACCACCACTGAGATGATCCGCATATGCTTTTTTTCAAATCTCTGCACCACGTACTTTGTACCTGCTGGAAGGAGATGCAGATTGAGTGGTTCACAAATTGTAAAAAGTTTGACTTATTGCTTTTAAGTAATAGCTCATAGCACTGGTGGAAGAAAATAGTCATACAGCTATAGAGTCTTAGGGCTGTACAACATGGAAACAGACTTTCCCATCCAACTTGCAGATATCCTAAATTAATCTAGTCCCATGCGCCAGCATTTGGTCCATACCCCTCTAAATCCTTCCTATTCACTTATCCATCCAGCTGCCCTTTAAATGTAATTCTACCAGCCTCCACCATTTCCTCTGGCAGCTCATTCCATACACACACCACACTCTCCCTGAAAAAGTTGCCCCTTCGGTATCTTAAATCTTTTCCCTCTCACCTTAAACCTATGCTCTCTAGTTTTGGACTCCCCTACCTTAGGGAAAAGACCTTGCCTATTCACCATATCCATGCCCATCCTGATTTTATAAACCTCTATAGAAAAGGTGAGTCTTTAGCCCCAGCCTGGTCAGGGACAAAAAACAAAAGTTACTGGGAAAGTTCAGCAGATCTGGCAACATCTGTGAAGGGAAAAAACAGAGTTAATGTTTCGGGTCCGGTGACCCTTCCTCAGGACGTGAGGAGGGGTCACTGGACCCAAAACGTTAACTGTTGTTTCCCTTCACAGATGCTGCCAGATCTGCTGAACTTTTCCAGCAACTTCTGGTTTCAATGAGAAGTCGATTGTCCAGCTCTGCAGTTTAGAAATTGCATGCCATCTGGCTAGGTACACAGATTAAAAACCCAACATTCATGAAAAAAAGTATTAAGTTTTCTGTAACATGAGGAGATCATGGATCACATGACCACATTGCTCCTGTTACTTCAGCAAGGGATGAGTTGTGTCACAGCACTGTACAAGTGTTTCAAGATGGTAGCAACAGTGGCAGGGTTCGGGCTCCTGAACCGAGGGCTCATCAACATCCACTGCTTCTTTTCCCTTTTTACTTTTGCTTTTCTTCTTCTAAGTTTTTTTTCCTCTTACTTTTTCATCTCAGTTGCAGCGGCATCGGTGAGAGCAGGCCCTACGTGGAAAAGCAGACAAAGATGGCAGCATATGCCTAGGGAGCAGTGAGACTGAATAAATGATGAAGGAGAAGGCATCTGGTGGTGGTAGCAGCAACACAAGACCAAGGTGGATACGGTTCCACCCTAGCCAGAGGTCTTCCAGCGAGCGAGGAGCATTTCGCAGGCATAATCCCTTAGTCCAGACTCATAGGCAGGCCCGGGGCTCCAGGTCTGCAGCTAGGGCTATGACAGAAGTTTGATCCCAGTGCAGGACTATGTGGTGAGGTTGGCCCAGCTTGAACTCATGGCAGCGGTGGAGGCAAGGTGGCACCGGCGAGTGGCAACAGTGTGATGAGCTATAGTCAATTTATCAGCAGGGACTCACTACGAGATGAACTTTGTTTCATTTTTCTGGCTTTATATTCTGTGTTTTGGTTTACTTTGTGTTTTAAGATAGTGCTAGAGAGTGGCAACACCAATCACCACTTAGGGGTCACGATTTCAAGGTGAGAGGGGAAAATTTTAAGGGAGATATGTGAGGAAAGTTCTTTACGCAGAGGGTGGTGGGTGTCTGGAAAGCGTTGCCAGCGGAGGTGGTAGAAGCGGGCACGATAGCATCATTTAAGATGTATCTAGACAGATACCTGAATGGGCAGGGAGCAGAGGGATACAGATCCTTGGAAAATAGGTGACAGGTTTAGATAGAGGATCTGGATCAGCGCAGGCTTGGTGGGCCGAAGGGCCTGTTTCTGTGCTGTAATTTTCGTTGTTCTTTTCCACTGTATTTGTAATAAATTCACATGATAATAAATTAAAACAATCAGTAACAACCCAGTTTCCAGGCACCGGGCTCAATTACCTAACAAATTTACACAACCTTATGATAATACTGTTAACAAAATAATAGAAAAGCAAGAAAAACATTCAATTCTTAAATATTGTACCAATAGCTATATACATTGTAGAGTCTGTACAGCAGTAGTGATCAAAGTATTTACAAGTTGTCCAGGACCTTATACACAGTAAACTGCAGTACCTGATTTTGGCCCAGCCAGGCTTTCTGCTTGCGTGTGCCCAGTTTTGTTCCTCGTTCAGGAACTCAGTTCCTGTTTTCACTTAAAGGCCTTGCCTTGGGTTCCCTTGCAGTCACCGTCAGACCAGACCTTGGTTGGTTGCCGTAACTGGCAATTTGAAATATTGGGGTCTCTCTTCCCATGGAAAAGTGCTCTGTTTGCTCATCATTAAACCATGACAGGACCTGTTCTTGATTAGTCTGCTCAAGGTTCTCCCTCCACTGCTCATAGATACTGCACATGGTTTGATTTTGCTGCCTGCTGACATCATCCATTTTTCCTTGATGATTTCATTTATTGTCCTGATGTGCCATTCTAGGACCAAGTGCTGGCTAGCCCAATTCTCCTTTAATTCCCTTTTGGCTTCTTGCCAATTGTCTTGATTGATCTTATCTAAAGCCTGTTTAACTTGTTTAAAATCCTGAGAGCTTATTACCCAAATTAACCAAATCAAGGATATTAACTGTGGACGCTCCTGCTTTGTAAGCTGTTGCCAAATTGTTATGTCTTTTTAATCTTCCCTGCTGGTCTGGGTCTGGCCTTACCCATATCACTTCCTGTTTAAGTCCCAGGAATCTACATGTTAAATGTAAGTACAGTTTCTAAAGTTGGGGAGGGCACCACTTCAGCAGCTGAATTGCAAATATCATAACAGCATCGGTACCAATTTGTGGTGAATGTTGTCATTCAGGATGTTCTTGTACTATGTATTTTAAAACCAACCCATTTTGTGGTCCCAGGGTAGTTCTTGGATGTGTGTGCGCACTTAACAGCCGGTTTTGATCTGGTCCTTATTTCATATACTAAGTATATATTATCTATGTGCTTTCTGCAGCATATTTGACTTAGCTCCAATCTTTTCTCCAGAGCAACAGCCAAACATCTTAGTTCAGCACACGCACAGGTGGAGAATCCCTACCAGTCACCCACGGGTTCAACACTTGCATAACTATGCCCTGATCGCCTATTTACTCTTCTTGTACACTGCTCGTTAGATTTACACACTGCAGTTTGGTCCAGATGGACCCAGAGAATACCATTATTGCACTCGGCTGCTATGGCAGGAGAACACCAATGCGGCCAAGGTTATTCTCTCCTGGTTCAACTGGTCACCCACCTTGCTACAGAGGTCAATGCACTCTTAACCATCCCTCATCTCACATCTGTGATCTTTGAAGCAAGCCCGTTCATTGCCTGCAGTTTCCATTGATCGTTTGTTCATTTGTATCCATAACCCCAAGACAGGTAACAATCTTAGTCACACAACAGCATGGACTCCTGCTCTCTCAGCCCATCACCATACCACCCAATATAATTAGTATTGTCATCAGCAAGCCACATCATAGTACATTACAACTGGTAACCATTACCACCCTGCACATTTCAGAAATCTACAAACATTTGCCATCAGTTTTCATATTTATAACCTTACTGTCTGAATCAGGCTCACTGTGACACTCAATCTTTAAAAAGAGATGTGCAAGGCAAGTTTTTCCAAACACCTCCCGCCCCGCATCTTGAACCTGTGCCCCATAGTAATTTACCCCTGAACCCTGGGAAAAAGCTTCATACTTCTGCTCTACCCATGCCATTCACAATCTTAAACTTTTATCAAGTTGCCCCTCAACTCCTACGTTCCAGTGAAAACAAACCCGGTCTATCCAACCTTTCTTCACAGCTAAAATCTCCCATACCAGGCAACATCCTGGTAAACCTTTTCTGTACCGTCTCCAAAGCTTCCACATCCTTCTGTTAGTGTGGTGTCCAGAACAGTATGCAATATTCAAAGTATGACCTAGAGTTCTATAAAGCTGCAGCATAACTTGTCTATCCTTCATCCTCAATGTCACTTCCAAGGAAGTGTCAGAAGCTGGGGGTTCCCTGTACAATGGGTTTCAACATAGTCGGAGAGGTTCTTACACAATGTCCAATTGCTTGATATGATGGGATGTCCAGATTGGCTTTGTGGATGTTTGGAAGGCAGTAGAAGTCCCCTACATGGGATGAGAGTGCGTAGGGTACTCAAAGTTTGGATCAAAAGTCTTGACCAGACTGCTCAGTTGATAGATGTGTTCTTTGGTCAGATTGGCAGGTAGTGGTCTGTGGTGTTCTGGCACCTTCGCACCATGACTTCCAATGAAGGCAAGCATGCCATAAGCCTTTTTTACTACTTTATCTACTTGTGCTGTCACCTACAGGTGATTTATGGACCTGCACACTCAGATCCCTCTGCATATCAAGACTCTTAAGAGTTCTGCCATTCACTGTATTGTACTTGACCTTCTAAAATGCATCACCTCATTTGTATGGATTAAACTGCATCTGCCATTTTTCTGTCCATGCATCCAACTGATCTAGATCCTGTTGTACCTTCTGACTATCAGCAACTCTACCAATCTTTGTACTGTCCGCAAACTTACTAATTAGACTAACCATGTTTTCCTTCAAATCATTTATGTAAATTATGAACAGAGGCCTGAGCACTGATCCCTGTGGAACACCACTAGCCACAACCCTCCATTCCAAAAAGCATCCTTCCACCACTACCCTTGTCACCTATGACTAAGCCAATTCTGTATCCATCTTGCCAGCTCACCTGAACACCACATGACTTCACCTTTTGTATCAGTCTTCCATGAGGGACCTTGTCAAAGGCTGACAGCATCAACTGCTTTTCCCTTGATCATCTTAGTCACCTCCTCAAAAAAAACTCAATCAAGTCAGTGAGGCACAACCTCCCCCACACATGCTCCCTGTCACTAATAAGTCCATTTGCTTCTAAAATGCGTGTGGATCTTGTCCAAGAAACTTTTCCAATAATTTTCCTACCGCCAACGTGAGGCTCACAGGCCTGTAATTTCCTGGATTATCCCTGCTACCCTTCTTAAACATTGAGACAACACTGACTATTCTTCAGTCCTCTGGGACTTCACCTGTGGCCAAAGATGATAAAAGATGTCTGTCAATGCTCCAGCAATTTGTTCTCTTGCCTCCCTCAATATTCTGGGATGGACTTACCTACCTTAATACTTTAAGACACATATCTCTTCATTTTTAATAGCAAATTGGCTTAGAAATTTGACACTCCCTTCTCCGAGATCATCCTCCACCAATTCTCTCTCTTTGGTGAATACCAGCACAAAGTATTTGTTTAGGAACACATATACCTGTTCTGCTTCCACATGTATTCCCTCCTTTGTCCTTGAGTGGACCAACCCTTCCCTGGCTACCCTCTGGCTTTTTGTATATGTATAAAAAGCCTTGGATCCTCCTTAATCCTGTTCACTAATGACTTTTCATGACCCCTTTTAGCCCTTCTAATTCTTTGAATCATAGAATCCTGACAGTGTAGAAGCAGGCCATTCAGCCCATCAAGAGTACACTGACTCTCCAAAGAGCAGCCCACTCAGATTCGCCCTATCCCTGTAATCCTGCATTTCCCTTGGCTAATCCACCTGGCCTAGGCATCCTTGGCCACTATGGGCAATTTAGCATGGCCAATCTACCCAAGTCGCACATATTTGGAATGTGGGAGGAAACCAGAGCATATGGAGGAAACCCACTCAGACACTGGGAGAATGTCTGTGTGAAGTTTGCACAGTCACCCAAGGGTGGAATTGAATTCAGGTCCCTGGTGCTGTGAGGCAGCAGTGCTAAGAATCATCAAATCCCTACGTGGAAACAGGCCATCCAAGCCCACACCAACTCTCCAAAGAGCATCCCACCCAGACTTTAAGTTCTTTCCTACTTTTCTTATATACTTCAAGGGCTTTGTCAGTTCCTATCCTTCTAGACCTTATGTATGCTTCCTTCATCTTCTTGACCAAGGTCATAACATCCTTGGTCATTCAAGGTTCATGCAACTTGCAATTTTTGCAGTAATGTGCCACTCCTGAAGTCATACCAACTGCCGTTTGAAAGACTCCCAGATGTCTAATGTGGATTTACCCTCAAATAGCTGTCTCCAATCAAAATTCCCCAGTTCCTGCCTAATAATGTAGTTCACCTTTCCCCCAAGAATTGCTGTTATCCCTATCCGTGAGTATCTTACAACTCATATTATGGTCACTACTCCTGAAATGCTCTCCCACTCAGACTTCACTCATCTGGCTGGGCTCATTTCCCAAAACCAGGTCCAGCATAACCCCTTCCCTGGTTGGACTGTTTACATACTGTGTCAAGAAACCCTCCGAAATGGTCCTTATAAAATTCTGCCCCATCCAAGCCCCTAGCACCAAGGGAGTTCCAGTCAACATTGGGGAAGTTAAAAATCACCCATCACAACAACCCTGTTTTAACATCTTTCCAAAAGCTGTCTACATATTCTGCCATCTCCCGCTGGCTGTTGGGAGGCCTGTAGTATACCCTCAGCACTGTGATTTCACTTTTCCTGAGTTTTACCCATATTGCCTTCCTGCAGGAGTCCTCTGATGTATCCTCCCTCATTACAGCTCAGAGAAACTCCTTTACCAGTAAAGCAACTCCCCCACCCCTTTACATGCCCAATCACACCTCAAACATCTAAATCATATGACATTCAGCTGCCAATCCTGTCCCTCTTTCAGAGAAGTCTCTGTAAATCATAATAATGTCATAGTTCTAAGTACTAATCAAAGCTCCAAGTTCATCTACCTTGCTATTATACTCTTTGCGTTGAAACACATACATTTCAGACCACCTCCCCTGCTCTTTTCAGCAGCGCTTCCGACCTATTCTTGTTCTAAGTCACGTTTGTCTTAGTTTCTACCTCTCCATCAGTTTCTGCATCTACGGCCCTACTCCTCCAGTTCCCATCCCCCTGCCGCATGACTTTAAACCGTCCCTGACCAGTCTACCAAGTTCCCCACAAAGAACATTATTCCTGGTCCAGACTGGGTGTAACCCGTCCAGTTTGTACAGATCCCATCTCCCCCTAGAACCGGTGCCAATGCCCCACAAGTCTGAAACACTTCCCCTCACGCCATCTTTTCAGCCAAGTGTCCATCCTATATATCCTGCTGTTTCTACTGACTAGCTCGTGGCACTGGTAGTAATCCTGAGATAACTACCTTTGAGGTCCTATGTTTCAACTTTCTGCCTAGTTCTTTATTTTCTGCTTTTAGGATCTCATCCCTTTTTTACCTATGTTGTTGGTACCAACTTGTACCATGATCCCTGGCTGTTCACCCACCCCCTCCAGAACGTCCTGTAACCGCTCCGAGACATTCAGGACCCTTGCACCAGGGAGGCAACAAACCATCCTGGAGTCTTGTTTGCTGCCACAGAAACACCTATCTATTCCCTGATTGAATCCCCAACAACTATAACATTTCTATGCCTATTTCTCCCTCCCTCTGCAGTCGAGCCAACCATGGTGACATGGATTTGGCTGCTGCTGTTATCCCGAGACGCCATTCACCTCAACAGTATTTCTATCTATTTTGCAGGGGAATAGCCACAAGAGATTCTCGAACTGCCTGGAGAGATTCCTGTACTGCCTGGTGGTCACCCATTCCCTTCCTGCCTGTGGAGTCCAAGTCTGCGGTGTGACCACATCTCTATACATGCTATCAATGATACTCTTCGCTTCACAAATGCTCCACAGTGTCCCCAGACGTCGTTCCAACTCCAAAGCTCAGGCTTCCAGGAGCTGCAGCTGGAGACACTTCCTGTGCACATGCAGGTCTTGAGCAGTGGAAGTGTGCCCAGCTTCCCACATCAAACCGGAGGAGCACACTAATTTGAAGCTTTTGTGCCACGTCTTACCACTTTAACTTAAATTAATCCTCACAATGCGAAGTGCTTTTAATACTAAATTGAAGCTGCTGATGCTCTCTGCACTGAATTTCTCAAAACTTACCTGTTACTCTCACTAACAACAGTTTCCAGAAGCTGTTCAGGCTCACGCTCCTTTACCCACTGGAACTCTCATGGCCGACCTTCCTCTCACCTTCAGTCTCCTTTCCACAGAGCCTTACGTCCCCTTTTCTTTTGGAGAGAGGAGAGGAGGGGGGAATGGAAACAGTATAGTAATGTTTGGGGCTGACCATTCCATAACAGCAGGTTCTTCCATGACACCCTTCACACCCAAGCTGACTGTGAAGTTCACTCCCAGAATGCAAATGAGCAATGTCGCAGCACCCTCTGTTTGGATCTAGTGAACATGTGTCAATATTAAAAAAGGTCCTTTGTAAGTTTACCAATGTTACTTTGGGTTGGGAACACTTTTATCCTCTAACTAAAAATATCACAATGACCAAGATATACTTGTACCTCCCTTTGTAGAGTAGTAGGATGCAGACAAAATCTACTTGGAGGTCGGTCCACAGTCCTATCACTAGCCTGATATGTCAAATAAAAAAAGTCATAATTATCTTTTGTCAGCACATTTGTCAAGATTGTATGGGTACACACAAAATATTATGTTGAAAATTCTATTGTATCTTTACTGTTTCTATATAGAATATAGAACTGGATAGCACAGAAATGGGCCCTTTGGCCCACGATGTTGTGCTGAACATGACACCAAATGAAACTGATCCTTTCTGCTTGCCCTTGTTCCATATTCCTCCATTCCTTGAATATTCATGTGCTTATCTAGAAGTCCCTTAGAAGTCCTTACCGTATCTGCCTCCACTACCACCTGGGGCAGTGCATCCCAGACTCCTATCACTGTGTTAAAAAACAATCCGCAACCCTCCCATCCCCACTACCTTAAATGCATGCCCCCTAGTATTAGACATTTCAACTTTGGACAAAAGATTCTGACTGTCAACCCTATCTATGCACTTCAATTTTATAAACTTCTATCAAGTCTTCCCTCAGCCTCTGCTGCTCAAGAGAAAATAACTTGAGTTTTTCTAGTCTCTCCTTTTAGTTCATACCCTCTAATCCAGGCAGCATCCTGGTAAACCTCTTCTGCACCCTTTCCAAAGCCTCCACATCCTTCCTGTAATGTGGCAACCAGAATTGAACGTAATACTCTAAATGCGGCCTATCTACCTGTGTGGCCACTTTCAGGGAGCTATGGACTTGAATCCCAAGATCCTTCTGTACATCAAGGCTGTTCAGAGTCCTGCAATAACTGTAAACCTTTCTTTAACCTTTGACCTCACACTTACCCGGATTAAACTCCATCTGCCATTTCTCTACCCATATCTGCATCTGTTCTATATCCTGCTGTATCCTTCGAAAACCTTCTACACTATCCACAACTCCACGATCTTTGTATTGCCTGCAACTTAGAAACCCACCCATCTACATTTTCATCTAATTCATTTATATATAATCACAAAACAGCAGAGGTCCCCGTACAGATCCCTGCAGAACACCACTAGCCTGAAAAACAATCTTCCACCACTACCTTGTCTATGGGCAAGCCAATTCTGAATCCATGCAGCCAGTCACTGTGGATCCCATGCATCTTAATTTTCCGGAGGTGCCTACAATGATGGACCTTGCCAAAAACCTTACTAAAATCCATGTTAACAACATTCATCTACCTTCAATCACCTTCGTCACTTCCTTGAAAAGTTAGGCTACGCTTTTCCAAATGTGCGTAAATCCTATCCCTAAAGAATTCTTGCCAATAGCTTCCCAATCTCGGATGAGACTCACCAGTCTATAGTTTCCTGGATTATTTCTGGCCACAAAATCCCCCAATTCTCTCTGCAGTGGCTTCTATACTCTGATGGCCCTGGACAGTATGACATTGATAAATTCTGTTTCAGTCTTGTACCGTCTGCCTGTAACAAGTTCGTTTTTGGTGGTCAGTTTATGCTTTGGTTTACTATAGGAGGCTGGGTGTGTTCCCATCCATAGTTGCTTTAAGAGTTCATTGCTGCACGAGCCTGTATGAGATCCATGACTTTAGTTTGACTCACAGCGACGGCATCTATCTGTTCTGGTTCACCCCCGTAGGTGCCTGCTTGGCTGATTCATCTGCCATTTTGTCCCCAATTGGGGGAATTCTTTAATAATTGTGTAACTCATGACCTTGGGCAGTCTAGAAAATAAATTTAAGCAGGTGTGCAGATGGTAGAGGTTTTCCATCTGCTGAGACAAATCTTTCCATATTGGTAGGAAGTCATAAAATTGTTGCACACAATCATGCTGTTCAAGTGGCTGACCATGTAGGCCGAGGCTGCTAGATCAGCAGTTTGAGCACCTATTTCATCAGGCAGCTTTAGCACTCATTCCACCAGGGGTTCACCCAATGGTTTTCTACATATATGCCATATCCTGTCTATTGGCATCCATTCTCCACCATAGAAGATGATCAGTCTACAAATGTTTTTAATGGGTCTCTCTGCTTCCCAGGTTTCCTTAGGCGCTCCTGTTTTGTTTTGACACAGGTGGGCCCTTGAGATCAGTTCGAAGCCTGTCTGGTTTCAATGGGAAGTTGATTTTCCACATCCTGGGCTGCATGAATACTGTCTGTTCCAGCTCTTCAGTTTGCAAATTACAGAGTCCAACTAGGTTTAAACTTGGCTTCGAATTTTTGAGTTTTTAAATCTACTCAAAAAAAGGCCAACATTTCTGTAACAATGCTGGACATCATGGGTCACCTGACCTCAGTATGTGTTTCAAATTTGTTCCCAGACAAATCTTCAAACTTGGTCATACCTCCCTTGGGTTTCATGCTGGAAACCAAGCCCCACTATTTCCAGCCCACAGGATTCACAGATGATCCTTTTGCTTGCTGAAGTTCCTGTTTTTCAAAGTTTCTTCTTCAGGTACTTTGTACTTTCTTGCAGTAGACAGAGTGACTGGCTCACAAATTATAAAGTCTCTGACTTATTGCTCAAAAGAAACAGCTCACAGCAACTGATGGGAGAAGTTAATTGGCCTTCTGCATCAGGAAATTTCAACTCAGCCCACGACCTAGGTTCAGGGGCATGTGAGAGAGATTTTGGGGGGGTGGGGGCAGAGGGGCAGTTTGGGCAGCTGAGAAACTAGTAATAATATTAATACATAAGTGGAAGACACAGCCTGGACTAGTTACTTACCAAGGTGGGGGCAAGTCCACGTATCCAGAGCCTTTACTCTCACCGTGGATCATCCAGTTATCTGTGTCACTACCAGTTACTGTATTTGCTTCTGAGAGACCAGCAATGAGTCCCAGAACTTTAAGTGTCATTTATATAGTGCAATAGAGGAAAACCCTCTACAGACACAGTTGAAAAAAAACAGACCAGTGCTCTGCACAGTGGCCTCCACATAACACTCTTTTCTTCTCTTTCACAGCCACCAAAATTAGATTCAGGTCAGCTCTGCTTTGCGTGTTAGGCATTTGGCTCTCCAGTGGCCGCTTTCTTACATCTGCCAAAAGATATGGCATCAGATTTCTCCTTTCAGAGAAACAGAAACTTCAACTAAACTTCCAATGGGAGTCCTCAATCAAGTCCCACACTTGACCTGACCCACTCCCACTGTTTCCAATTGAGCAAGGAATTAGTATCCAGATCAATTAAGGGTCAATGCCCTTGAAATTTGTGACTTCAATCAGTTTCCTGCCACAGGTAGGTTCTATTGCCACTAAACAAGCCCTGCTCATTTCCCAACCATGATGAAAATACAATCCCAAGTATTATTTTGGGATATGCCCCACTGTCCATTGTCAACGTTGCTCATCTGGAGCAGCTGAAGATTCTCAATATCACGTTTTTTGTTCTGATCAGTATTGAGAAATTCTAAAGTTTTATTTACTGTTTCTTTTTAAAAATAAAATTAAGTTATTTCTCTTATTCACTTTCTGAAGCTTCCGGCACTTATCCAAATCCGTTTGGTTGCAGTGGGTTTGTCAAAGTCCATCATCAACGCCATGACTTGCATCATCTTCCTCTGGCACCATGGAAATGAACAGCCTCATTCCAATAGGAAGATGGTCAGTTAGTCCAGCCAGCTGGGTTATAAAGGTGAATTCTTCCAGCTCCTGCCAAGGGGAGAAAAGAACTCATTAAATTTGATTAACTTCTCTCAGTCAACAAATCAGGATACTTCATTCAGAATTGTAGGTAACAAAATAGATTTGAAAAAAAACAAACAAACATTCGTGGGGTGTTAGCGTCACCAAAACCAGAACTGATTGCCCATCGGCAATTGACCTAGAGGTGATGAAGAATCACAATTCTGAACTGCTGCATCCAATGTAGTTGAGGACCCACAACAGGCAGCTTTGGATTTTGACCCAGTGACAGTGAAGGAATGGCAAACTGCTCCAAATCAAGATACATGACTTGAAGGGGAACACAGCAAGTGGTGTTTGTGCTGCTACCCTGTTCTCCTAGCTGCTAGAGGCTGTGGGATTGGATAGCACTGTTGAAGGACCCTTGGCAGGTTTCTGCAGTGCTTCCTCGTATACAGAACACACTGCTGCCACTGTGCACCAGTTGTGATATGTGAATGCTTAAAGTGATAGGTATGATGTGATCAAGCAAGCTGTTTTGTCCTGGATAGTGTTGAGTTTTGAGGGAAAGGAAATAGCAAGGATGAAACAGCATTCAGAGGGAAAATAAGTTTAAGAGTGGGCAGAAACTTGTCAGATAGAATAAAATGTGGGAAATCAAAAGGAACTTACTTTGGCAGGAAGAGTAGAAGAGCTGAATTTAAATGGAGAAAGGCTGCAGGAAGCTGCAGCACAGATTTGTGGATCCTCATGCACAAATCACAAAGCTAGCAGCAAAAACCAGCAGGCAATAGGAAAACAAATGTAATGCTGTTTTTTTTCAAATGGATTTTAGAAGAAGTGTAAACTTCAGTAGTCTAGTGGAAAAGTTAATAAAGGTAACTAACTTGGCTGATTGAATAACTGTCCCACAATCATCTAAAGCCTGAATTAGGTCCTCAATAGGTGTTGATTGCTGTTGAAGCTTAACATGTGCAAGTCATTTCAGCCTGAGCTTGGGGAACTTGAGGCAGCGTGGAAATTTGGTGCAGGGGGAGAGGGGTGCTTTTTGTTTACTTTTTTGGCTCATAGGTTGTGAAGTTTTTGGAAAAACAGGATAAATTGAAACTGAGAGTCAGGGGAACAATAGAGATTGCTGGAAAAGCTCAGAAGGTCTGGTAGCATCTGTGGAGAGAAATCGGAGTTAGTGTTGCAGATTGAGTGACCCATCCTCAGAAATGGTTCACTCAATCCAAAACGTTAACTCTGATTTCTCTCCAGAAATGTTACCAGACCTGCTGAGCTTTTCTAGCAATCTCTATTTTTTGTTTGATTTACAGCATCCACAGTTCTTTCAAGTTTTACCCAAATCAGGGGCCCAGTACAAAAGAGCGACACAGGTAAACTGCAAGTTCATTGGTTGGTGACAGCTACTAATTTGATTATCTAGTATAGGCTACTTTCAGACTGAAGGCAAAAGAGGAAATAGTTACAGCCTACAAACTAAAAGACCAGTCGGAATTTTTAAATATCAAATTAAAATCTTAAGTAAATAAATAAGAGATGCTAGGCTAGGGAATGTGTTGTATCTGCATGATGTGGTAGTGGTGCACCCCATTGTGGTTCATAGTGACCTCATCTGGAGCCAGCGTTGGTTGCTTGAGGAACTCAAGCTCAGAGTTGACATCCTGAAGTCTGAGCTTTGACACATCAGCGACTGGAGGAGTTACCTGGGTGTTTTGTTCGACAGGCAGTCACATCCGTTAGATTAACTACCTTGAATTCAGTTAGTGATCAGGGACAGGAGGGTGTGACTACAAGCAAGGCAGGTAGAGAGATTCAGAAGGTAGTGCTGAAGGAGCCTTAACCCTTGAGCTTGTCTAACAGGTTTAATGATTCTTGCTCCCAGTGTGGGCTGGAGGGAGGATTAGCAAACTAACCATAGCACAGTGGTAAAGGGAACCATTCAAGAGGGGAGAGAAAAGAGAAATGTAGTTGTAATCGGGGATAGTATACTCAGGTGAACAGGCACTGTTCTGTGGCCAGGATTGAGAGTTCTGAAGGCTGTGTTGCCTGCCTGTGCTGGAATTCAGGATATCTCATCTGAGTTGCAGAGGAATCAAGAGTGGGAAGGGATACGTTCAGTTGCACTGGTCCACGTTGGTATCAACGATATAGGTGGAAAGAGAATGAGGTTCTGCTGAGAGAATATGAGCAGCTATTGGGCTAAATTAGAAAACACCACCA
Organism: Rhincodon typus; assembly: GCF_021869965.1. Taxonomy (NCBI): domain Eukaryota; kingdom Metazoa; phylum Chordata; class Chondrichthyes; order Orectolobiformes; family Rhincodontidae; genus Rhincodon; species Rhincodon typus. Next base: position 3,716,608 of record NC_063333.1, read on the forward strand.
AAAAAGGTAATAATCTACAGATTACTATCCAAGCCATGAGCAAATTAGTACAGGATCAACATGACTAAAGAGGTAAACATGTGGTTCAAAGATTGGTGTGGGAGAAATGGATTTGACGCCATTGGACGTTGGAGCTACTTCTGGGGAAGGATGGGCTGTTTCAACGGGACAGGCTCCTCCTGAATCGTGCTGGGTCCCGGGTCCTGGCAAATCACAGAACTATGGCTGTGGATAGGGTTTTGGAATAAATAATTGGGGCAGGGAGTGGTGGGGGTGGTGGGGTATTCAGTTGAAAAATTATGAAAAATGTTAAAAGATGGGGAGAGCTCAAAAGTTATTAAAGTTTCTAGAACAAGTAATAAGACAGGGAGTAATCTAACCTAAGATACAGCAGATAAGGGGACAACTATGAGAATCAGGCTGTCATAGAATCCCCTATCGACCGCTTCCCTTGGAAGTTCATTCCACACACAAACCATTGTGTAAAAGAGTTGCCCCTCATTTCTTTAAAATTTTTCTCCTTTCATCTTAAAATATGCCCCTACTTCTGAAATTCCCCACCCCAGGGAAAGAACACCCGCCATTCACCTTATTTATACCCCTTATGATTTTTAAAAGCTCTGCAAGGCAATCTCTTAACCACAGAAGCTACCATGAAAAAAGTCTCAGCCTATCCAGCTGCTCCTTATAACTCAAACCTGCCATTCCTGGCAACATCCCAGAAAGTCTCTTCTGAACCCTCTATTATTATTAATATCTATCCTATAACAGGGTGACCAAAACGAGAGAGTACTCGAGAACAGGCCTCACCAACATCTTATACAATCAACATGACATCCCAACTCCTATACTCAAAGATCTGACCAATGGAGGCAAGCATGCTAAATGCTTTTTTAACCACCCTGTCTACATGTATCAACTTCAAAGAATTATGTATTTAAGAACATAAGGACGAGGAGCAGGAGTAGGCCATCTGGCCCCTCAAGCCTGCCCCGCCATTCAATATGATCATGGCTGATCTTTTTGCGACTCAGCTCCACTTACCTGCCCGCTCATCATTCCTTTACTGTTCAAAAATAGAACATAGAACATAACAGCACACTACAGGCCCTTCGGCCCTCGATGTTGCGCCGACCTGTGAAACCAATCTGAAGCCCATCTAACCTAAACTATTCCATTATCATCCATATGTTTATCCAATGACAATTTAAATGCCCTTAAAGTTGGCGAGTCTACTACTTTTGCAGGCAGGGCATTCCATGCCCTTACTACTCTCTGAGTAAAGAACCTACCTCTGACCTCTGTCCTATATCTATCACCCCTCAATTTAAAGCTATGTCCCCTCGTGCTAGCCATCACCATCCGAGGAAAAAGGCTCCCACTGTCCACCCTATCTAATCCTCTGATCATCTTGTATGTCTCTATTAAGTCACCTCTTAACCTTCTTCTCTCTAACGAAAACAGCCTCAAGTCCCTCAGCCTTTCCTCATAAGACCTTCCCTCCATACCAGGCAACATCCTGGTAAATCTCCTCTGCACCCTTTCCAATGCTTCCACATCCTTCCTATAATGCGGTGACCAGAACTATACGCAATACTCCAAGTGCGGCCGCACCAGAGTTTTGTATAGCTGCAACATGACCTCATGGTTCCGAAACTCAATCCCTCTACCAATAAAACCTAACATACCGTATGCCTTCTTAACAACGCTATCAACCTGGGTGGCAACTTTCAGTGATCTATGCACATGAACACCGAGATCTCTCTGCTCATCCACACTACCAAGAATCTTACCATTAGCCCAGTACTCTGTATTCCTGTTACTCCTTCCAAAGTGAATCACCTCTCACTTTTCCGCATTAAACTCCATTTGCCACCTCTCAGCTCAGCTCTGCAGCTTATCTATGTCCCTCTGTAACCTGCAACATTCTTCCGCACTATCCACAACTCCACCGACTTTGGTGTCATCCACAAATTTACTAACCCATCCTTCTACGCCGTCATCCAGGTCATTTATAAAAATGACAAACAGCAGTGGCCCCAAAACAGATCCGAGGTACACCACTAGTAACTGAACTCCAGGATGAACATTTCCCATCAACCACCACCCTCTGTCTTCTTACAGCTAGCCAATTTCTGATCCAAACCGCTAAATCACCCTCACTCCCATGCCTCTGTATTTTCTGCAATAGCCTACCATGGGGAACCTTATCAAATGCTTTACTGCAGTATACGAAACAAGGTAATGAGTTTATTCCACAATTGAAATTGGCAGGTACAATGTTGTGGGTATCACAGAGACATGGCTGAAAGGGGATCCAGACTGGGAACGAAACATCCAAGGATTATGCATACTATGGGACAGACAGGCAGATGAGCATAGGGGGCGGGATTGCCTTGCGCGTAAGAAAGGAAGTTAAATTGATAACAATAAGTGATATAGAGTCAGAAGGCGTAGAGAATCTTTGTGGGTCGAGTTGAGGGACTTTCGTAGCAGATCTCAAGAGAAGGAATTTGTAAAATGTCTATGAAATGGCTTTTTGAAGCAGCTTGTGGTAGAGCCCAATAGGAAACAGTCAATTCTGGATGTGTAATGAGATAGACTTCATCAGGGAGCTGAAGGTAAAGGAACCCCAAGGGAGCAGTGACAGTAACAGGATAGGGATTCACCTTGCAGTTTGGAGGGGGAGAAGCTGGAATTGAATGTAATGTAATACCAATTGGGTAAAGGTAACTATAAAATATCAAAAAGAGGCCAGAGCTGGTTGGAAAGGGAACTTAGTAGGGAAGACAAGGGAGCAGTTACAGCAAGAGTTTCTGGGGTACTTTAGGAGGCACAGCAGAAATTCATCCAAGGAGAATAAACATACAAAGGGAGGACAAGTCAACTATGGCTGACAAAAGGGATATCAGAGACCACAATAAAAAACAACATACAAATGTGGTGGAGATTAGTGGGAAGCCAGAGAATTGAGATACCTTTAAAACCAGGAGAATGAACAAAAAAGCAATAAGATGAAGGCAGAAGATAAAAAAAATGAGGCTACGCTAGCTAGTATAAAAGAAAATTGCAAGAGTTAAAAAAAATTTAAAATTGCCTTTATTGGTCAGTGCATTGAGTACAGGAGTTGGGAGGTCATGTTGCAACTGTACAGGACATTGGTTAGGGATTTTTGGAGTACTGCATTCAGTTCTGGTCTCTCTGCTATAGGAAAGATGTTGTGAAACTTGAAAGGGTTCAGAAAACATTTACAAGGATATTGCCAGGGTTGGAGGGTTTCAGATATAGGGAGAGGCTGAATAGGCTGGGGCTATTTTCCCTACAGCGTCAGACAGTGAGGGATGACCTTATAGAAGTTTTTAAAATCATGAGGGGCATAAATAGGGTGAATAGCCAAGGTCTTTTCCCCAGGGTAGGGGAATCCAAAACTAGAGGGCATAGGTTTAAAGGTCAGAGAGGAATGATTTAAAAGGGACCTAAAGTGTAAATCTTTCCTGCAGAGGGTGGTGCATGTAGGAGCCACCAAAGGAAGTGGTGGAGGCTGGCACAATTACATTTGAAGGGTATATGAACAGGAAGGGTTTAGAGGGATATGGGCCAAATGCTGGCGAACGGGACTAGATTTATTTAGGGTATCTGGTCGGCATGGACGAGTTGGACCAAAGGTTCTGTTTCCATACCGTACAGCTCTATGACTCTAAAACGTCAGAAAGAGGCAAGGGTGGACATGGGACTACTAGAAAATCAGGCTGGAGAAGTATGTGGGGAATGAAGAAATGGCGGAGAAACTGAATAAGTACTTTGCATCTGTTTTCACAGTGGACCAAACCAGCTGCATACCAGAACTTCAAGAGATGCAGAGGGGAGTGTAGTGACAATTACTAAGGAGAAGATGCTGAGGAAGCTGAAAAGTCTCATGGTGTATAAATCACCTGGACCAGATGGACTACACCCCATACTTCTGGAAGAGATAGCTGAGATGCATTGAGGGGCCTTCTTCAGTTCTGAGGAAGGGTCACTCAACCCAAAATGTTACCTTTGATTTTTCTCCAGAAGCTGCCAGACTTGCTGAACTTCTCCAACAATTTCTATTTTTGTCTCTTATTCATAACATCTGCAGTTCTGTTGGTTTTTATTTCATCAAGGGGAGGTCACGCCTGCCCAATCTGTTAGAATTCTTTGAGGCAACGACCAAGTTAAACATAGACATAAAGACAGCCAGTGGACATGATCTATTTGGAGCTGCTAAATAAGACAACAGCCCATGATATTGGGGGAAAGGACTAGCACAGAGAGAAGATTTGCTGACTGGCAGGAAGCAGAGAGAGGGGATTAAGGTATCTTTTGCAGGATGGCAGCTGGTGATGAGTGGAGTTCCTAGCAGGAATCAGAATTGGGATCACAGCGATTCATATTACACATTAACAATCTGGACAAAGGAACAGACAGCATTGTTGCTAAGTTTGCAGATGGTACAAAGGTCGGTGGAGAGACAAGTAGTGTTGAGGATGCAGGAAGGCTACAGAAGAACTTGGACAGACTAGGCAAGTGAGCAAAGAAGTGGCAGATGGAATATAATTTGGGAAAGCGTGAACTCATGCATTTTGGTAGGAAGAAAATGGTAGACTATTTTCTAAACAGGAAAAGGCTTCGGAAATCCAAGGCTTTAAGGGACTTAACAGTTATAGTTCACTACTCTCTCAAGGTTAACATGTAGGTTCACTTTGCAGTTAAGGCAGCATATGCAATCTTAACATTCATTTCAAGACACCTTGGAAAAAAAATGCAGTGATGTACTGCTGAGATTGTATGAGGCTGTGGTCAGACTACATTTGGAATATCATGAACCCCATATCCAAGGAAGGACATGCTGGCATTGGAGGGGGTCCGGAGGAAGTTTACAAGAATGATCCTTGGGATGAACAGCACATCACATGGAGTGGTTGAGGACTCTGGGTCTGCATTCTATGGAGTTCAGAAGGATGAGGAGTGTTATGATTAAAACTTACAGAATACTGAGAAGCCTGGATACAGCGGATGTAGAGAAGATGTTTCCACTAGTAGGAGAGACTAGGGCCCAAGGGCACAGCCTTAAACTGAAGGGATGACCCTTGAGAACTGAGTGGAGGGGGAATTTCTTCAGAGGGTTGTTAATTTGTGGAACTCATTGCTGCAAAAAGCTGTGGAGGTCAAGTCATTGAGTGCATTTAAGACACAGACATGGATAGGTTCTTGGTAAGTAACAGGATCAAGGATTTCAGAGAGAAGGTAGGATAATAAGATTGAGAAACAAATTGTGGAACAGACTCAATGGGCTGAATAGCCTAATTCTGCTCTTGTATGTTATGGTCTTGTGGGAATCGAGTATTAAATAAGGGACATCTTGTTAAAACTATACAATGCATTAGTCAGACCCACAGCTGGAAAACTGTGAACAGTTTTGGGCCCCTTATCTAGGGAAAGATATACTGGAATTCGAGGCAGTCCAGAGAAGGTGCTCTTGGTTGATTTAAAGTATGAAGGGATTTTCTTATGAGAAGTTGAGTAGGTTTGGCTTGTACTCATTGAAGTTTAGAAGAATGCGAGGAGTCCTTATTGAAATATAAGATTATTAGGACGCAGAAACTGGTTTCCCCTTGTAGGATAGTTTAGGGCCAAAGGTCATTATTTCAGAGTAAGGGATCGCACATTTAAGACAGAGAAGGATAATTGTTTTCTTTCAGAGGATAGTCAATTTGTGGGAAATCTTTACTGCAAAGGGCCGTTGAGGCTTGTTATCAAGTATATTCATCACTCAGATGGACTTTTTAAAAAAAATCAGTAAGGAATTCAAGAGTTACTGATATATGGCAGATAAATTGAGTTAATAATTATTAAGTTAACCGCAATCTCATTGAATGGCAGAGCAGATTCAATGGACTGAAAGGTCTACTCATGCTCCTGCGTCTTATAGTCTTGTGGAATGCTGGTGGCAACCAGGCAAGTCGGAAATTTCTGTTACATTCCTCATGTGCCTCATAGATAAAGGCTTTAAAAAGTTAGGAGGTGAATTACTCATCATTCTTGTGGGCACAGTATTATTTGGTTGACCCAGTTAACAGTTAAAGCCATTCAGCTGCAGGAAAGTGCTGTAAAGAGTAGCTTTGTGTGGTCCGCACAAGTACAAACATTGAAAAACATGGTTTTAGAACTAGTGAAAAAAAGTGTTGATCATCCTAGAAACTAGCTTTGAAGACAAAGAGTCACTGATTAACAGTACTACAAAAACAATTTGCATTTGTGATGTGCAATGAAATCCCCAGGAACATCAAAAATATTTCAGTGTTATTTAATGAGATATCATCTGACAAACCTTTTGTCTGAGATGGAGGTTTTAATGGAGCATATTTCAGGAGGAAAGGAAGTTAGAGATTCAGGGAGGAAATTTCAGACCAGGATAGCTAGAGGCGCAAGCACCAATAATGGATGTTGAATATGTGAAATACAAGAAGCCAGAATAATGGGAGTGCAGAGATCTTGTCTGCTTGCAGTGTTGCTTCAAAGATAATGAGGAGCGAAGCTGCTGAGGGATAGAAGAACAAGGATGCAAATTTTAAGGCATTGCTAAACCCATCTAAGTCAGTGGGCACAAGAGTGTTGGCTGAATGGAACTGAGAATTAGGGTACAGAGAGGTCACACTCACAGTAATCACTTCTTTTGCAACAGTGTCTTCCCGATACAGCAAATAATCAATCCTGCGTCCACCTCCTACACTTCTGGGCTCTGTGCTGCCTGTGGTGTTGACAGCAGGGTTGATGGGAAATTCCAGGTATTGTTTCCTCAATTCTTCAATCTCCAAAGCTCTGAAAGGATTGAAAACATGTGTGTTTTAAATCTGGGATCATTCATGTATCTTTCACTCAGTACCCGTGTTTTCTGTGCTGGTCAGGCCTGTCCTCTCAGTAATCCTCAAGGCTTCACTTCAGAGTCCTTCACCCACTGCTCTCTGCTGCTGATCTTGTCAGGCATTTTCTTGTTGCTTAGTACCATTTTTCTGGGTGTGGTCACCGCCTGCCTCCAGGTCTGAATACCACCAGCAGGGTCTGAGAGCATGGGACAGACTGGACAGGACACAATACCATTAAAAACTAGCACCATTGTTTACTATACACTATGGATAGAAGCATCTGATGGGCAGGATGGTCTCCTCCTGTGTTGCAATAACTCCTATTATTTTTAATTGTATTTTCCTTTCTTCTGGTATCTGACACAATAAAACAGGGAATTCGTAGAAAGGCTCTCCTTCTTTATCTGGAGATTAAATGTCTATTGTAATCTTATAAAAGTGAGGTTTAGCAGGTTCCTGTGAACTCCTCCATCTGCTATTGACTTGGAACAATTTACTTCAAACAGGTCTATTTTAAGAGTTAGCACCAGCCTTTAAAGTGGTGGTTACTTTGCAACAACTACAGTCAGTTTCAGACTGGAAATTTAAACCTAACTTTCAGTTAGGGACAGATCACAGTTTGACACCAGTCTCTGATTTGATAGCACATTTCCAGTGTTCACTGATGTTCTTCCCGATTTTAAACATAATTATAAAGGAACTCTGTTCTGTGTCTGAGTCAGAACCATCAAAAAGTGAAGCTGGGAAACATTTAACTAACTGAGTGGTCATCATGGTCAACATGGACCAGTTTGGGCCATATTACTCTATGACTACTCTAATAGCTATCGCTTTATCCAGCAGAAATGTGCAACAGGGACAGTTGGATATAAATTCATTATGGAAATAGCTCAAAGTCCATCACGTAGGATGAACAATTTGAAGCTTTTTCTTCTAAAATAGCAGCTACATTTAGTAAGAAATTGAAGGTCCAAATTTGCATTTATAGCACCTTTCTCAACATACTGAAGCACATCACAACATAACCATGTTATGGCATCTTGCCATTGATATAAATTAGCCCTGTCAATCCTGCAAAGTCCTCCTTACTAACATCTGGGGGCTAGTGCCACAATTTGGAGAGCTGTCACACAGATTAGTCAGGCAACAGTTTGACAGTCATACCTGACAATGTTCCAGACACCACCAACCCTGGACATGTTCCAGTCCCACCAGCACACACCCAGCAGATGTAGCAGTACAGTAGTATGCGTTGGTAGGGAGTTAATCTGGGAGTCTTCAAAACTGACTCCAGACCCCACGAAGTCTCTTGGTTTCAGGTTAAACATGGGTAAGGAAGCCTCCGGCTGGTCATCACATACCATTCTCCCTCGGTTGATGAATCAGTACTCCATGTTGAGCAACAATTGAAGGAACCGTTGAGGGTGGCAAGGGTGCAAAATGTACTCCGGCTGGGGGATTTCTTTGTCTACCATCAACAGTGGTATTACATGGCCAGCAGCATTACTGGCCATGTCATAAGGATGTTGGACTGGGTCTGTGGCAGGTGGTGAGGGAACCAACAGAAGGAGGGAAAAACATACTTAACCTCATCACCAATCCACCGGTTACAGATGCATCTACCCACCTGCTTAGCTTTTCCAGAAATTGTTGAGAGTAATTGTTAATTGTAATTGTTAAGAGTAACCCACTGCATAGTCCTTGTGGAGATGAAGTTCCACCTTCATGTTGAACATACTCTCCATCATGCTAAATAGGACAGACCTTGAAAAGATCTTGCAACTCAAGACTGGGCATCTATGAGGTGATGAGAGTCATCAACAGAGTCAGAGTTGTACTCCAACACAATCTGGAACCGGTATATCCCCCACTCAATCACTAACATCAATCCAGGGGATCAACCCTGGTTCAATGGAGAGTGCAAGAGGGCATTGCAGAAGCAGCACCAGCCATACCTAAAAGTGAGCTGTCAACCTGGTGAAGCTAGCAAGCTTGTACCAAACAGCATAAGCTGGAAGTGATAGAGCTAAGCAATCTCACAATCAGTGGATCAGATCTAAGCTCTGCGGTCATGTGGTCATACAGCACAGAAACAAACCCAATGGTCCAAGTAGTTCATACAGACCATAATTCTATAAACTAGTGCCACCTGCCTGCATTTGGCCCTCTGAACATTTCTTATTCATGTACTTGTTACAATATTTAAAAGATATTTAAACCGTACCTGCATCCACACACCGACTGCTCTGTATAAAAAAAAATTGCACCCACGTCTTTTTTAACTCTTTCTACTCTCATGCTAAAAATATACCCATTAGTCTTTAAATTCCCGACCATATGTAAATGGCACCTGCCATTCACCTGATCTATACCCCCTGATTATTTTATAAACCTCAAAGTCATCTCTGAACCTCTACACACCAGTGGAAGAAAAAGTCCCAGCCTATTCAGCCTCTCCTTAGAACTCTAAACTTCCATTCCCAGCGACATCCTGTAAATCTCTTCTGAACGCTCTCCAGGTTAATAATAAACAAAAATAGAAATTTCTGGAAAAGCTAAGCAGGTCTGGCAGCATCTATGGAGAGAAATCAGAGTTAACATTTCAGGTTGAGTGAAGGGGGACCAGAACTGGACTCTTTACTCCAGAAGAGGTCTCACCAAAGTCCTGTACCACGTCAAAATAACTCCTGTATCAAAAGGGCTGAGCAGTGAGGGCAAGAATATTAAAAGCTTGGTTAACCACCATATATGTGGTGTAAACTTCAAAGAATTATATACCTGAACCCTTAGGTCTCTGTTCTACAACATGCCCAAGAACCAACTTTTAATTGTATAAGTCTTGTCTTTGTTTTACCAAAATGCAAAACCTCACATTTATCCAGATTAAACTCCATCAGCCACTCTTCAGCCTGTTGACTCAATTGATCAAGATCTCTTTGTAATCTTAGGTAACCTTCTTCCACTGTTCACTATATCATCAATCTTGGTGTTACCCACAAACTTACTAACCATGCTCTCTTTATTCTCATCTAAATCATTTATATAAATGACAAAAATGGATACAGCACGCATCTCCGTGGAACACCATTGGTTACAGGGAACGTCAGCCTTCCTGCTCGGCCTGCTGTGTTCATCCAGCTCTACACCTTGTTATCTCAGATGCTCCAGCATCTGCAGTTCCTACTATCCCAGTCAACTACTATCCCAGTTTACTCACGATCATCAATAAAGCAATGGAAGGTGTCAGAGCTATCAAGCAGCACCTCTCAACATTAACATGCACACTGATGTCCGATTTGGGTTCTGCCAGGGACACTCATGGTTGTAGTTGGAGGTCAGTTATCTCATCTGCAGGAGTTCCTCAGGCCTAACTATCTTCAGCTCCTCACCTCATTGCAGTTTGGTTCAAACATAGACAAAAATCAATTCCAAAGCTGAGCTGAGAGTGACAACCCTTGACATCAAGGCTGCATTTGGCCAAGTGTGGAATCAAGGAGCCCAAGAAAAACTGGAATCAGGGGGCAAACTCTCTGCTGGTTGGAGTCATACCTAGCACGTAGGAAGATGGCTATGGTTGTTGGAGATCAGTCAGTTAAGCTCAAGGACATTTCTGCAGCAGTTCCTCAATACAGTGGTCCTAGGCCCAACCATCTTCAAGTGCTTCAATGACCTGGCCTCCATCACGAAGTCAGAAGTGGGGATGTTCACCGAGGATTGCCTAAAAGCTCCACATCATTCGAGCCTCGGATACAAAAGCAGTCTGTGTTCAAATGCAACAAGTTCTGGACAATATCCAGGCTTGGGCTGACATGTGGCTAATAATATTCGTGCCACACAAATGCCAGGCAATGATTGCAGCACAGTGGTTCAGTAGTTAGCACTGTTACCTCAGTGCCAGGGACCCGGGTTCGATTCCACCCTCGGGTGACTGTCTGTGTGGAGTTTGCACGTTCTCCCCGTGTCTGTGTGGGTTTCCTCCAAGTGCTCCGGTTTCCTCCCACAGTGCAAAAAGATGTGCAGGCTAGGTGGATTGGCCATGCTAAATTGCCCGTAGTGTTCAGGGATGTGTAGATTAGGTGGGTTATAGGGGGATGGGTCTGGGTGGGATGCTCCAACGGTCAGTGTGGGCTTGTTGGGCTGAAGGACCTGTTTCCATACTGCAGGGATTCTATGAAATCTATGATCATCTCCAGGAAGAGACAATCTAACCCTTGGCATTTAATGGTGTTTCCATCATAATCAACATCCTTGGGGCTGCCATTGACTAGAAACTTGACTGGACTTGCCATATAAACACTGACTGCAAAAGCAGGTCAGACGCTAGCAACACTGCGGCAAGTAACTCATCATCCGATTCCTTACAGCCTGTCCAATATCTACAAGGCACAAGTCAGGAGTCTGATGGAATACTCTCCACTTGTCTGGATGGGTGCAGCTCCAAAAACACTCAAGAAGTTTGACACCATCCAATTCAAATTAGCCCATGTGATTGGCACTACGTCCACAAACATCCACTACCTCCACCACCAATGCTCAATAGCAAGTGTATACTATAAGATGCCTTGCAGAAATTCACCAAAGATCCTAAGACTGCACCTTCCAAATTCATGACCACTTCCATCTAGGTGGTCAGGAGCAACAGATACATGGGAACACCACCACCTGCAAATACCCCTCCAACCAACTCACCATCCAGCCTTGGAAATATATCACTATCCTTTCACTGTCGCTGGAATAAAATCCTGGCATTGTGGGTCAACCTGAAGCACATGGACTGCAGCGGTTCAAGAAGGCAGCTCACCATCACCATCTCACAGACAACTAGGGAATGGGAATGGCAATAAGTGCTGGCCAGCCAATGACACCCATGTCCTAGAGTGAATAAACGAAATCTGGCATCCAATTCATGCAGAGCCCAGTCCCACAAACAGCAAGAGGTAAATGGCCAGACAATCATTTTTAAACATTGGCTAGGAGTTGAGAGGCACTTTCCACTCCCCTCTGAAAAATGGCACGAGATCTGCTAGTTCATGTAAGATAGCAGCTGTTGGTTTATTAAAGTCGTATTTAAAATATGGCTCCTCCAGAACTGTACTCCCAAAAGTACTTGCCATGTGAGTGCAGAACAGCTCAGTGCTCAGACATCCATGTCCCACGACTGAATGAAAAAAAAACAATTCTGACTAAGAGGCAAGTGTTCAACCCAGTGAGCCACAGTCGACACTCAACTGCAGAGAATTTTGCAACTGAGTCCAGTTCTGTTGTTTGTTTAGTCCATCTTGCGCCTATACTCACCGCTGCAAGTTTTCTGGGCTCTTCACTGAATCTTCATGTATGGTTCTTTGTTGTAATAGCGTACCTAAGCAAAAAGGTGGGACAAGCCTTTTATTTTCCAAGGATGTCTGTGGGCAACAACTTTCATTATGTTAATCTCTTCAGATAATCTGTTTGTAAGAGGACCATATGATAACAGTGCTCAAGAATTGTCAGACTACCACCATTAAGAGATTTGGAATGTTAATAACTCCTTGAGATTCCATGGGGGTAGACCTACTGAATACAAACAAATTCAAGTTGAATGGTGAAGATTAGATCTTTAATGAAGGTGCTTTAAAATTTTGCTTTCTTACGGGAACATAGAAACAGGACTAAGCTATTCATCCATAACAACCTACACATCTATAAGTCCTTCATTGCAGTGAAGTGTCCCAAGGCAATACACAGAAGTTATATCAACATTTGATTGTCATAGATGGGAGATGTTTGGTCAGATGGTGGTGGACCAGTGGTTAACACTGCTGCCTCACAGCACCAGGGACCTGGGTTTGATTCCAACATCAGTTGACTGTCTGCTGGGAGTCTGCACGAGTTTCTGCTGGTTGCTCCGGTTTCCTCTGATAGTCCAAAAAATGTGCAAGTGATGTGGGTTGGCCATGCTAAATTCAGGGTTACAGGGATAGGGTTGGGTCTGGGTGGGATGCTGTCCAGAAGTTTGATGCAGACTTGATGGGCCAAAAAGCTCCATCTGCACTGTAGGGATTCTACGATCAAAAGCTTGATCAAAAATCATAGGGTCAGAAGAAAATTCTTAAAGGAGAAAGAAAGTGATAGAGAGGTAGAGATGTTTACAGATGGAACTGCAGAGTTTAGGACCTTAGCAGCGGAAGTTACAGCCACGAATAGTGCAAGGTTTAAAGCAGGGATGTACAAGCGGCAAGTATTGGAGAAGTGCAGATGCTGAGAATTCTAGGGAGGGTGGAGTCCACAAAGGGATTTAAAAACAAAGGATGAGAATTTTGAAATTAATGCTGTTAACATTTTCAAATGAGAGAGAACACTGATGAGTGAGTGGAAGTTGGAGAGAGACTGAATATGGACATCAGATTTTCAGATGCCTTATGTTTATGAAGGAGAAAGATGGGATGCTCAGTGAGTGCATTGGAATCGTCAAGTGTAAAAGGTAACAAAGCAAATGAGGCTTTTAGTAGCAGATAAACCTGGCTCCACAGAGTTGGGTGAAAACCAGCAGTCTTACTAATGGAAACAAAATCAAAAATACCTGGAAAATCTCAGGTCTGGCAGTATCAGTGGAGTGAAAGCAGAGTTAACATTTTTAAGGTCCAGTGTCCCTTCTTCAGAACTAACTAGCTGGGAAAAGGCTGGTGAGAGGAGCTGGGAGGAAGCGGGAATAAAGAGTAAAGGATAGGTGGAGATGGAGCCCAGAGGCAATGAAACACAGTTGGCAGACAAAGGAATAGATAAAAGTCAGCCGAGGAGAATGAATAGCTGCTAATGGAGACTGAGAGTAGCTGGCAGTCAGTTGTTTATCAATGGATTGTTCAGCAGTCTATGTGATGACAGGGCCTGGTGTGTGTGGTTAGGGGTAAAGAGATGAGAGGTGATGCTCAGCCCCTAGAATTATTGAATTTGATATTGAGTCGAGAAGGTTGCAGAGTTCCGAAGTAGAAAATGAGGTGTTGTTCTTCCAGCTTGCACTGAGCTTTGCAATTGCAGAGAGATGCTGAAGAAGATATTGAGGGATAGGATCTATTTGCATTCGGCAGAAAATGGGCTTATTAGTGATAGGCAGCATGGTTTTGTGCAGGGAAGGTCATGTCTTACCAACTTGATAGAATTCTTTGAGGAAGTGACAAAGTTGATAGATGAGGGAAGGGCTGTAGATGTCATATACATGGACTTCAATAAGGCGTTTGATAAGGTTCCCCATGGTAGACTGATGGAGAAAGTGAAGTCACATGGGGTCCAGGGTGTACTAGCTAGATGGATAGAGAACTGGCTGGGCAACAGAGACTAGGGTTGTAGTAGAAGAGAGTTTCTCAAAATGGAGAATTGTGACCAGTGGTGTTCCACAGGGATCCGTGTTGGGACCACTGTTGTTTGTGATATACATAAATGATCTGGAGGAAGGTATAGATGGTCTGATTAGCAAGTTTGCAGATGACACTAAGATTGGTGGAGTAGCAGATAGTGAAGGGGACTGTCAGAGAATGCAGCAGAATATAGATAGATTGGAGAGTTGGGCGGAGAAATGGCAGATGGAGTTCAATCCAGGCAAATGTGAGGTGATGCATTTTGGGAGATCCAATTCAAGAGCGAACTATACGGTAAATGGGAAAGCCCTGGGGAAAATTGATGCACAGAGAGATCTGGGTGTTCAGGTCCATTGTACCCTGAAGGTGGCAACTCAGGTCGATAGAGTAGTCAAGAAGGCATATGGCATGCTTTCATTCATCAGATGGGGTATTGAGTACAAGAGCTGGCAGGTCATGTCACAGTTGTATAGGACTTTGGTTCGACCACATTTGGAATACTACGTACAGTTCTGGTCGCCACATTACCAAAAGGATGTGGATGCTTTGGAGAGGGTGCAGAGAAGGTTCACCAGGATGTTGCCTGGTATGGAGGGCGCTAGCTATGAAGAGAGGTTGAGTAGATTAGGATTATTTACATAAGAAAGATAGAGGTTGAGGGGACCTGATTGAGGTCTACAAAATCATGAGAGGTATAGACAGGGTGGATAGCAAGAAGCTTTTTCCCCCCCTGAGTGGGGGACTCAATTACTAGGGGTCACGATTTCAAGGTGAGAGGGGAAAAGTTTAAGGGAGATATGCGTGGAAAGTTCTTTATGTAGAGGGTGGTGGGTGCCTGGAACGCGTTGCCAGTGGAGGTAGTAGAGGCGGGCACAATAGCGTCATTTAAGATGTATCTAGACAGATACATGAATGGGCAGGGTGCAGAGGGATACAGATCCTAGGAAAATATGCGACAGGTTTAGATAGAGGATCTGGATCGGTGCAGGCTTGGAGGGCCGAAGGGCCTGTTCCTGTGCTGTAATCTTCTTTGTTCTTTGTTTGAGATGTAGGAAGCTAATCTTGATCTAAATATGAACACATTGGTTCAGCCAGAGATAGAGATGGTGTCAGTGAATTTATGATGATGATGATCAATGACAATGGCTTCAGTGCTTCCAATGAGCAAAAACAAGGAAATTTCTGCACGAGAGAGAGAGAGACACACACAAACACAATTTTCAGACAATGAAGAAAGGTGGTGATGAGGTAGAGCTGAGTGTCAGCAGTATATGTGTGGAACCTCACATAATAAAAAGAAACAGGAAAGACAATTGGTGGAAGTAATATTTTGAATTGAAAACTAGTTTCAGTAATAGTGACCATGAAACCATCAGATTGATGTTCAAAACCCTCCATCTGGTTCACTAATGTAGTGAAGGAAATCAGACTTCCTAACCCAGTCTGGCCTACATGTGACTCTAGACCCTCAGCAATGCGGTTGACTCTTGCAAATGGCCTGGCAAGACACACAGTTCAAGGACAATTCAAAATAGGCAAATACTTACCTTGCCGGAAAGACCCACACCCCATGAAAGAATGAATAAAAATAGGAATCAGATTTATAACGCAGGCAAGTGGGGAACTAGTTTTAGTTTGGGAAACATGGTCAGTACGGACGAGCTAGACTGCAGAATCTGTTTCTGTGCCAAATGAATCTACAACTGAGAAGTTAACTGAGTACTAACCTATGACTCCAGGTTTCTCTTTACCCGGTCCAAAACAGCAGGGGTCTTTGTATATTTGGAGTATCTGATGCTGCTGTTCCAATTGGTCTTCTGATGGAAAAATAAGATTGTTATTCAGTTAACATCATTCAGTCCAAGTAGAATCCTCTAATGGCCTCAGCATTGAGATGATTGGATTTGAACTATTTTAGTATTCAGCTTTAATATATAAAATAAGATAACGTTTTCATTTTCCAGATTATTAGACTGTCTTAAGACCAGATACTTGTGCATCGATCCAGGCTAAAAACCTGGGTTCTTCCAGCAAGACTTTAGATTTTACTAATACCAGTTAAATTAAAGCAACTAGCAGTTGAATTGTATTTTAAAACCCAACTAGTTCAGTAATACCCTACTCGTCTAATAACATCCTGTACGAAAGTGAACCGGCAGTCATTAACCAAATTGGTGAATCTGGTCCCATGCCAAGTTAGTAACTGCCTCAGAAATGGTCAAGTGAGCCACTGAAAAGCAAAGTAATCCCATTGATTACAGAAGTAGTAAAAACCAGAATTGCTAGCGACACATTCTGAACACTAATTCAAATATACATTGGTAGTGAACAGTCTGCACACAGATGATTAATTACAACATATTTATCTAGCAACTTGAACATAATAAAAACATTTCAAGATACTTCACAGGAGCATTATAAAACAAAATATGATACTAAGTCACTTGAGGAAATTTTAGGTTAGAGATCAAAAGCTTGGTTAAAGAGGTAGGTTTGAAGTAATATATTGTAGGAGAAAAGTGAGTTACAGGGACAGAAGTGTTTAAAGGGTATTTCACAACTTAGTGTCTAGGCAACTGAAAGCACAGCCACAAACATTGGAAGATAATAACTTGGAATGTACAAGAAGCCAGAATTAGACAAGTACAGATATCTTGGAGGGTTGCAGAGCTGAAGGAAATTTGGGAGATTGAGAGAGGTGAGGTCAGGGAGGGACTTGTAAACAAGGAACAGAATTTTAAAACCAATTCTTGTTTGGCAAGGAGCCAATGAAGGGGCAAAGGCATGGTTAATAATTTCAGCAGAGGAGCTAATTCAAATTGGCAAAGTTGGGAAAAGTACTAAGGTGGGGAATAGGTGGTTGAAGTAATACAAATTAAGTCAGATCAAAAAAGCGACACAAAGTCTGAACAAACTCTTCGAATGTTATCAGGCAAAATTAAATAACACAAGTGACCATGGGGTATCATCAGCAGTGGAGTTGACAGCATTATTACTTTCCATTGTACGAACAGACACTTACCTAATGAACAGTTGTCAAAATTGAAATCCCCACAAAGAACGTCAAACACTACCTTCTCTTCCTCGTTCCTAGATGTATTCTGGAACTCATTGATCCATACTATCATATGACTCAGTTGACTTTGGCGAATGTGAGAATCCTCTGAAAAGGCACACAAACTTGAAACTAGACAGACCCAAACTCACACTTGAATTAGCATTCTTAGTTTGCAATTCTAAATAGAGAGGGAATCAATTTTACACAGATTTCAGGAATGAAAACCACTCAAAATTTATTCCAGATAATCAACCTCAAAAGCATGTTTTTTTTAAAATTCACTCATTGGACTTGGGCGTTGCTGGCTGGCCGGCATTTATTGCCTGCCCCTAGTTGCCCTTGAGAAAGTAGTGGTGAGCTGCCTTCTTGAACCGCAGCAGTCCATGTCTTGTAGGTAGCCCAACATCGCCACAAGGGAGGGCCGACCAGGATTTTGATGCAGTGACAATGAAGGAACGGTGATATAACTCCAGATCAAGATGGTGAGTGGCTTGGAGGGGAACTTATAGGTGGTGGAGTTCAACAATTTCAAGTCATAACCTTCACTGTGCTTGGTTTTTTGGACACCAGCTGTTGTTCATGGATCTGTTATTCCCATTTACACCTCCTCCAGACATTTTTTGTTTCTTTGTTCTCTGGGGTATCATGGCAAAGTGGGCAGTGTTCCTGCCAGAGCCAGAAGCCCCAAGTTTGAATCTCACCTCAGGACTTGGTGTATTCATAACACAGCCAAACAGTTACATGTTAAACTTGAAAATCCTTTGACTGCACAACATGACCAGAGAGCAAGAGATTCCTGATCAGCCATGCAATGGACAAAAAAAAAGTCAGATCTCCACCATCACTACCCATAGTACATGTACAGTGCAATACAAAAACTGACAACCTCTAGTAATTTGTAACACCACCATAATTTGTTCTATTAGCTGGTTAGCTAGTCAGCCAACAGGTTTTTTGTTCTTCATTCATGGGACATGGGCTTTGCTGTCTGGGCCAGTGTTCACTGCCTACCCCTAGTTGCCCTTCAGAAGGTGGTGGTGAGCTGCCTTCCTGAACTGCTGAAATCCACATGCTGCTGTAGGAAGACCCACAATGCCATTAACGAGAGAATTCCAGGATTTTGACCCAGCAACATTGAAGGAATGGAGATATATTTCCAAAACAGGATGGTAAGTGGCTTGCAGGTGGTGGTGCTCTGATGCAGCCATTGCCTTGGTCCTTCTAGATGGCAGTGTTTTCAGGTTTGGAAGGTGCTGCCTAAGTATCTTTGGTGAATTTCTTCAGTGCACCGACTGTGTTGCCGCTGGACTTTGGTAGCGAGGGAGTGATGTCTGTGGATGCATTGTCAATCAAGCAGGTTGCTCTGACTTGGATGGTGTCAAACTTCTTGAGTGTTGTTGGAGCTACACATGTTCAGGCAAGTGGGGAATATTTCTTGTTTCTGGTCAATAGTAACCCCCAGCATGTTGATAGTGGGAATTCAGTGATGGTAACACTATTGAATGTCAGGGGGTGATGACTATATTGTATGTTATTAGAAATGGTCATTGCTTGGCATATATGGCATGCAAATGTCACTTACAACTTTTCAGCCAAAACCTTGACCATACCAGGTCTTGCTGCATTTTGACATGGACTATTGCAGTATCTGAGGAATCATGAATGGTCATCGGCAACATCCTCACTTCTAACCTTATGATGGAGGGAAGGTCATTGATGGACAGCTGAAGATGCTTGGGCCTAGGGCACCACCCTGAGGAACTCCTGTACGAGATATTTTGAAACAGAAAACCAGGAACTGATCTCCAACAACCACAACCATCTTATGATGTTCCAAAGTTCAATTCCCATTCCAGTTGGATACAGACTTGGGACATGCCTCCTCATCCTGTCCCTTTGAAGAGGCGGCAATGGGCAAGCCACTTGAAAAATAGCCAAGGAAATGCCTTGGGACCAGCTGACATTGAGCCAAGGATTTGCCTTTGGGCAATAAACTTGTCCCATTTCCACCTCTTTTTACCTTGCACTTGCCTTGTTTGGCATATTATGCCATCAGTCTTTTGCACTGTAACAGATATTTTTTATTCATTAACGGGATGAGGGCATCGCTGACTAGGCAGCAATTATTACCTGTCCCTAATTGCTCAGAGGGCAGTTCAGGCCCACAGCAATGTGGTTGTCTCTGGTGTCACATGTAGGCCAGACCAGGTTAGGATGGCAGTTTCATTCCCTAAAGGACATTAGTGAATCAGATGGGTTTTTCCGACAATCAATTCATGGTCATCGTTAGATTCTTAATTCCAGATATCTTTTATTGGATTCGAGATTCGAACCTGGATCCCCCAGAACATTATGTGGGTCTCTGGATTAACAGTGCAGCGATAATACCACTAGGCCATCGCTTCCCCCTAATATATCTCACATTCTCCCCCATCATCCACCCTAACCCAGTGCCTGCCCCGTACTCATTTTGAATGTTTCCTACTTCTGAGAAGACTATTAGATCCTACACAGCAAATGTTTATTTTGCTACAGATGCTGCCACACCAGCTGTGTCTCTCCTAAATTTTCAGTTCTTTTCTAGGTTTCCAGCATCTGCAGTATTTTGCTTCTATCACAAATCTGAATCTTTTCTCGAAAATATTTTTGACAGTAGGATCTGATCAACCTGTGGGATGGGCAACACATGCTGTCCCTGAATGCAATCCTGATATCCCAATAAAGAATAAAAACAAATACTCATTATGGAATGCTGATAATAATTTCATTTTTTTTCTTTTGTTGCTCAGCATATTCTGCTCTTTTAGGAAAAGGTGAACAAGTGGATGTAATTTAATTACCAAAATCTAAGTGACAAAAAATAAGGGGGAAGCAGTGTGTTAATATGGTAAGATTTTAGAACAAAAAAAACAAGCTGCAGAGATAGATGGGTCATTTTTCAGGTTGAAAGATTTTCTAGTCAGGTGGCACAAGATTCAATTCTGGGCCTCATTCATAATCTATGTCAATGACATTGATGAAGTGTAATCACACCGAGTGTACCAATACCACATCGACTAGTGATTCAAGAAAGGAACTCACCATATTTTCTTTAGAAATGGGCAAAATTACTGGCCTAGCCAGTGATGCTCACATTCTATGAAAGAATATGAAAATGTATACAGGTGTGATGGTTATAAAGTTAGGAGGACATAATGTTCTGCAAAGGGATGCTGATAGTTTAAGTGAGTGGAGAAAAACGATTGAACTTAGTGTGAGGAAATATAAAGCTATTGACCTTGGTAGGAAAATATTTTTTAATTTGTAAAAGATTAATGAATGTTGGTGTTCATGGGACTTCAGTGTCCTTCTCCACAGGACACAAAGCTAATGTGTTTCTGCCTGGGATCATCTTCGTCAAAGGGACCAGACTTCACTCCTGAAGGTTACAGATCCTGACAACAGCCTAGTGGCATTACTAAAGACTTCAACTGCAGAACTAGGCAAGCCTCAGATCAGGCTGTCTTGTTCTCAATCTATTTCCAGTCATCAGAATGGTAATGAAAATTATCATTGAATGCCGTCAAGTCACACTTACCAACAATCTGCCCACCAGTTCCACCAAACTGCACCAGACCTCATTACAGCCTTAATCCAATCCTGGTCAAAACAGCTGAACTCCATGAGAGGTTGGAGAGACTGACTTCATCAAGGCTACATATAATGTCTAGTGTGGTGTTTAGAACCCTTAGGAAACAGGGAAAATTCTACACTGGTTGGTGCCATACCTGGTACAAATGAAAATGCTTGTGATTGTTCAGAGGTTGATCATTTCTGCCCCAAGCTTTGACAGAGTTTCTCAGGGTAGTGCCCTGAGCTCAAATCAGTTTCAGTTACTTCAATGACCAACAACCCATGTTCTTTACCTGCTATGGCGTGCAGGTGAGTGCAGCTGAGATACCCCACAATCTGTTGGCCTTTCTGAGTCAAACCAACCTGGATCTGAAAGTAAAAAAGATTTTTATGATATATTTGTTGCTGCCGACTGACACATTGCAGGAGTGTTTTTTTATTAACCTGGCCCACACACCACAGGGAAGTGGATTGCAAAAAGGACGACACTTAAGTGTTGAAGTTTTAAAGCAAAGCGTATTCACACAGGTTTAGAAAATAAAAGGAAAAGCAGGAGGGTACAGGACAGGAGAAATTTAGCCTTACAAAGCAAAGGATATGGTACATTGCAGGGCAGTTATTCAGGCAATGACACCCAGAGTGGTATAGAAAGGGACAGAAAACAGAAACAGATTAAAAAGCTGCAAAGATAGTAGGAACTGCAGATGCTGGAGAATCCGAGACAACAAGGTGCAGAGCTGGATGAACACAGCAGGCCAAGCAGCATCATAGGAGCAGAAAGGCTGACGTTTTGGGCCTAGACCCTTCTTCAGAAATGGGGGAGGGGAAGGGGGTTTTGAAATAAATAGGGAGAGAGGGGGTGGCGGATGGAAGATGGATAGAAGAGAGGATAGGTGGAGAGGAAACAGACAGGTCGAAGAGGCGGGGATGGAGCCAGTAAAGGTGAGTGTAGGTGGGGAGTTAGGGAGGGGATAGGTCAGTCCAGGGAGGACGGACAGGTCAAGGGGGCGAGATGAGGTTAGTAGGTAGGAGATGGGGGTGCGGCTTGAGGTGGGAGGAGGGGATAGGTGGGAGGAAGAACAGGTTAGGGAGGCGGGGACGAGCTGGACTGGTTTTGGGATGCGGTAGGGGGAGGGGAGATTTTGAAGCTTGTGAAATCCACGTTGATACCATTGGGCTGCAGGGTTCCCAAGCGGAATAGGAGTTGCTGTTCCTGCAACCTTCGGGTGGCATCGTTGTGGCACTGCAGGAGGCCCGGGATGGACATGTCGTCCGAGGAATGGGAGGGGGAGTTGAAATGGTTCGCGACAGGGAGGTGCAGTTGTTTATTGCGAACCGAGTGTAGGTGTTCTGCAAAGCGGGACTCTCTCCGTGACTCCCTTGTCCGCTCCACACTCCCTCCAGCCCCGGCACTTTTCCCTGCAACTGCAGGAAGTGCTACACCTGCCCCCATACCTCTTCCCTCACCCCCATCCCAGGCCCCAAGAAGACTTTCCACATCAAGCAGATGTTCACCTGCACATCTGCCAATGTGGTATACTGCGTCCACTGTACCCGTTGTGGCCTCCTCTACATGAGGGAAACCAAGCGGAGGCTCGGGGACCGCTTTGCAGAACACCTACGCTCGGTTTGCAATAAACAACTGCACCTCCCAGTCGCGAACCATTTCAACTGCCCCTCCCATTCCTCAGACGACATGTCCATCCTGGGCCTCCTACAGTGCCACAACGATGCCACCCGAAGGTTGCAGGAACAGCAACTCCTATTCCGCTTGAGAACCCTGCAGCCCAATGGTATCAACGTGGATTTCACAAGCTTCAAAATCTCCCCTCCCCCTACCGCATCCCAAAACCAGTCCAGCTCGTCCCCGCCTCCCTAACCTGTTCTTCCTCCCACCTATCCCCTCCTCCCACCTCAAGCCGCACCCCCATCTCCTACCTACTAACCTCATCCCGCCCCCTTGACCTGTCCGTCCTCCCTGGACTGACCTATCCCCTCCCTCACTCCCCACCTACACTCACCTTTACTGGCTCCATCCCCGCATCTTCGACCTGTATGTTTCCTCTCCACCCATCCTCTCCCCTATCCATCTTCCATCCACCTCTCCCTCTCTCCCTATTTATTTCAGAACCACCTTCCCTCCCCCATTTCTGAAGAAGGGTCCAGACCCGAAACGTCAGCCTTCCTGCTCCTATGATGCTGCTTGGCCTGCTGTGTTCATCCAGCTCTGCACCTTGTTGTCGCTAAAAAGCTGCAAATATTGTTCTAGAAAACTATCCTGAGTACACTCCATGAATTCTTCTTTGCTAATTTGATTTCCCAATTTACAAGATCATTACAAGGAAAAAATTAGATTGGGCTCATTCTCCATGGAACAGAGAAGATTAAGAGGTGACCTTATCGAGGTAAAGTTGTGAATAATTTTGGTAGGCCAAAAAAACGGTATTCTGTTTCCACTAGTTGGAATGTCAATAATTAGGGGTCAATTTCAAGATTGTCAACAAGACAGCTAGGAATGAGATGAAAAGAAACTTCTAAAGTCAGGGTTGTTAGGATTTGGAATGCACTGCCTGAGAGAGTGATGGAGGTGGATTCTGAGGTTTCAAAAGAGAATTGGATATATATTTAAAAGTGATGAATTTAGAGAGCTATGGAGATTGGGCTGGACAATGGGACCAGCTGGGTAGCTCTTTCAGGTGGTGGTGCAGACAAGATGGTTGAAAGCCTCCTTCTGTAATGCAAAATTTTATTATTCTGTGATTCTATAAAGTCATGACTTTTTTTGCATGCCCTCATTATTTCCTGATTCATGCCCTATCCTACAGGATTGCTACTGCTAGGTAGCCTAAGGACTACTCCCACCAGTGTGTTCCTTTCCTTATTATTTCTTACCTCCTCCACTCACATGTACTCTACATTTCTCAATCCAGAATTATTTATTGTTATTGTGCTTATTACAATTTGGACTAATGAAGCTACCTCCAACCTTTCCTTCCTATCTGCCCTTTTGAAAAGTCATATACCCCTGAATATTTAGTTCTCAACTTTAATTTACCGGCAGCAATGTTTCCATGACTGCTGTACTACCACACTCATTAATCCCTTAACTTTTGCCATTAATTCACTTATTTTGTTCTGAATCTGTTTAAAGCCCTCTTTACAGCCTCAGTTATTAACTTTGCCTGGACACTGGTTTCAGCACATGAAACATGTCTTACTGGGGCAGTTTTTATTGGGTAGTATGAGCATATTGGCTCAGGTTGATGTGAAGATAAGGAGGCATTTTGTTTGCTTCAGGTCACGGAGTCAGAGTCTTTATGGCAGAGAAGGTGGCCATTTGGTTTGAACAGGAACAACTCAGATTTGGGATGAATTCCAATTGTTTTGCAAGCTTCTTAACAACACTAAGCTGTACATTCCCGTTGGGTTCCCCATCCAATATTTGATGTAAATTAAGTGGTCAGGATCAAAAAATGGCTGGAAATCAAAAATGCTGGATCAGCACTGAGAAAGGAGGAGGAGGGTAAAGAATGCCTCTGTTTGGAATAATCAGGATTTTAATTCAAATCCTACCTTGGCAAGCAAGCAAGCAACCCATCCAAACGTATGATCAGTCATATTCATACTCATGATTGCCAGGGAACTGGTGCTGTGCATAAATTAATTTCAAGGGCACCGCAACAAAAATAATTCAGCAATTACACATCAAGCATTTTTTTTTTGTTCTGCTTGTTTCTTCTCTGGTGCAGTTTGAATTGACAAGACATTTTGCAGTGGCGCTGCACTCTTCCAGTTCTTCAAAATTTACCAATATTTAATTTCTCAATTTCCAAGAGGTTAGGTAGTCTATTTCTCTTTCCCAAATGAATCACCTAATATTTATGTATTGGATTTCATTTATCACCCCATTTGGCAAGCCTATTCATGTTTTCTTCTATTTTGGTAGAGATTGCTACATTATTGGACATGGCGGCTATGCCATACAAGGTTTTGATACATAGCATCTCCAATGTCTATTTAACTGAACAGTGGAGCACAGAAACAAGATTCACAGCATTACTTTTCAAAATAACTGGAGAAAATTCATACTAGTTAGGGTACTAAATAATTCTCAGTTTTTTTTTCAAAGAATTTTCCAAACTACTTTTGCATCTGTATCCATCACCTTAACAGGCAGCACATTCCAAACCCTAATGACTTGTTGCGTAAGCAGGTTTAACTCACCTTTGGAACTCTTTACTTCAGTCAGTGTGGTGTTCAGTCATTAAAGTATATTCAAGATGGGAGATGAATTTTTGGACTCCAGAAATTTAGCAAGGCAAAGAGGATTGAACAGAAAGCAAAAGGTGATTTAAAGTTCAGTAACTGAACAATGGAACATGCTTGAGTGGCCATAAAGTCTTCACCTGCTCCTACTACTTGTGTCGTCTCTAGGAATTTTGCTGATCACCTTAAAGCTAGGCTGTTTTGGTTCGGACTCTGTCATTGGAAATGGCTTCTAAATATTTAATCTACCTAAATCCTTCGCCTTGTGTGTTCTCCAAGAACAATTTTACTTTGTCCACGAGACTTAGATGTAGAATAGGACAATTGGCCCATTAAGTCTGTTCTACCATTTAATGAGATCTTGGCTGATCTGAATATCCTCAACTCCATTTTCCTGCCTTTACCCCATAACTCAATTCCATTACTAATTAAAAACCTTAAGCACACTTAATAACTTAGCCTCAACAGCCCTCTGTGGTAAAGAACTCCACAGACTGATGACCAAAGAAGAACTTTCTCCTTATCAGTTTTAAATGGGTGACTCCTTACTCTAAGATCACACCCTCTAGTCTCAGACTCTCCCACAAACAAGGGGAAACAACCTCATAGCAAAATCAAAGCTTTTCATCTTGTACTCATTAGAGCTAGCTTGCAAGAAACAGACTTGAAAGAGAGAGACCCTTTTATACACCATTTATGAGGGCAAGATGAAAAGCTTTGGTTTCTGGTCTCCTTTTAGCAATGTACTCACCATTTCACTTTGCATCTGCCATTGTTTGCCCATTTCACAGCCTATGTCCTCTTATGTCCAGCAGTGGTTTTACTCCAGAATCCCACAGCCAACAGCCACCCTTTCCCTCACCTCCCACCCATCTTTTATTCCATGGCCCAATTAATTCTTCAGATCAGATCAAATAAAAAAATTAAGCCATGTGCACAAAGAAAGTTCAGGTAGCTAAGAGTGAAGTTCAGAATTCTTTTAAGGCTTGATGTTAACATTCAACAAAGCAGCAAAAATTAGTCCAGTGCTTGAACGTTCATACATAGAAAATGAGGGCATGCTATTCAGACTTCAGTGTAGCACTTCGATACTGTTGTGGGGTGAGCCTAGATTTTGTGCTCAAGTCTCTGGAGTAGTGCACGAATCCAAAAGCTTCTGAGGACAGAAATTAACTCAGCGATACATAACATCATTCAAAATGCAGACAACGTGTATGTCAAGATTCTGACTGGGAAATAAATCCTCCCTTACCTTAACACACAGGAGACCTTTAGCAGCAAGGCCATCTTCTCCTCGGATCTTAGGAAAGCAATGAAACTTGGCATCTAGGATGGGATAGCGGCTGGCAAGGAAGATACCGCTGTTGAAGAATTTAAACTCGCAACATCCTTGGAAGCCATAAACACCTACATCATGAAGGATGTGTCCAAAAGCTGGTTGAAGGAGTTGCTTCAGTTTGGCTGCTGCCCGTTTCTCAAACACTTCCAGAAGACAGACAAAGGCTACGTCAGCAGGAAAGAGCGGAGATATTTCTGCAGGTAGATCATCTTCCACATTTCGCTTTTTCTGAGGTTTACCCTGGCTCTTCAGAGAGTTGAAAGACAGAGCTTGCTGCTTGCTAGGCTGATTGGGTGGCATCTCATCCAAGGCACTTGACAGGTTGCTTCCTTCCATCACTGTAAGATCCAAAGGATCCTTGTTGCTTTGATGCGCATCCAAACATTCGTGGACATTATCTACTTCACTGCTCTCCTCTGAGCTATCAATGTGGTGTAGGTTGTTTACAGCCAGAACTGACCCTCTGGGTCCTTGTGTTCCAGTCGCGCTGCAGGATACTTGTTTAACAGCAGTCAAGGGGCTGTTCTGAAAGCTGGCAGTCACACTTGTTGGAGAGTCCACGCAAACCTTAATTCTTGGCCGGTTGACAGAATCGCTGATATGGCTGGCAATCTGAACTGCTCTCCTTTGAGTCTGAGACAGATTGTTAAAGCGGGCCAAGCAGTTAGGCAGAAAACACAAGTTTGCCTCCACAAAGCTAAATCCTTTGCCCTCTCCATATCCCATCCACTCCTCCTGGATGTATACTTTTGCGGTTTTCACACAGGAATAATTGAAGGGTCTTCTCACTATTTGTAAAGGTGCCCAGATGATGAATCCAATTAATGCCAATGGCACAGAGATTACCAACAAAGTCACATACATAAGAAATCTGAAGAAAACTTCCAGTGGCCAAACATAGCACTCTTGCTCTTGTTTCTGTTGCTGCTCATAAGTTGTTGGCTTAAAAGATGCTACCATGTGATCCAGTGACCAGAAACAGGGGAAAATCAAGCCCCAGGCTGCAGTGTGTAAGCCATGGACACAGGCATTGGGGAAAGGAGATTCACGTAGAACCATCTTTACATACAAACTTTATATTTAACTTTCCCAAGCAGTTGATATGCTATAGGTTCATTCAATAGTTTTTTCCAGGCTGAAACCAATTATTTACCATCATATACTGTTTTGTCTAATGTTGCATTTTGTCACATTCCAGGAGCTCTTGTATTAGGATGCTAGATGTAGAACATGACTCTTCTTTGCCCTCTTGTTACCTATAATAAAACAAACATTTTTTGTATCCTTTCTTAAAATAGAAATGATCCTGTCAATCTGTGTAGCACAAGGAATGCTGTCTTTCAGATGAAATGTTACATTGCAGCTCTGCCTTCTCAAGTGACCTAAAATATCACTTTTTGAAGATGTGAAGAAGAGCTTCTTTGTATCAAGATCAATATTTATCATTCAACCAATATTCTCACACACACAGACACACACAAAGTCTGGTCATTCATCATCTCAATGTAACAGTAGCAAAGGCGATTGGTGTAGCTTGTCCTAAGAAGACATGGACTGAAACTCCAGGCCAGGGCTAGGCACAGTGAGATAAGACTTTAATATCCGTACTTTTTCTTTTTTATCTGGATGAGGACTTTAAAATCTGGACGTTTTTCTTTTGGCTCTGTTTCTTTTATTTCTTCTCGTTTTTTTAAAAATGCAAAATAAAAAACCAGAATTTTAAGATTTGGAGAATGGCAACTTTGTACACTTTTCACTGTATTCCTGTTCTTGAGTACACATGACAATAAAATCTAATTCTAACACTAAATTCTGTATGCAAATCAGTTGCCATTCTTGCTACATAACACTGTACTACTTACAAGATGAGACATAGCAACATACCAAGGTTTCAAAATCACTTCTCAAACTGGTGACCTAGAAGAACAGGAGCAGCAAGCATATGGGCAAATCACCAGTGAATTCTCCAAGTCATAAACATTCCTAACTCAGTTATACACACTTTCACGCTCTTTTATCGGGCAGAAAGTGTAAGCTTGACATCATGTACCAACAGATTCTAGAACAGCTTTTCCCCTTGCTGTTATCAGACTTTTGGAAGAACTTCTCATATATAAAAGTTGATCTTTCACTACACCTTCCCAAGCTGTAAGACTATATACTGCAATCTGTTCTATTATACTGATGTACATATGCAAAATATGATTTGCCAGATTGCATGCAAAACAATACTTTTCACTGCAACAAAAACAGAAATTCATGGAAAAGCTCAGCAGGTCTGGCAGCATCTGTGAAGAGAAATTAGAGTTAATATTTTGAGTCTGGTGACCTTTCCTTAGAAAGGATGGTAGCTAGGAAGATTGGGTAGGGGGAGGGGTAAGCGATAAGTGATTGAAGATAGAGCCCAAAGAGAAAAGATCAGTTGGACAGACAAAGCAGTGGATAACAATCTGGCCAGGAGAGTGAATAGCTGTTAATGGTGACTGTTTGTGGCTAACAATGCATTGTCTGCTATTACAAACTATCCAATCACAAGTTAGAGACAAAAAACTGCAGATGCTGGCATCCAAGGTAGACAAAGAAAAGGCTGGAAGGACACAGCAGGCCAGGCACCATCGGGAGGAAAGGAGCAGTCAATGTTTCAGGTGTTACCCTTCTTCAGGACTGGATGTGGGGGTGGGGGAGAAAGGGTGGAGGCAGAATCTTTTTGGGAGACTGGGGAAGGGGTGGAGGCAGAATTGAGGGGATAGGTGGACGCTGGTGGTAGATACGACCTGGTTGGTTGATGGGAGGGATGGATCCGGTTGGTGGCTGGAAGTGAGGGTCAGAAGGTGGAATGGAAGGGGAAGTGGGGATGGATGGTAAGGTTTTTTGAAATTGGAGAACTCAATGTTGAGTCCTCCAGGCTATAGGGTGCCCAGGCAGGAGATAAGGTGTTGTTCTTCAAGTTTGCATTCAGAGTCGCTGCAACACTGGAGGAGGCCAAGGACAGACATGTCGGAGGGGGAGTAGGACGGGGTGTTGAAATGGGTGGTGACCAGGAGGTTAGGTTATCTCTGTAACCTGATAATTAAAAAGTATATTTTAAAACACACTTCTTTGGTTGTAAAGTGTTAGGTTATGTTGTTATATAAGGCAGATCTTAAATACAAGTTCTTTAATCCATTATTTATCAGAAACAGATCAAAAGTGAGTTTAGATTGCCTGGATCAGGAATTCTAGTTGTATCCTCCTCTCCCCGATTTTTGAATTTTTAACCACTGCCTGGCTTGAAAAGTTGTTACATTCTCACTCATTCCCTAGATTTAAATTTTAATTTGTACAAAGAGCACAATCTGGAATGTACCTCATTTTCCAGTACAAACTTGTGCTTGCAGCATCTCACACAATCCCAGCTCATTCTCCCTCCCTTTAGTCAGGTCCAGACACCCAAAGAAGTAAAGACAATACTGTAATAAAGTTTAAGTCATCTTCCTTCAGTAAGCCCAGTCAGCCATCCTTCACCTAAGCTTCAATCCTGTAAGGACAGTATTCACACAATTCACCCAAAGCCTCTAACCAGGTCTCAGCCCCCTTCATAGAACAGTACTGCCCAGTACAGGCCCTTTGACCCACAATTTTGTGCCAATGTTTCCTTCCTGCATTCTTGATTCTCTTTACTGTGTCTAAGAAACACACAGGTACATGATCTACATAACAAACAAACAAACAAACCCGGGTCGGGGGGGGGGGGGGGGCACAATGGCTTGGTGGTATTATCTGGGTCTCTGGACTAAATCCAGCAATAAGTAAAATACCTGGAATTAAGAATCTAATGAAGACCATTAATCTGAGATAGTAGGAACTGCAGATGCTGGAGAATCCGAGACAACAAGGTGCAGGGCTGGATGAACACAGCAGGCCAAGCAGCATCATAGGAGCAGAGAGGGTGACGTTTCGGGCCTAGACCCTTCATCAAGGGTCTAAGACCATTAATCTATTGTCAGAAAAATCCACATCTGGTTCACTAATGTCCTTGAGGGAACAAAACTGCCATCCTTACTTGGTCCAGCCTACACGTGACTCCAGTCTCACAGTGGTTGACTCTGAACTGCCCTCTGGCCAATTCAGAATAGGCAATAAATGCTGCCTAGCCAGCAACGCCCTCATTCCATTAAAGAATTTTAAAGCAACTAAAAATAACAATGGATTGTTAAAAAAAATCCCTCTACATTCCAGAAAACTAATGGTTGAGAAGCTTAAGCAGTAATGAAATGACTAGGCTTGGTCAGTGCTTATTCACCGATTGCCCTCACACCTTAGCTTAAAACAGAGATGCCTGAGTCATTCCCCATGTAAACTGATTTTCTTCCCTCCTTGAAAAAAAAATGGCAGGCACGTCCCGGGCTCAATAACGTCATCTTCTTCATTCGATTTATCGAATGCAGGCTGAAAGGGTAAAGCAAATACAGCACACCACTCGGAGTCACGGATGGAAAGCACAGGACAGAAAGGTTGAGCAGGTCTATGAGAATCGGTCTTAGAGGAGTGCCAACATAGCTCACTTGGTTGGACTGAGGCGGAAGGAGCAGGGTCCGGACCCAAAACGTCAGCCTTCCTGCTCCTCTGATGCTGCCTGGCCTGCTGCGTTCATCCAGCTCTACACCTTGTTATCCACGACCTCACCTGCAGCCGCTTCTCCATCGCAGGACAGGAGAGGTGGGCTCAGTGTTGTCTATCTACACAGCGTATGAGAGAAGCCAGCGGCTGCTATCCTCTTCACCTGGAAACGGCACAACCAAGCCGGAAAAGACTCCTGTACTTTCCCCTTTCCCGCACCAATTACCTACCTAGCACCTGCTCTCCGCGCAAGCGCACTCCCATCCACACCACCTGCCGGCCCCACCTGACATCATCGCGTAGGCACGTAGTCCCGCCCCCCTCCCCGGCAGGTGAGGCGCGAAGGCAAACCTGAAAGGATGGAGTGTCCGTTGGAACCTGCGCGCGCTGATCCAAGAAGCTCGAGGCAAAACTTGTTTTTGCTGTGTCCGGGTGTGGATCATCCAACGACTTAACGAAGATCTGCTTCAGAATTTATATTTCTATTTTGTTTTTCGTTTCGGGTTTTTCAGAGAACAGAGATTTAAAATAATTTGGAAAACGTAGTCAGGTTGTCAGTTCTCCATGAAAAATTGAGTTTTTCTCTCTTATTCTCGAGGTGGAAGTATTGTTAACAAGGTTGGTTTTATTATTCATGCCTCAGTGCCCTGTAAAGCACAACAATATATCCAACCCATTCCAAGTAGCTATGTGTTAACCACATTGGTGTGGGATTGGTTTCAGATTTAGACGTGATCAGCTAAATACAGAATATTTCCTTCCCCAAAAGACATTTGCAAATTGAGATTTTACAATAACCTGTTCTTTGGTCACTTTTTTCCATTCAGCTTTTCAATTTTCAATTTACCATGGCCGGATTCAAAATAGGATTTTTTTCTGAAGAGTTCAAGTTGAAGCTCCACTAAGCTCAACACAATCTGATGATGTCACATACCTGGAGAATAAAGGACTATTCGTGGAGTCCCCGATGCACTGTCTCTGATTCCTGATAGTCTTTATAATTATGCCAACTAGTCAGTGTAACTTGTCCCTGTCGCTTTCTTGTTGTGTAAGGCACCTCCTCTTCTTTAATGTGGACAGTTTTCAAGACATCATTATTTTCTCCCCCAATTTCCCTAACTTCCATGTCTTACTCCACAGTAAATACTTCGGTGGCACTATCACGTTGCTAAATGGGACAGACTTTGAGCAGATCTAGAAACTCAAGACTGGACATCCCTGAGATTCTGTAGGCCAACAGCAGCAGCAGAATTGTACTCCAGCGTGATCTGCAACCTCATGGCCTGGCAACTCCCCCACTCAATCATTAACACCAAGTCAGGTGATCAACATTGGTTTAATGGAGAGTGCAAGAAGGCATGCCAGGATCAGCACCAGGCTTACCTAAAAATGAGATATCAACCTGGTGAAGCTACCAGATAGTAATACTTGCTTGCCAAACAGCAAGTGACAGACAGAGACAAGCAATACCACCACCAATAGATCAGATCTCAACTCTGCAGTTCTGCCAAAATCAGTCATGAATGGTGGTGACAAACAACCCGCTGGAGGAGTAGGCTTCACAAATATCCCCATCCTCAATGAAGGAAGAGTCCAGCTCATCAATGCAAAAATAACACTGAAGCTTTCGCAACAATCTTCAGCAGGAAGTGCCAAGTGGATAATCCAACTTGTCCTACTCCAGTGGCCCCCAGCATTACAGATGATACCAGTCTTCAGCCAATTCGATTCACTACATGTGATATCAAGAAATAGATGAGGACATTGGATACTGCAAAGGCTATGGGCCCTGACAACATTCCAGCAATAGGATTGAAGATTTGAGCTCCAGAACCTGTCACACCATGAGCCAAGCTGTCCTAGTACAGTTAAAACACTAGTATTTACTTGACGATGTGTAAAATTTCCCAGGTATGTCCTGTACACAAAAAAAAACAAATCCAACCCGGCCAATTACTGCCCAATCAGTCTCCTCTCAATCATCAGTAAAGTGATGGAAGTTGTCATCAACAGTGCTTTAAAGTACAACCTGCTTAGCAATAACCTGCTCAGTGATGCCCAGTTTGGGATTCCCACAGGGCCACTGAACTCCTGACCTCATAACAGCTTGACTCAATTATGGACAAAAAATGCTGAATTCCAGAGGTGAGGTATAGTCCTTGATATCAAAGCTGCATTTGACCAAGTGTGGCATCCAGAGTTCTGAGCAAAATTGCAATCAGTCGACTGTTCAGAGTCTTTCCTGGCACAGAAGAAGGTGGACATAGTTTTTGGAGCCCAGTTCTCAGCTCCAGGACATCCGCAGAATGCCCATGACCAACCACCTTCAGTTGCTTCATCAATGTCGTTCCTTCCATCATAAGGTCTGAAGTGAGGATGTTCGCCAATGATTGCACAATGCTCAGCACCATTCACAACTCCTCAAGTGCTGAAACAGTCCATGTTTAAATGTAGCAAGATCTGGGCAATATTCAGGTTTCGGCTGACAAGTGGCAAGTAACATTTGCATCACACAAGTGCCAGGCATTGACCATGTCCAATGAGAGGCAATTGAACCACTGCCCTTTGATATTCAATGGTGTCACCATAATTGAATCAACTACTGTCAACATTCATGGGGTTACTATTGACCAGAAACTCAACTGGACTCTCCACATATACACAATGGCTACAAGAACAGGTTAGAGACTAGGAATACTGCAGCAAGTAACTCACCTCCTGACTCTCTGAAGCCTGTCCACCAGCTACAAGGTACTAGTTAGGAGTGTGATGGCTGTCACTTGCCTGAATAAGTGCATCTCCAGCAATAGTTATGAAACTTGACACCATCCAGGACAAAGCAGCCTGCTGAATTGGCACCATATGCACAAGCATCCACTCCCATCCGTACCACCGATGCTCAGCAGAGCAGTGCATTCTATCTTCAAGATGCACTGTAGAAATTCACCAATGATCCGTAAAATAGCACCTTTCAACCCCCCATGACTACTTTTATCTAGAAGAGCAAGGCAGCAGATACATGGGAACATCACCACCTGCAAGTTCCTTACCAAGCCACTCACCGTCCTGACTTAGCAATATATTTCTGTTCTTTCATTGTTATTGGGTCAAAATCCTAGAGTTCCCTCCCTAAGGGCATTGTGGGTCTACCAACAGCACATGGACAGCAGCAGTTTGAAAAGACGGTTCACCAGCACCTTTCAAGGGCAACTAGCGACAGTCAATAAATGCTGGCCAGCCAGCAAAGCCCATGTCTTGCGAGTGAATAAAAAAACGTTTCTGGTGGTAATTTGGAAGGCATGACAGAAATGCATCCCAAGTAAGAAGAAACATGTGACAGGGAGGATGATGCAACTGTAGCTGACAAATGAAGTCAGAGACAGCCAAAAAACAGCAGGATGAGGATGGCAAGGTAAGGGACCCTTGAATAACGAGAGAGGTTTTGAATTTAGTCAAAAGATTAAAATGAGGCATATGTAACATTTAGGAAACTAAAATCAGAAGGGCCTGTGGGGAATATAAAGAAAACAGGAAAGAACTCAAGCAGGGGAATTAGGAGAGCAAGGAGGGGCCATGAAATAACCTTAGCAAGTAGGGTTAAAGAGAATCCCAATACAATTGATACATATGTTAAAAATAAGAGGATAACTAGGGAGAGGGTAGCCCACTTGAGGATAAAGGAGGGAACTTGTGCTTGGAGGTAGAGGATATGGGCAAGATCCCAAATGAGTACTTCATGACAATATTCAGCGAGAAGAACAATTAGGTTGCAGACTTGCTCGCTGAGCCGGTGTGTTTGACTGCAGATGTTTCGTCACCCTGTTAGGTAACATTGTCAGTGCGCCTCCGGTGAAGTGTTGGTGTTCTGTCCCGCTTGTTATTTATATGCCTTGGTTTGCTGGGGTGGTTGGTATTAGTTCTGTTTTTGTTCTTCAGTGGTTTGTATATTGAGTCAAGTTCAATGTGTTTGTTGACAGAGTTCTGGTTGGAATGCCTGGCCTCCAGGAATTCCCTGGCATGGTATTTTGTATATTACATTAGTTTCATTGGTTGTGGGTATATTCATCAGTAAAGGAACCCATACCCACAACCGATAAAACTATTTAATATACAAAATACCATGCAAGGACTGAGAAACATTACATACACCAAACTGGAAGTAAACTGACAATAAGGATACATGAACACCAACTAGCCACCAAGAGACATGACCAATTCTCACTGGTCTCAATACACATGGATAAAGAATGACACGAATTTGACTGGGACAGCACATCCATAATAGCACAAGCCAAACAGAGACATGCCAGGGAATTCCTGGAGGCCTGGCATTCCAACCGGAACTCCATCAACAAACACATTGAACTGGACCCAATTTACAATACACTGAAGAACAAAACCGGAAGTAATACCAACCACCCCAGCAAACCGAGGCATATAAATAACAAACGGGATGGAACACCAACGTTTCACTGGAGGCGCATTAACGATGTTACGTATCAGAGTGGCGAAATGTCTGCAATCAAACATACTGGCTCAGCGAGCAAGTCTGCAACCTCATCCACAACTGGAGCTACAAATCTTCTCAAAAACTTTAGAAGAGCAATGTGGAGGATCGTGAGATTAGTGTGGAGAATGCTAATATGGTAGGGCATTTTGAGATCAAAGAAAGAAGTGCTGTTGGATTTCCTGAAGAGTATTAAGATGGATAGATCCCCAGGGTCTGATGGTATCTACTCCAGGTTATTGAGAGGCATAAGAGGAGATTGCTGGAATTTTGTCTAAAATCTTTGTATCCTCGGTAGCCACTGAAGAGGTCCTGGAGGTTTGGCGAGTAGCTAATGTTGTTTCTCTATTCAAGAAGAGAAATAGGGGTAATCCAGGAAACTATAGATTGGTGAGTCTCATATAGATGGTGGGGAAGCTATTGGAGAGAATTCTTAGGGATAGAATTTACACGCATTTGGAAAAGCATGGCCTAATTAGGAACAGTCAGCATGGCTTTTAACAGGGCAGGGCATACCTTACTAACTTGATTGAAATTTTTGAGGAGGTGATGAAGGTGATTGATGAGGGAAGAGCAGTGAATGTTGTCTACATGGATTTTAGTAAGGTTTTTGACGAGATTCCTCGTGGTAGGCTCATCGAGAAAATTAAGATGCACAGTGTCTTGGCCACTTGGATTCAGAATTAGCTTGCCCATTGAAGGTCGAGGATAATGGTGGAAGAGTATTTTTCTGCCTGG
Source organism: Rhincodon typus (assembly GCF_021869965.1). Classification (NCBI taxonomy): domain Eukaryota; kingdom Metazoa; phylum Chordata; class Chondrichthyes; order Orectolobiformes; family Rhincodontidae; genus Rhincodon; species Rhincodon typus. The sequence goes on from NC_063333.1 coordinate 3,752,945, forward strand.
AGGTCCATGATTAGTGGTGTTCCTCTGTGATCTGTACTGGGACCTCTGCTGTTTGTGATATATATAAATGACTTGGATGAAAATGTAGATGTGTGGGTTAGTAAGTTTGAAGGTGACTCAAAGATCGATGGAATTGCGGATGGTGTAGAAGTTGTCAAAGGATACAGCAGGATATAGATTACTTGCAGATATGGGCGGAGAAGTGGCAGGTGGAGTTTAATCTGGGTAAGTGTGAAGTGCTGCACTTTGAGAGATCAAATGTTAAGGAAGAGTATACAGTTAATGGCAGGACCCTGAATAGCATTGATGTACAGAGGGATCTTGGGGTTCAAGTCCATAGCTCCCTGAAAGTGGCCACACAAATAGGTAGAGTGGTAAAGAAGGCATAAGGCATGTTCACTTTTATTGGTTGGGGCATTGACTACAAGAGTCAGGATGTCATACTGCAGCTTTATATGACTTTGGTTAGGCTACACTTTGGGTATTGCATTCAATTCTGGTTGCCACATACAGGAAGGATGTGGAGGCTTTGGAAAGGGTGCAGAAGAGGTTTACCAGGATGCTGCCTGGATTAGAACTATAAGGAGAGGCTAGAAAAAAACTTGGGTTGTTTTCTCTGGAGCAGCAGAGGCTGAGAGGAGACTTGATAGAAGTCTGTAAAATTATGAGATGCGTAGATACGGTGACAGCCAGATCTTTTTCCCAGAGTCGAAATGTCTAATACTGGAGGGGGTTGGGTGGGGATGTGTGTTGTGAGGAGTGGGGGCATGTGTTTAAGGTGAGAGGGGGAAAGTTCAAAGAACATGCGAGGGGCAAGTTTTTACACAGAGAGTGGTACGTGCCTGGAACGTGCTGCTATGGATGGTGATGAAGAGAGATATGTTAGGGGTGTTTAAGGGACTTTTAGATAAGGACATGAATATGCAGAGAATAGAGGGATATGGACCAAGGGCAGACACAACATCGAGAGCTGAAGGGCCTGTTTCTGTGCTGTTCTGTTCAATGTACTATGTTTTATGAAAATAATATAATGTGGTGAAGATAACTAGGAAGCCAAAGAGATAACTAGGAAGCCAGAGGATTGGTAAGACAAAAAAGCCAGCAGAAGGGTCTGCTCTGCCATTCAATCATGTTTGATACATTTCTCAATCCCACTCTGCTGCCTTCTCCCCATAACCCTTGATTTCCTTACCAATCAAGAGTCTATCTATCTCTGTCTTAAATACATTCAGTGACCTAACCCACCCAACCCTCTGTGGCAATGAGTTCCACAGATTAACCACCATCTGGCTGAAGAAATTCCTTGTAATCTCGGTTCTATTTAGATTTCCAAAATGCCTTTGACAAGATACCACACAGCAGGCTGCTTAATAAGATAAGTGCCCATTAGGGCTCAGTTCTAAAGAGTCATCCCTTTACTCTGAAGCTATACCCTCACGTCCTATCTCTACTACTAGTGGAAACGTCTCCGTGTCTACTCTATTCAGGCTTCTCAGTATTCTGTAAGTTTCAATCAGATCCCCTCTCATCTTTCTAAACCCAATCAAGTACAGACCCAGAGTCCTCAACTTCTCCTCAGATGACAAGTTCATCATCCCCAGGATCATTCTTGTCAACCTCCTCTGGACCACCTCCAACACCAGCACATTCTTCCTTGGAAATGGTGCCTAAAGCTGCTCACAATATTCCAAGTGCAATATTACCAGAATCTTACACACCCTCAGCAGTACACCTTTGTCCTTGTATTCCAGCCCTCTTGAAATAAGTGCTAACATTACATTTGACTTCCACCAATTTAGCCTGCGTCTTAACCTTAAAAGAATACTGAACTAGGATTGCCATTGTGCTTCAGATTTCTGAAACCTTTCCCTGTTTAGAAAATATTCTATGCCTCTATTCTTCTTACTAAAGTGCATAACTTCACACTTTCCCACAATGTATTCCATCTGCCACTTCTTTACCCACTCCCCCAGCATGTCCAAATCCTTCTGTAGCCTCCCCACTTCCTCAACACTACTGTCCCTCCACCTATATTTGTGTAGTCTACAAACTTAACAAAAATGTCCTTGGTTCCTTTGTCTACATCGTTCATGAATAATGCGAATATTTGCGCTCTCAACACTGACCTTTGTGGAACTCCACTAGTCACTGGCTGCCATCTTGAAAAAGACCCCTTTATCTACCCTCTCTGCCTTCTGCCAGTCGGTCAATCCTGTATCCATACCAGTACCTTGTCCCTAATGGGCTGTTATCTTATTAAGTAGCCTCCTGTGTGGTGTCTTGTCAAAGGCATTTTGGAAATCTAAATAGATCATGTTCACTAGCTAACCTTTGTGTAACTTGCTTGTTACCTCCTTAAAGAATTCTGGCAGATTTGTCCCCTTAATGAAGCCATGCCAACACAGCCCTATTTTACCAGGCATTTTCAAGTATTCCACCAATCTTATCCTTCAAAATGGACTCTAAAAATCTCACCACCAACCAAGGCCAGGCTAACTGGCCTATATTTCCGTACTTTTGCATGCCTTTTTAAATACGGGTGTTACATGAGCCATGGGACTCTCCCTCATTCTAGTGATTCATGAAATGTCACCACCAATTCTTCCACAACTTTCTTAGCTATCTTCTTCAGAACTCTGGGGTATAGTCCATCTGGTTTGTGTCAGTTATCCACTGTTAGACCTTTCTGCTTCCCCAGCACTTTCTCCTTAGTGATGGCCACTACACTCATCTTGATTCCTTGATTCTTTTGATGTTCTGGTACACTGCTGTCTTCCGTTCTAAAAATTGATGCAATATACTTATTTGATTCCTTTGTTTCTTTGTTCCCCATTACTACTCTTCCAACCAGATTTTTCAGTGGTCCAATGTCCACTCATGCCTCTCTCTTACTTTTAGATATCTAAAAAAAATCTTCTAATCTTCTTTTATATTACTACCTAGCTTACTCTCTTATTTAATCTTCTCCCCCCGCCCATTGTTTTTCCAGTTATTCTGTGCTGGTTTATAAAGGCTTCTCAATCCTCTGACTTCCCACTAATCTTCACCACATTGTATGCTTTTTCTTTTGCTTCTATGCTGTCCTTGACTTCCCTTGTGAGCAATGGCTGCCTTGTCCTCCCTTTAGTATATTTCTTTATACTTGGAATGAATTTATGCTGTACCTCCTGAGTTAGCCCCAGAAACTCTTGCCATTGTTTTTCCACCATCTTTCCTGCTAGGCTCCCCTTTCAGTCAACTCTGGCTAGCTCCTCTCTCATGTCTTTGTAGTTACCTTTACTCAATTATAATATTATGGTCACTGCCCTCGATGGATTCCTTCACCTGCAGCTCCCTAATCAAGTCTTCCTCATTGCATGTAGTATCACCAAATCCAGAATTCCCTGTTCCGTAGTGGGTACTACCACAAGCTGCTCTAAAAAAAATCTTGCAGACATTCCACAATTTTCTTGATTTCCCAGTCCACCTGCATAATGAAGTCCTCCATGATTATTGTAATAGTGCCTTTCTTACTTGCCTTTGTATCTCCTGATTTATTTTCTTTCCCACATCCTGACTACTGCTAGAGGGACTACTACTATTAACATCTCCCACTGGGGACTTTTCTCCCTTGCAGTTCCTCAGCTCTTCTCACACAGATTCTATGCTTTCCGACTCCATGTCACTTTTTCCTCTTGATTTAATTTCATTTTAGTCAACCATCAGATATGAGTCCAACCATTGGAGAGATTTTCACCTGCTACTGATTGACCCCAGTTTTGCCAGAATTCCTTGATGCCACACTCAGTCAAATGCATCCTGTTAAAGGTTTTCACTCTCACCTCACCTGTAGAATGCAGCTCTCTTGTCTGTGTTTCAACAAGGTTGTAATGAGTTTAGTAGTGGAGTGGCCCTGGTGGGACCTAAACTGGGCATTTTAAAAAAAAAATTATTCATTCATGGGATGTGGCTGTCTCTGGCTAGACCAGGATTTATTGTCCATTTCTAATTGGCCTCATCCTTACCAATCTCCATGCCACAGATGCATCTGTCCATGACAGTATTGGTAAGAACAACCACCACACAGTCTTGTGGAGACAAAGTCCCAACTTTGCACTGATAATACCTGTCATCATGTTGTGTGGTATAAACAGGGTAGGAGGGGTCTTTGAACATGTTGGCTCCTTTCCTGGGACAGCGGGAAGTGTGGACGGAGTCAATGGAAGGAAAGCTAGTTTTCATGATGACTGGGCTGTGTTCTGAACTTGTAATTTCCTGTGGTCTTGGGCAGAGCACAAGCTGTGAGGCATCTGGATAGGATGCTGATAGGATAGGTGCATCTTTAAAAATTGTTGAGCCATTGTGATCATGCTGAACTTCGTTAGCCTTCTGTGGAAGTAGAAACATTGGTGTGGTGATAGGGTGAATGGAGCCACAGAGTGGGGGAGTGAATTGGCAGAGGCTTCTGGGATGACAAGAAGATTTTGACACTCATTTTGACCTAAAACATTGTACCCCTGCTCTGTACCTGCTAGGAGTAGTCAGAGAAATCAACGGAAATATATGTGCTGTCAGTTAAGATATATATGCTAGGATGTCTTGGCAAGACAGTGCAAGAACATCTGGAGTCCATTCAAGCATACTGTAACTTCTGAATTTGAGCACAGTCAGGTTCCTTAGAAATTTCAGTAGTATTTTGGGCCTAAGTGTGTGCCACTACTGGGACCATGAGCAGGACATTAGAGGTCTTGCTCCTATTTTGAAAAACAATGACTATTATTAACTTCTAATTGAATTGAAAAAGAATGAGGCCTCCCTTAGAACCTTAGGTTAAGGCCTGCTCTTCCCAATGTTTCAAGTAGCTCTGTATGGCACCAACCACATTTTGTTGTTCAGCTGAAACAATTTTTAACTCTTACAATGCAGTGAATCATAATTTGATGCTTGCAGTAGCAGCCTGATTGCATTATTGGCTTTCTCATATGTCACAAAGCTTCAAGCTGGTCATCTCAGGATGGTTGTTCATCTTATCCTTTCTGCAAAGGACTTGTAGCCAGGTAGAGGAACCAGAGGAGGAGGAGGATATGGCTACACCAGCTAACCAATCATGTGATTCTCTTAATGGTTAGTCTGTAAATAGATGTTTTGACTGCTGCTTGGTAACACTTTTGTAAGCTGATTTCAGTGAATCATTCTGCTCCCTTGTTTCTAGAGATAGAACTTTGAATTTGCAAGGTGGAATTTCAATGAAATTGAGTGGAAGGGCAGTTTTAAACCCTATTCAATATTACTACTCTCTATTGAAGTTAGAGGAGAGTTACTTTAGGTGGGATAAACCAGCAGTGCATCCAATTCTGTTGGTTTCTTCATGGACAGGTTTGGTTGAAAGTTTCCCCCAGGATCTCTGAAATATAATTTATGCATGTCGAAAGCATCTAATTATAATGTGATTCTCTTTTATGCTGCTAGGTTCTCTGCTTGGATTGTGGTAGTATGGGTGTCACTGGACAAATTGAGAACTGGGTCTTTTGCCTTGAGAAATACAGAGAGAGGGTCTAACAAATACACATTCATAATCTCATTCCTATCAGAGTCTTTTTCCCATGGTGAAAATATCAAATACTAGGGGACATAGGTTTAAGGTAAGAGGGGAAAAGTTTAAAGGAGATGTGTGAGAAAACTTTTTTTACACAGAGGGTGGTAGGTACATGGAATATGAGTGGTGGTAGAAGCAGGTACGATAGTAATATTTAAGAGGCATTTAGGCAGACAAATGAACAGGCAGGGAATAGAGGGGTGTGGACCATGTGTAGGCAGCTGGGATTAATTTAGAATGGCATCATAATTGACATAGACATAGTGGGCAGAAGGGCCAGTTCCTGTGCTGAATTGTTCTATGTTCTGTATTCTATATTCTATGATCCAGTGACTCCTGCGGTCATGAGTGTAGGATTTTACGTGGGTGAGTATAAAATTCAGGAGGGATATAAATTGTTCTGTTGACTTGTTATCATTTTTTCAAACTGCTGACATTTACTCACTAATTTTATTCCACTTGATGTCTGGATAGAAAAGGGATACTTCTGCTATATTATCAAGACCAGTATTTATTGACTATGGGTAGTTGCTGAATACGATGGTAGTTATGTTGCTGAAAATGGATCAATGCAGTATTGAAAGCACATATTCCCATAGATACCTAAGTAAATGTTCAGGTTGCATTCCCAGAAGTCGTTCAGGTTGATATGACATCATTCAACAGAGTTGATCTGCCAGCTGCTGCATATTTTTTCATGATATATATTGAATAATATGTACTCCTTTCACACTTCTAAGGGATAAAATTGATCATTGCCATTAGTGGACAATCTTTGTTGCCATCCTTTATTGGACATTTGACATTTGAAAAGATCGTGTACATTACAGGCACAATTTGCCACCAGCCATGAAAGTACTCATGATTTGGAGAAAGTATCTCATGCATTAACTTCAGCTATACTTCCTGCTGCATCAGAAAGCAACCAACATAATCAAATCAAACCAACATAATCCCCTCCCACTACGGTTCTCCTCTCTTCCACCCTCTTCTGTTAGGCAGAAGATGTAAAAGTTTGAATACGCTTACGAACTGATGCAAGAACAGCATCTTCCCCACTTATCAGACTTACCAGCAGCACTACTGACTGAGCTGGTCGGGTCCTAAAGGACATAGCTGCTAGACTAGGTCTCTGGCAGATGGTGAGGGAACCAACGAGGGGGATAAGCATATCTGACCTCATCCTTACCAATCTGCCTGCTGCAGATGCGTCTGACCATGATAGTATCAGTAAGAGTGACCACCACATAGTCCTTGTGGAAATGAAGCCCCGCCTTCATATTGAGGATATTCTCCATCGTGTTGTACAGCACTGTCACTGTGCTAAATAGGACAGACTTCAAACAGATCTAGCAGCTCAAGACTGGGCATCTGTGAGCCACTGTGGACATTCAGCAGCAGTAGAATCAAACTCCATCTGAATATGCAACCGCATGGCTTGGCATATTCCCGCTCAACCATTACCATCAAGCCAGGGGACCAACCCTGGTTCAATGGCAGGTGCAGAAGAGCATGCCAGGATCAGTACCAGGTATCAATTTGGTGAAGCTACCTCGGGTGTCAGCATAAGGAGCAAGTGATAGAGCTATGCCATCCCACAACTGCCAGATCAGATCTAAGATCTGCAGTCTTGCCACATCCAGTCATAAATGGTGGTGGACAATCAAACAACTCACTGGAGGAGGAGGTTCCACAAATATCTCCATCCTCAATGACGGAAGAGCCCAGCACATCAGTGCAAAAGATAAGGCTGAAGCATTTGCAGCAGTCTTCAGCCAGAGTACCAAGTGGATGATCTACCTCGGTTTCCTCCAGTGTCCCCAAAATCAGAGGCCTGTCTTTAGCGAATTTGATTCATTCCACGTGCTATCAAGACACAGTTGGAGGCACTAGATACCTCAAAGGCAATGGACCCGGACAACATTCCAGCAATAATACTGAAGACTTGTGCTTGAGAACTTGCCACACCCTTAGCCATGCTCTTCCAGTACAGCAACAACACTGGCATCTACCTAACAATGTGGAAAATTGCCCAGGTATGTCCTGTACACAAACAGCATGACAAATCCAACCTGGCCAATTCCGCCCTATCAGTCTGCTCTCAATCATCAGTAAAGGTGTCATCAACAGTGCTATCAAGCAGCATCTGCTTAGCAGTAACCTTGCTCAATGGCATCCAGTTTGGACTCTGCTAGGGTCACTCAGTTCCTGACCTCATTACAGCCTTGGTTCAAACATGGACAAGAGCTGAATTCCAGCAGTGAGGTGCGAATGACAGCATTTGTCATCAAAGCCCTATTTAGCTGAGTGTGGCATCAAGAAGCCTGAGCAAAACTGGAATAAATAGGAATCGGGGGAAAACTCTTGATTAGTTGGAGTCATACTTGGAATATAGGAAGATGGTTATAGTTTTTGAAGGTCAGTCATCTCATTCATGCTGGAGATCTTAGGGTATTGTGCTCTTCAGCTACTTCATCAATGACCTTCCCTCCATCATAAGGTCAAAGTGGGGATGTTTGCTGATGAAAGCACAACTTGCAATAATGTTGTTCTGAAAGCTGGATTTTTGAAAAGTTAAGGAATTAAAGGTTATGGTGAACGGGTGGGTAAGTGGAGCTGAGTCCACAAAATGATCAGCCATGATCTTATTATGTAGTAGAGCAGGCTCGATGGGCCAGATGGCCTTCTCCTGATGCAATTTCTTATGTACCTTATGTTCTTACTCATGACTCTTCAGATACTGCACAAGATCATGTTCAAATGCAAACAGATCTGGACAATGTTTTGCAAGTGACAAGTAACATTCATGCCAAATAAATGTTAGGCAATGAACCTCTCCAATAAGAGATAATCTAACCGCTACTCTTGAGATTCAATTGTGTTGCCATCACCGAATTCCAAGCTATCAACATCCTGGGGCCTACCATTGACCAGAAATTCAACTGGACTATCAATATAAATGCAATAGTTACAAGAACAGGTCAGAGGTTAGGAATACAGTGGTGAGTAACCCACCACCTGACTCCCTAAAGCCTGTCCACTATCTTCAAGGTGCAAGTCAGGAGTACAGTGGAATATTCCCCATTTGCTTGAATGACTGCAGCTCAAACAACACTTAAGTTTGATAACATTCAGGACAAAGCCACCCACCTGATTGGCATCCACTCACAAACATTCACTCTCTCCACCATTGATGCTTGCCACCATCTTTTTGAGGCCAACTAAGGAATATACTTAATGCTGGTCAGCAAAGCCCACATTCCCTGAATGAATGTTAAAAAATGCTATTGAAGCACAATATTTGAGATATTTTGAGAGAGCAGATGCTGGCAGATACTGCAGTATGTAAATGTGTTAGCCAATGGGTGGCATGGATGCTCAGTGGTTGGCACTGTTGCCTCACAGTACCAGGGACCAGGTTCAATTCCAGCCTCAGGCAACTGTGTGGAGTTTGCATGTTCTCCCTGTGTCTGTTTGGGTTTCCTCTGTGTGTTCTGGTTTCTACCCACTGGATGTGCAGATTAGGTGGATTGGCCTGGCTAAATTGCCCATAGTGTCTAGGGATGTGCAAGTTAGGTGGCTAAGCCGTGTGAAATGCAGGGTTACAGGGATAGGGTGGGGGGGTGCGCTGAATGTGGATGGGATGCTGTTCGGAGTGTCGGTGTGGACTTGTTGGGCTGAATGGCGTGTTCCCACACTGTAGAGATTCTATGAATTCACCATCACCCATTCTGCATAATTGCTCAAGGTGAATTTGCATCCATTTATTTCCCAGAAATTAAAACTTCTTTTACAGTTGACAGACTTCACAAATTTAAGCCTGTATAATTGCTGAATTAGCATTTCTTGACTCGCTTCTGTTCTTTTTGTATTTGGTCAATGTTCAATATTGTTGTTCCCTTTCAAACAGGATTCTTAATGGAAATAAAGTTGCTATTGCAGTAACAACAACAGAAATTAGTGGGAAAACTCAGCAGGGTTGGCAGCATCTGTGGAGAGAAGTAGAGTTATCATTTTGGATCTAGTGACTCTTCTTCTAAACTTCTATTGCAGCATATTGTGTTGTACCTAGCAGTGGTAACTAGGTAACCACCCACATAGAAGCATAGAAACATAGAAAATAGGTGCAGGAGTAGGCCATTCGGCCCTTCAAACCTGCATCACCATTCAATATGATCATGGCTGACCATGCAACCTCAGTGTCCCATTCCTGCTTTCTCTCCATACCTCTTGATCCCTTTAACTGCAAGTGCCACATCCAGCTCCCTCTTGCATATATCTAATGAACATGTCCCAACAGCTTCCTATGGGAGGGAATTCCACAGCTTTACAACTCTCTGAGTGGAGAAATTCTTCCTCATCATGGCTTACCCTTATTCTTAGATGGTGACCCGTAGTTCTGGACTTCCCCAACATCAGGAACATTCTTCCCACATCTAGCCTGTCCAGTCCAATCAGGATTTTATACGTTTCTATGAGATCACCCCCCTCATTCTTCTAAATTCCAGCGAGTACAAGCCTGGTCAGTCCAAGCCTTTCCTCATACATAGGTCCTGCCATCCCAGGAATCAATCTGGTGAAACTTTGCTGAACGCCCTCAATAGCAAGAATAGTTTTTGTCACTGGAGAGTCTTAAGAATGGTAGCAGATGCAAGACTAAATACAACACATCTAAAATTAAGAGTGGGAGCAATATTTTTGTACAGAGGCTTTTCTATTTATAATTTGAATCATACTCAATGTCAAAAGGAGAGAATGGATATACTCCATGATAAATATTCTCCTTGTTTCAAGGGACAGAGAATGAGAAGTAGAGATTGGGTGTTCAAAATTGAAGGTATATGGAACATTTAAGCAATAAAACACTGTTCTGGCCTCCACTGGATTTTGAATCCAGTTCTAGACACTACATTTTGGCTTTGGGTTGCAAGGACCGATGGAAATAGTTCTAAGGTAAATGAAATTCAGGCACATGGAAAAGTAACAGGCAGAAGAAGGGATGTGAAAGAAGTGTTCAAAATTATGAGGGATGTAAACAAAATCAAGATAAATTTTACCCATTGCGAAAGTTTGAGAACCAAAATACATCAATTTAAGATGAATGGCAAAAGAGAAAATAGTGATATGAAAAATAAAAATAGAAAGTACCAGAAAAACCCAGCAGGTCGAGCAATTTCCTGTGTGAGAATCACACAGGAGCCTGGGTGACATGTCCTATAGCGAGATTTGTGGCAGAATTGGATGAGAAGTCTGGCAAGTCTCATTTTGGCATTGGGAATATCTGGCTCCTTATTTTGTGCTTTTCCAAGCAGCATGATGAGATTCTTGCTAGGCAGCTGCTAGATCTCTTCCAACAGGTATTAATGCTCATAGAACATGTTAATAGCACAACTTGCCCTGTAATATTCAACCTCCCATCCTACCAAATGCATGAAACAAACTAGACATCGGGAAAACCTAACTTGGAAATCAAAGTAGGACCCTGGTGAGTCCGACTTGCCACAGGCTGTGAATGGCATTGGGCAACAGCACCTCAGGTTACACAATCCATGGGCATCAGCTACAGACACCATTTGTCTGCAGACATTGGCATTCAGCATCTTTCAACCCATCATGAACATCATGGCACCTCTTTAATACACTCTGGAAGCACAGAGTTGCATTGCAACTAGCTTTGAGAAGGTCATTGCAGAGACACTTTTCGTCCTTGGATAAGTACCCAGCTAACTGAATCAATCAGGTTGCACCTCAGGACTGCTTGTTTGCTCCCTTAGAACTCGCTCACTTGGTACCTATCTGTATGCTCACACCATCCTCACTTTTGCCTTACCATGCCACACTACCTGTTAATGTGTTGTGCAATCAGCCACAGCCAAAAGCTTTCACAACTGCTGTCCAGAGTAGCTCTTTAGCACAGACATAGAAGCAGGCTGCTTAACATGCTTCTCAGTAGGGAAATATCCTGTAGGGGTGACATCTTGGTGAGTGACACAGGGACCAGTTACATTGCATTCAGATCAAGGGTGGTGAGCAGGGTCAAAGGCTGTTCAATGGTGATTTGCAATTTGACCCTGGGAAAATTGAACCTAGGCAATGCGTGGAACCAGGCCCTTTGGCTGTTTGAGTCCATGTTGGCCCTCCGAAGAGCATCCCACCCAGACCCACCCCACTGCTTCATCCCTGCATTTCCCATGGCTAATCCACATAACCTGCACATCTTAGCAGGAAACCCATGCAGACACGGGGAGAATATGCAAACTCCACACAAATGTCACCCAATGGTGGATTTGAACCTGGTTCCTTGGAGCTGTGAGGCACCAGTGCTAACCATTGAACCACTGGACCAGTGTGCAGGGAATATAGTATGGGGCTGAGTACCCATCCTTGTGGGGCACTAGTGTTGAGGATTGTCGTGGAGGAGGTTCTTTTGGATTTCAGGAAGGCTTTTGATAATATCCCACATTGGAGATGAATAGGGAAGGTAAGAGCCCATGGGATCCAAGGAAATTTGGCTAATTAGATCCTGAATTGATAGAGTAGAAGGAAACAGTGAATGATGGTCGAGGGATGTTTTGTGACTGGAAACCTGTATCCAGTGGGGTTCTGCAGGGGTCAGTGTTGGGGTCCTTGCTGTTGGCAGCACATGTAAATGATTTGATTTGATTTGCTTTATTTTGTTATTGTCACATGTACCTGGGCACATTGAAAAGTTTGTGTGCAGTCCAGACAGATCACACCATACAGAGATCATAGGGTGATTGAATCGACTGAGGAATACAAAGTTACAGCTGTAAAAAAGGGGCATGAAAAGCAAGATCCAGAAGTCTGATAACAGTGGGAAAGAACTTGTTGGTACATGTGTTTAAGTTTTTATATCTTCTGCCTAACCGAAGAGGTTAGGAGAGATTATAACCGGGGTGGGAGGGGTCTTTGATGATATTGGCTGCCTTTCTGAGGCAGTGAGAAGTTTAGATGGAGTCAAGGGTTGGAAGGTTGGCTTGTGTGATGGACTGGGCTGTATGCACAACCCTCTGTAGTTTCTTACAGTCTTGGCAGAGCAGTTGCCATACGAAGCTGTGATGCATTCAGATAGAATGCTTTCTATGGGGCATCTACAAAAGTTAGTGGGAGTCCTTATGGACATTCCAAGTTTCCTTAGCCTCCTGAGGAAGAAGAGGCATTGTTGTACCTTCTTAACTGTTGCATCAATGTGGGTGGTCCAGGGCAGATTGTTGGTGATAATCACTCCTAAGAACTTGACACTCTTGACCATCTTCGCCTCAGCTCCATTGATGTACATTAGGGTGTGCCCTCCTCCTTGCTTCCTGTCGTTGGTGATCAGCTCTTTAGTTTTGCTGATGTTGAGGGAGAAATTGTTATCTTTACACCACACCACCAAGCGCTCTATCTCTTTCCTGTATTCTGTCTAGTCATTGTTTGATATCAGCTACAATGTTGATGTCGTCAGTGAACTTGTAGATGGGCTTAGGATGAAATTTGGCCACATAGTCATGAGTGTACAGGTAGTTCTGCCTCAATGCACGTTTCTTTAGTGTGAATTGGCTGTAACGCGATTGATGAATAGTGGATGATGAATTTGGACAACGCAAACTTTCTGCTGTACAGGTATAGCGATTTTTGAATGTGATTTTCTATGGCGATTTTCTATAGCACTATTTTCTATTGCACAAGGTCACACAAGAACGCAACTGTCAAGTTATAGGAGAACTATCTGTACAGGGACTATAGTAAGGGGCTGAGTACGCATCCTTCTGGGGTACTGGTGGTGAGGATTGTCGTGGAGGAGGCGCTTTTGTATATTTTAATTCTTTGTGGTCTGTGGGTCAGGAATTCGAAGATCCAGTTGCAGAGGACAGAGCAGAGACCGAGGTCTTGGAGTCTGTTGATTAGTTTGGTTGGGATTATAGAGTTGACGGTGGAGCTATAGTCAATAAATAGAAAGCCTGATGTAGGTTTCCTTACTATTCAGATGTTTCAGGGATCAGTGTAGGGCTAGGGAGATATGGTTCTGTTAAACATATTATAGACCTAGTATACTCAATCTATCTCATAAGCCAAACCTCTCAATTCCAGAATCAATCTAGTGAACTGCTTCTGCACCATCTCCAGTGCCAGTTCATCTTTTCTGAAGTAAGGAGACCCCAACTACATGTAGTACAACAGGCGTGGCCTCACCAGCACCCTATACAGCCGCAGCATAACCTCTCTATTTTTAAATTCCATCCCTCTAGCAATGAAGGACAGTATTCCATTTGCCTACTTAATTACCTGCTGCACCTGCAAACCAACTTTTTGTGATTCATGCACAAGGACACCCAGGTCCTTCTGTGCAGCAGTATACTGCAATTTTTAGCCATTTAAATAATAGTCCATTTTGCTGTTATTCCTACCAAAATGGATGACCTCAATATTTATCAAGCTTGTACTCCATCTGCCAGACCCTTGCCCACTCACTTAACCTATCTATATCCCTTTGCAGACTTTCGGTGTCCTCTGCACACTTTGCTCTACCACTCACCTTTGTGTGATCTGTGAACTTTGATGCATTACACTACATTTGGTCCCCAACTGGGCAGCACAATGGCTCAGTGGTTAGCACTGATGCCTCACAGCGCCAGGGACCTGGGTTCAATTCCACCCTCGGGCGACTGTCTGTGTGGTGTTTGCATATTTTCCCTGTGTCTGTGTGGGTTTCCTCCCACAGTCCAAGGATGTGCAGGTTAGGTAGATTGGCCATGCTAAATTGCCCGTAGTGTTCAGGGATGCGTAGCTTAGGTGGGTTATAGGCAGATGGGTCTGGGTGGATCGGTGTGGACTTGTTGGGCTGAAGGACCTGTTTCCACACTGTATGGATTCTATGATCTATTTTATGATAGCTCTAAATCATCTTTAAACAACAGCGGTCCCAACACTGATCCCTGAGGCACATCACTAGCCACTGATTGCCAACCATAAAAACACCCATTTATCCTCACTCTTTGCCTTCTGCTAGTTAACCAATCCTCTATCCATGTCAATGCATCATCTATAATACCGTGCATCTTTATCTTATACACAACCAAAAATGAAATCTATTTGGACCCGGAGAGACCAGATAACTGTCGAGGTCGGCATTTTATTACGGGGAGTAAGTGTGATTGTCCTGAACAAAGGTCACCACCAGATACCAGCTGAACTCCACCAGGGTTGTCCAGGGGCTTTCAAAATGAAGATGTTGTCAAGAAGTTATGTCTGGTGGCTAGGATTGGATGCAGACATAGCCATGTCAGTGGGGCAATGCCCAGAGTGCCAACAAAGACAAAACTTACCACCAGCTTCTCACCTCCCCCAATTGTGGCAATGGCTGGGTGAACGCTGGACTCATTTACACATGACTGTGTAGGTCCTTCCATGGACTCAATGTTCTTGGTCATGGTGGAGGCCCACTCAAAGTGACTGGATGTGCATAGAGTTCATTCGTCAAACATGGGAATGATGATAAAAAAACTGCATGCATCTTTTGCAATACATGGACTCCATCTTGGTCACAAATAATGGGTCATCGTTTACCAGCAGGGAATTTCAGTATTTCCTAATGTTGAATGGCATTCGACATTTGAGGATAGGTCCATACCATCCATCATCCAATGATCGGGAAGAAAGAGCAGTCCAAACTTTGAAAGCAGACTTAAAGAAACAGCCTACAGCTTCACTAGCCAACAAACTTTCCCGGTTCCTATTTGATTGTCAGACCACCTGTCATACAACTAGAGGAATAACTCCGGCAGAGTTGCTAATGGGGAGAAGACTGAACACCAGGTTAAATCTGATCTTCCTGAACCTGGGTGGGAGGGTGAAATGGCATCAGGAATGTGAATGCTGGACACAAGACTCTGCTAAGTGAGAGACAGACTACCTGAGGGGATGAATTTTGCTGTAGGAACCACGGAGATGGCCCTGCATGGGTCAGAGATGTGGTCGATGTGAGGTCAGATCTAAGTTCGGGTGGGTGCGATAGTCCTGAACAAGCACATGGACCATATGAAAGCTGCAAACTCACCAATGGAGTGGGAGTAAAATGTGTCAGGTTCCTTAGAATAGTTGGAAAGGCTGCAGGAACCCATGGGTTTTCCCTCTCTGTCAAATGTTAAAGAGACCTTGGAATCTGAGTTGGACACAGCGGATGTTGCTGCCTCAAATATTTGCAGTCTGAATAAGAGAATGAATTTCTTCCGAGATACTCCTGGCACAAGAGGCAAATACTGTGCATTATACGTTGTCCATATCCAAGGCAAGGTTGGAGCATCCTGACCTGATGGTAAAATGCCTCAGGAGGATCTACAAGAGAAAGATTTGGTCTATGTCCTCGGACTCAGAGGGGGAGGTATATAGTGATTGTAATAAAGTCAGTCAGGTAGACCTCAAGAAAATGAGTTCCCTGATTGGGACTGTTAATCTGGTCCAGTCAGGGAGTGGAGTAGATAAAAACAGGAGTGTCAATCATCCTGACAGTTTGAGATCTGGTTCTGTGGGAGTTGGATCATTATCAAAGACTTTCCACATGTAAGTAAAGGTTGACTTGATGACGGGATACCGACTTCTGTGGAATTATTCCAGGTGGGATGTGATTACTCTAGTGAGGAGATTTACCAAGATGTTGCCTAGTCTGGAGAGTTTTGGTTCTGAAGAGACATTGGATAAACTGGTATAACAAGGTGCAGCATCAGAGGAGCAGGAAAGCTGAAGTATCGGGCCTAGACCCTTCTTCAGAAATGGCCTGAAATGTCAGCTTTCCTGCTCCTCTGATGCTGCTTGGCCTGCTGTGTTCATCCAGCTCTACACCTTGTTATCTCAGATTCTTGTTATCAGCATCTGCAGTTCCTACTATCTCTTGGATAAACTGGTGTTGGTTCCTTGAACAGAGAAGACATGATTGAAATGTATAACATTATGAGAGACATTAATTGGGTTGACAGGAAGGAGCTTTTCCTTTGGTGGAGTGATCAGTGAGCAGGGGGTGTAAATTTAAGGTAAGGAGCAGGATGTTTAGAGGGATGTGAGGAAAAATGCTTTCCTTCAGGGTGGTGGAAGTCTAGAACTCACTGCCTGTAAGGATAGTTGAAGCAGAACCCTCATAAAATTTTAGAAGTATTTATATGCGCACTTGCATACAAGGCTATGGGTCAAGTGCTGGAAAAAGCAATAAATGCAATTAGATGCTTGATTTCAACTGGCACAAATTTGAAGGCCTAAAAGCCTTTTATTATGGACCTTCTATCATTCTATATCAAGAGTCATAGTGTCATAGACATAGAAATGGCCCTTCAGTCCACCATGTGTGTTCTGACCAACAAATATCAAACTATTTTAATGCCATTTTCCTGCACTTGGTCCGCAGTCTATTATGCTCTGTAATTTTAAGCGCTTGTTCAGATTCTTCTTAAATGTCGTGAAAGTACCTCTCTCTACCACCATCTCAGGCAGTATGTTCCATATTTCTGTTAGCCTCAGGTGAAAAAATGTTCTCAGATCCCCTATAAACCACTTACTCCTCATCTTAAACTTATGCCCTCTAGTCTTAGACATGTCTACCATGGGTAAAAGGTTCTCGTGATCCACCCTATCCACACATTTCATAATTTTGTACACCTCAATCACAGATCCTCCATAGCCTCGTCTGCTCTAGGGAAAACAAACACAGCCTTTTCAGTCTCTCCACATAACAGAGATTTTATGTCCCAGAGAACAAATCTCCTCTGTGCCCTCCCCACTGCAGTGAGGTTCTTCTGACAATATGGTGACCAGAACTTCCATCTGTGGCCTAACCAACGTTTTGTAAAGTTGCAAAAAGACTTCTGTCGTCTGCAAGCTTACTAAAAATACATCTATATTCACACCCAGTTTAGCACTTTCACCTGAAGACAAGTCTTATCCTCATGTATAATTATCTTAAAACTTATGGAATTATAGTTACTGTTCACAAAATGGTCCCTAACTGAAACTTCGATCATCTGGCCAGGTTCATTCCAGAATACAAGGTCTAGTGTGGCCCCCTGCCTAGTTGGACTATCTATATACTGTTTCAAGAATCCCTCCCGGATATACCTAACAATCTTTGCCATCTAAGCCGGTTATGGTTTTTAAAGGTCCAGGGATCTTCGAGAGTTGGTTTTGGGGGCAACACCACTTACTCATGACATTTTTGCACAACCACTTGACTGATACAGAGTGCAGGTTTAATGCTGTCGGTCCATGGACTAGTGCTGTGGTGGGGCAGAGTATAGGCTGCTGAAGATGCAAATCGCCTGCTCAGACTGGTCTACGGGGTGGGGGTCCCTCCAGTATCACCTGGACAGAATGTGCATCATCAATCTGAAGAAGGGTCTAGGCCCGAAACATCAGCCTTCCTGCTCCTCTGATGCTGCTTGGCCTGCTGTGTTCATCCAGCTCTATACCTTGTTATCTGTATGTTGGCTATATGCTGTGCAGTGTGGCTTTTTGGCAATTGTGCCATTCTATTTCTGGTAAGGGGCAATGCTGGATTGCCAATGCTTTTAGAGGTGAACAACAGCGTTTTAAAGATGGTGTGCTTACAAGGAATACAGGTCTTTCACTGGATATCCACTGGGCGGGGCCAAGTTATTGTTGGTAATTTGGGGCAGCAACCAAACATGAGAAATGCCATAGTGGTAAGGCAGGTAATTAAATTAGGTAAATTTGGTAAGAAAAGGTGAAGCAGCATTGTGAAAAACCTTGCAAAAGACTTGATGCAACTCAGACTTACATTTTTTGAGTTTTTATTCAGATCAGAGTTAACAGTTCGAGTCCGATATGTGGCATACTGATTGGAGAATAAAAAAATTACGAGAAGCGTAGATAGGGTGGATAGTCAGAGTCTTTTTCCCAGAGTGGAAATGTCAAATACAAGAGGGCATAGGTCTAAGGTGAGAGGGGATAGTTTTAAAGGAGATGTACAAGGAAAGTTTTTTTTACACAGAAGGTGGCTGGTGCCAGAACATGCTGCCAGGGGAGGGGCTAGAAGCAGAGACATTAGCAATGTTTAAGAGACACTTAATCAGACACATGAAAAGGCAGGGAATACAGAGATGTGGGGCCTGTGCAAGCAGATGGGATTAATTTAGAATGGCATCATGGTAAGCACATCCATGGCCACAGCACAGAAATAGATGCTCCAGTCCAACTCATCCGTGCCGACCAAGTATGCAAAACTGAACTAGTCCCATTTACTTGTATTTGGCCTATATCCCTGTAAACCCTTCCTATTCGTGTACTTTTCCAGATGCCTTTTAAATATTGTAATTGTACCTGCCTTCACCACTTCCTCTGGCAGCTCGTTCCATACACGGACCACCCTCTGTGTGAAAAAGTTGCCCCTGATGTCCCTTTTAAATCTTCTCCTCTCACCTTAAACCTACGCTCACTAGTTTTGGAATCCTCTACCCTTGTTAAAAGACCTTGGCTATTCTCCTTATCTATGCCCCTCATGATTTTATAAACCTCTATAAAGTCACTGCTCAGCCTATGATGGTTGAGGGAAAGAAAGCCCCAGCCTATTCAACCTCTCTTTATAACTCAAACCCTCCAGTCTTGGCTACATCCTTATAAATTTTTTCTATACGCTTTCTAGATTAACAGCATCCTTCCTATAGCAGGGCAACCAGAATTGTACACAGTATTCTAAAAGTGGCCTGACCAACGTCTTGTACAGCCACAACATGACAACCCAACATCTATACTCAATGCACTGACTAATGAAGGAAAGTATACCAAATGCCTCCTTCACCACATTTTATTCCTGTGACCCCAGTTTCAAGGAAATGTGAACCTGCACTCCTAGAATGTCTGTTCAACAACACTTTGTTAAAGGCCTTGCTGAAGTCTATGTGGACAATGTCTACCGCTCTGCCTTCTTCTATCTTCTTGGTAACCTCTTTGAAAAACATAATCAAATTTGTTACCCCAGTTTCAAGGAACTATGAACCTGCACCCCTAGAAAGTCTGTTCAACGACACTTTGTTAAAGGCCTTGCTGAAGTCCATGTAGACAATGTCTACTGCTCTGCCTTCATCTATCTTCTTGGTAACCTCTTTGAAAAACATAATCAAATTTGTGAAACACGATTTCCCATGCACACAGCCATGCTGACCATCCTTAATCAGTCCTTGCTTTTCCAAATGCATGTAAATCCCATTTCTCAGAATCCCCTCCAACAACTTACTCACCACTTGACATCACACTCACCAGACTACAGTCCCCAGACTTTTCCTGCAGCCTTTCTTAAACAATGGCACAACATTCACCTTCCTTTAGTCTTCTGGTGGTGGGCTGAAATGCCTGTTCCTGTGCTGTTCTGTTCTATGTTCTATGACTCTTTTTTGAAACTGATGAAGGGCTGGAAAAGTGGTGGGTTTTATGCTCTAAAAAAGTGGTGAGAAGGAACAGATAGTAAGGATGCCCATAGCAACAGATAAAGGGCTTGCTAAAGGTTTTAGAAAAAAGATACAGATGAACAGGTAGGTTTTATTGACAGGTGTTAATGGCAGAAAAGTAGTTAGCTCTGCTTAAAGCAAAGCTAATAAAAACACCAGGTGTTTTTCCACTTCCAAAGTAAGACTACTGGCCTATAATTAGAGATAGTAGGAACTGCCGATTCAACTGAAGAAGGATCCAGACCTGAAACGTCAGCTTTCCTGCTCCTCTGATGCTGCCTGGCCTGCTGTGTTCACCCAGCTCTACACCTGGCCTATAATTATTTGGTATTTCCTTTGTACCCTTTTAAACAACAGAACTGTATTTGTATTCTTCCAGTCCTCTGGTACCTCATCTGTGTCTAGTGAAGTTTGGTAAATAATCCTCAGAGCATCTGCTATTTCCTCCCTGACCTCCTCCAATATCCTAGTGAACCATCTGGCCCTGGAGACCTTCAAGGTTTCCAATTCCGCTAACCTTTCCTCTCTCATTATGATTATTTCACACTGTGCCTTTTGGTTTACTATATCCACATCCTCCCTTAGTAAATTGGAGACAAAAAATCTATTTACAATTCTTCCCCTATCCTCTGCATCTTCACGCAAGTTCACTTCTCCATCTCTGACAGGTCCCACTTTTTCCTTAACTATCATATTACTCTTTATATACTGGCAAAGCATCTTTGCATTTTTCTTTATCTTATTTGCTAATATTTTTTCATAGCACTCTTTGATTTCCTTAAACCCTGTACTTTCCATACTCCTGTATATCCAGCGCACAGTCAGGGCCACTGTGATTTTGTGCAGTGCTCTATTAGACGGTATAACTGTCAAAGTATATATTTGATGGAGGAGCAGAATGCCAGACTATCCAAAGGGTGATAGAGGCATGGAACTACCCCATTAAAATGAAGTTGATTCTGGCACAATTAATTTAATAAAGGTTGATTTGATGTTTGCTGAATAAGGTATTTTATGATGAAAATATCTCATGGAACACAGGCTGAAGGTGCAGAATCACAGCCCACTCCTGTTCCTAAGTCAGGATCCGGTTGTGAAATAGGTCCTGAAACGTGACTAGAAGCTCATAACTACCACTTAGTTCTACATTGTGACGACCTGTAGGTGTAGCAAAATGAAACAACGCCTCCAGGCTCTCTGCAGTGCTGAGTTTTTTTGTGACTACCATAAGCTTTCTTTTTCTGTTTAATTTTCCCAGGTATTTTTCTATATAACCATGGGGTTTTATACAGTTAATGGCCCTGGGTAGTGTTGTTGAACAGAGAGACCTAGGGGTTCAGGTTCTTCGAAATTTGCGTCATAGGTAGCAAGGGTGATTAAGAAGGCATTTAGCATACTTGCCTTCATTGCTTAGCCTATTGAGTACTGGAATTGGGATGTCTAATTGAGGTTGTACAGAAGGTTGGTGAGGCTACTTTTGGAGTACCGTGTGGAGTTCTGGAGGGATTGGAGGGTTTGAGTTGTAAGGATAGGCTGGGACCTGTTTCACTGGAGCGCAGGATGTTGAGTCGTGATCTTATAGAGATTTATAAAATCATGAAGGGCATAGATAAGATAAATAGCAATTTTGGAGTACGGTGTGCAGTTTGGGAGGGACTGGAGGGTTTGAGTTATAAGGATAGGCGAGGACCTGTTTCACTGGAGTGCAGGACATTGAGTAGTGATCTTATAGAGGTTTATAAAATCATGAGGGGCATAGATAAGATAAATAGCAAAGGTCTTTTCCCTAGGCTGGGGGAGTTCAAAATTAGCTGGCCTACTTTTAAGGTGAGAGGAGAAATATTTAAAAAGGACATGTGGGACAACTTTTTTTTACACAGACAGTGGTTCGTGTGTGGAATGAACAAGAGAAAATGGTGGATGTAGGTACAGTTATACCATTTAAAAGACATTTGGATAAGTTCATGAATAGGAAAGGTTTGGAAGGATATGGGCCAAGCACAGGCAGATGGGACTACTTTAGTTTGGGAACATGATCAGCATGGATGGGTTGGACTGAAGGGTCAGTTTCTATGCTGTGACTCTATGACTCTATATGCTAGTTTAAAATCATATTTACAGAAAGACTGACCTAGTTCATTTATAAATGCTTTCACAAATAAACCAACAGCCATATGCCACCATTTTAAAATCAAAACTCTTGAAAAATACTACTATCATACACTAATGTAGTGGAGACTGTATTATTAGCAGTGAATACAGTCAACTAGATTTAAAAAAATGTTATAAGCAAATCAGTTCTTCACTTGGAAGATGTATTTGTTGACTTGGGCAGTGAGAAGGGAGAGGATTGGAGAGGCAAGTGTAAAATCTGCAATTTAAAAAAAATTATCCATTTTGTGGAACATGGCGTCGCTGGCCAGCCGGCATTTGTTCCCTGTCTCCGGTTGCCCTTGAGAAGGTGGAAGTGAGCTGCCTTCTTGAACGGCTGCAATCTACCTCTCATTGGTTGACCCGCAAAGCCATCATGGAGTGAATTCCAGGATTTTGAAGGAATGGCGATATATTTCCAAGTCAGGATGGTGAGTGGCTTGGAGGGGAACTTGAAGGTGGTGGTGTTCCCATATATCTGCTGCCCTTGTCCTTCTACACAGAAGTGGTTGTGGGTTTGGAAGGTGCTGTCCGAGGATCTTTGGTGAATTTCTGCACTGTATCTTGTAGATAGTACACACTGCTGCTACTGAGCGTTGGTGGTGGACGGAGTGGGTGCTTGTGGATGCGGTACCAAACAAGCAGGCTCTAAGGTTTTGGAGTAGATCTGTGGCTCGGGTTATGGGTGTTGAGGTTGGTTGGCTCGCCGAGCTGGTTTGTTGTTCCGCAGACATTTCGTTACCGTGCTTGGTAACATCCTCAGTGCAGCCCCTGATGAAGCGTCGGTGTGTTTTCCCACCTGGTTTTTAAACTCTGGGGTCCGTTGCGATGGATTGCCTCACTTCCAGGTTTCCTTCATAGTGGAATGTATATGGGGTCGAGTTCAATGTGTTTATTAATACCATGCTTCGTGGAGTGCCATGCCTCCAGGAATTCTCGTGCTTGTCTCTGCCTAGCCTGTCCCAGGATCTTGGTGTTGTCCCAATCGAAATGGTGGTTCTCCTTGTCCACGTGGATTGAGATGAGTGAGTATAGGTCGTGTCTTTTTGTCGCCAGTTGGTGTTCATGTACTCTTGTTGTTAGTTTCCTTCCTGTTTGTCTGATGTAGTGTTTCTCGCAGTCTCTGCAGGGGATCTTGTAGATGACATTGGTCCTGTCCATGGCGGGGAGTGGGTCTTTAGTTCAGGTGAGCACTTGTCGTAGGGTTGACTTGGGCTTGTGTGCCACTCTGATGCCCAGCAGTCGTAGGAGTCTTGTGGTGAGTTCTGACGTGTTCCTGATGTAGGGTAGTGTGATGAGTGTGTTGGGGCATGTAGAATCTTTCTGATGCTGTTCCTGTAGGCATCTTCTGACCCAGTTCTTTGGATATCCATTATCCTTGAACACTTGGAAGAGGTATTCCTCCTCCTCTTGGCGTAGTTCCATGTTGCTGCAGTGTGTTGTTGCCCTTTTAAATAGTGTTCGCACACAGCTTCGTTTGTGTGTGCTGGGATGGTTACTATTGAAGTTCAATATCTGGTCTGTGTGTGTGGCTTTTCGGTGTACTTTCATTTGCAGTTCCCCATTTGTCTTGCACTCTACCATGACGTCCAGGATTGGGAGTTGTTTGGCCTTCTCCTCCTCTCTGGTGAAGCCGGCTGCTTTGTCCTGGATGGTGTCAAGCTTCTTGAGTGTTGTTGGAGCTGCATTCATCCAGGCAAGTGGGAAGTGTTCCATCACACTCCTGACTTGTGCCTTGTAGATAGCAGACAGGCTTTTGAAGTCAGCAGGTGAGTTACCCACCGCAGTATTCCTAGCCTCTGACCTGCTCTTGTAGCCATTGCATTTATGTGGTGAGTCCAGTTGAGTGCCTGATCATAACTCCCAGAATGTGGATAGTGGGGGACTCAGTGATGGCAACACCATTAAATGTCAAGTGGCGGTCGTTAGATGGTCTCTTGTTAGTGATGGCCATAGCCTGGCATTTGTGTGACACGAGTGTTACTTGCCATTTGTCAGCCAAGCTTGTCCAGATGTTGTTGCATTTGGACACGGACTACTTCAGTGTCTGAGGAGTTGTGAATCGTGCTGAACATTGTGCCATCAGCAGCAAACATCCCCACTTCTGACATTATGATGGAGGGAAGGTCAGTGATGAAGCAGCTGAAGGTGGTTGCGTCTAGGATACTATCCTGAGGAACTCCTGCAGAGATGTTCTGGAGCTAAGATGTCTGGCCTCCAACAATTAAACCATTTTCCTATGTGTCAGGTATGACTCTAACCACCGGAGAGTTTGCCTCCTGATACCCATTGATTCCAGTTTTGTTAGGGCTCTGCAATGCCCCACTGAGTTGAATGCAGCTTTGATGGCAAGGTCTGTCACTCTCACCTCACCTCTGGAATACAACTGTTTTGTCCGTGTTTGGACCAAGGCTGTAATGAAGTCAGGAGCTGAGTGGCCCTGGTGGAATCCAAACTGGGCGTCACTGAGCAGGTTATTGCTGAGCAGGTGCTGCTTGATAGCACTGTTGATGACACCTTCCATCACTTTACTGATGATTGAGAGTAGACTGATGAGGCGGTAATTGGTTATTATGTACAGGACATACTTGGGCATTTTTCCACATTGTTGGGTAGATGCCAGTGTTGTAACTGTACTGGAACAGCTTTGCTAGGGGAGTGACAAGTTCTGGAGCACAAGTCTTCAGTACTATTGCCAGAATGCTGTCAGGGCCATAGCATTTGCAGTATCCAGTGCCTCCAACCATTTCTTCATATCACATAGACTAAATAGAATTGACTGAAGACTGGCATCTGTAATGCTGGGGACCACTGAAGGAAGCTGAGTTGGATCATCCACTCGGCACTTCTGGCTGAAGATTGCTGCAAAGACATCAGCCTTATCTTTTGCACTGATGTTCTGGGCTCTTCCATCATTGAGGATGGGGATATTTGTGGAGCTTCCTCCTCCAGTGAGTTGTTTAATCATCCACCACCATTCACGACTGGATGCGGCAGGAGTGCAGAGTTTAGAACTGATCTGTTGGTTGTAGGATCATTTAGCTCTGTCTATCACTTGCTGCTTATGCTGTTTGGTATGCAAGAAGTCCTGTTTGGTGGCTTCACCAGGTTGACACCTCATCTTCAAAGATGCCTGGTGCTGCTCCTGGCATGCCCTCCTGCACTCTCCCTCAAACCAAGGTTGATTCCCTGGCTTGATGGTAACATTTGAGTGGGTGTAAGCCAGGCCATGAAGTTACAGAGACAACGAGGTGCAGGGCTGGATGAACACAGCAGGCCAAGCAGCATCATAGGAG